>NC_137682.1:3528129-3658129 GCF_963989245.1 Nansenia antarctica | reverse complement strand
TCTTTAATAAATATTATACCTAGATTTAAAGCAAGATCCTATCTTGAGTCTCGTTATTAATCCACGACAGAGGCTTAACACGAGAGCTAGTTTATCAACACCAGTATCAGTGGGTCCATCTTCCCAGCTTCACTTGGGAACCTGGAAGCTGGAAGCCCAAGATAAGGGTTTCAAGGCTGGAGGCACCGCTTCTTGTGACGACTGGTTAGATAGCGGATGTTTGTAGCTGAAAGCGTCATTAAGTACCGAATTAAAGCCACTCTCCTCTCTCTTTCTTCACTCCTCCCAGCGTGGCATTAGTATTCTGCTTCACTCAGTCACTGTCTGTCTGTCTGGTATCCATGGAGAAGAGATGGGGTAGTCAACCTCAGTGGTGTGCTGCATCTTTGTTCTGAGGCAATTTGGCCCTGTTTGATATGCAGCTATGACAAGGTGCATGCCGCCTTATATTTTCACAAGCATTTTTTTCCATGCAGGGATCTGTAAAAATCCAGAGAGCTTGCTCGTAAATCCATCAGGGGTTCATGTGTGTGAGGGAGTTTCTATCTAATAGAATATAGACTTATCTGTGTCACACTTCAGATGACCTTATTATTTCCAGAGTAATTAATCAGAAACAAGCTTGTAAAGGGCTGCAGTGAAGCTGATAAGGTTAATTAGAGCCGTAGATAACTAAGTCCTTAAATGAATGATGACTGTCCTGAGGTCATGGTCAGGTTCAGCAATCAATGGAACTACACTCAGGGTATATACAGGAATCTTGAGGTTAATTTGAAAGTGACAGTTGGATCTAAGTGACAGTTGACACTAGAACAGCCATGTCTATGTTACCTACACTACTAGGTGGACAAGATGCCGTCTTACCTTCCTCTTGGACTTGAAGACGTTACAACGGAATATATTGCTCTGCCCGTCTCTGGAAATGTAACTAAAGATCTTCAAGTCCTGGGCATCATGTGACACATAAAATATCCTGTATAAAATGGATGGAAATGAATCAGACAGTCATGACAATGCCATTTAAATATCCAAACATGGATCATAATACTTTGGCTACATAGAAATAACTATCGGGAGTTCCAAGTTAAAGTTGTTTCTTGAACAGAGGGTGACTGTTGGTACATCTTGCACCTGAATATTGCATTGAAATCTTTTAGTTGGGGGCGCCTGGGTGGTGTAGCTCACTAAGGCACATGCCACATAATCGCAGGGTCCCTGGTTCGATTCCAGCCATCGACCTACCTTGCATGTCATCCTTCCTCTCTCTCACACATCCTTCCTGTCAATCTGTACTGTCTCTATCCCAATACAGCAGAAATGCCGTAAAAACATATATATTAGAGATGCACCGAAGATTCGGCCACCGAATGTATTCGGCCGAATAATAGCAAAAAAAGTACATTCGATTATTCGTACGAATGTGTGAGAAGACCGAATGTTTACCACCGAATAGTAGCAGGGTTATACAGGCGAATAGTAGCAGGGTTATACAGGTGAATAGTAGCAGGGTTATACAGGTGAATAGTAGCAGGGTTATACAGGTGAATAGTAGCAGGGTTATACAGGTGAATAGTAGCAGGGTTATACAGGTGAATAGTAGCAGGGTTATACAGGTGAATAGTAGCAGGGTTATACAGGTGAATAGTAGCAGGGTTATACAGGTGAATAGTAGCAGGGTTATACAGGCGAATAGTAGCAGGGTTTTTCCTGCAAAGAGAATTATGAGGCGGCCCTCTCCGTCATATTTCTTGCTCTTGATAAAACTCTGACGATCGTACTATTTTTTATGTATTATTTGCAAAATGATGTGTTTTGAAGTATATCAGGGTTTTCAATCGCTGAAAAGTTCTATTGATCAGACAGTCAACAATAGGTTTTGGACTGACATGGTACTACTGTCATTAACAATGACTACTGTCACTTTGTGTCAGGAAAAACCCTGAGTAGACGTTTTTGATGACGCGACAACAGTGCAATGCTGTTCTTATTTATTTATTTATTTATATATTTTCAGTTATTGTGCTTTGTTGGTAGGCTATAGCCTAATGTCTGCTAGAATGTTCAATAAAAGTGATCAATAAAAGTTTGTTTTCTTTGAAAAGCATGAATAAAAAGGAACATTTATTTAATTTATGCAATGGTACAAAAATAAATGAAAAACTGCCGGTACGCATTCGGTATTCGGTCAAATGTTTCCTTAAATTCGGCTTCGGCCAAGAATTTTCTATTCGGTGCATCCCTAATAATAATAATTATAACCTTTATTTGTATAGCACTTTTCCTGCAAACGTTGCAGCTACTAGCTAATACAGTATATATGAAAAACAAAAAAAACATATACGTATAGATATATATATATATATATACAGTGCATTTGGAAAGTATTCAGACCCTTTAACTTTTTTGTTGTGTTATAGCCTCAATTTAACATGGATAACATTTGATTAATTAAATGTAATAATTTGCCATCAATCCACACACAATTCAGAAATACCTCATGTACATAAGTATTCAGACCCTTTGCAATGACACTCTTAAAATGAGCTAAAATGCAAGCAAAACTGAAGCAGACTGATTTTCTTTTTTACAAAAATCAAGAGTTCAAAGTTGAATGGTGGAGGAGAAAGCACAGTCGATGGGACAACATCATCTCAGTCACTCTACAAAATGGGTCTTTAACCAAGTGGCCAAAAATAATCCCTTAATGGAAAATGTATCTATCTCATATCCACAATTGTGTTTGCAACAATGACTTAAAGTCATACAGCAAAGAAAGTGGCTGGAAATGTGTTTATTTGTTTTTAATGTAATCAATTTTAAATTTAGTCTATAACACAACAAAAATGCTTTCTGAATGCACTGTAAGCACTTGTCGTGCACTTGTCGTTCTCCCTACCTGTAGATGGGGTCCTGAGTAACCATGACGGTGCTGTCGTCCCACGACCACTCTCTTCTCTAGAGAGGGACGACAACAGGACAACAGGACAACACTCAGGCTTCTGGCCGATACATTAGAGCAGTGGTTCTCAACCCTCTCCTCGGGGCACCCCAGCCGCACCACATAATCTGTTTGATCTGTTCCACCACCAGCTCACCTGATTCAACTAATCAAGTACAAAGCAATGTTTGTACTTGATTAGTTGAATCAGGTGTGCTGGTGGTGGAACAGATCAAACAGATCATGTGGTGCGGCTGGGGCGCCCCGAGGAGAGGGTTGAGAACCACTGCTGTAGAGAATCAGGGTAGAGAATCAGATCACAGCTAGTGGACAAGACTTACTGTTTGACGTGTTTATGATAGGCCTACATTAAGTGATGTTTGCAATATGAGTGGACACTAAACAAGACCACCAAACACATACTGTACATTATACTGTACAAGACCTACCTTTTTCTTCTTCCGCAAAACCACTCTTACACCATCCGCAGACACTATTATGTTGACTTTCTTCTTTTTTATGTTCTTGAGTTTGAATTCATACTGTGGATAACATGAAAATGTAAAATATTTGACAGGAAACTTAACATAAAACAACCTACGGGATCTACTAGTAGATGTGGTTATACATACAACTCATATCAACCTCGGTTTATACAGAACAAGAAATAATATTTCATATTATGTGACACGGTCTGGTGAGAAGATCTGCATGTCGGGCAAATCTGCATTAATCTGTTTTAACTTTTCAGATTTCAATGTATGACACATCATTTGATCATCTGCACTTTCATAATATGTAAATAAATGAATAAATGAATAACAAATGTTATAAAACTGAAAAATGACCTTGCCCTACTTGGAGACTTTTTCACCAGACCCTGTCATATAGTTTCTTGTCCTGGGGAGATGTAAAGAGGTAAACATGTACATTTGGGTTAGGAAAGTATTCCGCATTTCTGTACCTACAAGACATACTAATGCTAATACTAGCTACTGTAGCAACAAGACCAGAATCAATCACCGTTTAAGTAAACACAAGGCCATCCATTTGAGGCGGTATACAACTGGCAACGTCTGTTTTTACAGCTGCAACAGCAACAGCCTCCAAGTCTTCTTTTACCTCCCGGAGTGGAGCAGGCATGAAGACAATAAGCAGTCTTCCATGAGACTTTAATCCTTCCGCTTGATTTGTATTCAGTGGCGGACTCAGGCTGTTTGAAGGGCAGGGGGGGCGAAAAGAAAAAAAGGGCACCTACTGCACAACATGGGACCCCATCAGCGCACATGGTCAAGTTTAGACCATTGGAGGGGCACCAATAGGGCACGTCCTCTCATTTTCGCCACTCAAAGGGGCATTTTTGCCACTCAAAAGGGCACTTAAGAGAGACGTTTTTCAACCGTGGGGGCACCAGGAGGGGCAGTCGCCCCCCCTGCCCCCCCCTGAGTCCGCCAGTGTTTGTATTAGAACTGTGAACACAGCCTCTAATGCAGTCAAAGGGACAGCCATCAGGGCCAGTCATCTAAAGGACAAATATGTATCTGAAAGAAACATGTATTGCTCCAAACAAGGAATACAACATCCAATGTCTAATTGATCAAAGGAGGACTTTGATTGATCAAATGAGGACGTTTTTCTTCTCCTCCAACATCTCATGTCAACAACGCAGGCTTGATGTGTCCCTGCAGTTCCAAAAAGTGCTTTAATGGGATGGGATATTGTGGGGATATGGCTCATAAATATGCAATGTTTCCATGACATGCCTAGAGTAGAAAACTCAATAGAAATACTTCATACTAAATTTGCAATGTACCAGAACAGCGCATTTAATACAGACTTGACACAAGAGATAAATAACAAACCTGTGAAGTGAACCTCACCTTACTGGAGGTAATAAGTAACACCCACTCTATACACATCGTGACGTTAGAATTATAAGGTTCTATTTTTACATAATCTGATCCATTAGGTGTTTATTAATGCCTGTGTGGTGTTATTTTTAAAATGTTGACATTTTTTCTGAGTTAGTAATTAATAAAATACAAAGGTTCCATCTCACAAAACATAATGGAATGTAAAAACTTTGACGCTCAATATCTCTGAACTACCCTAAACGGAGATAGAACCTTATCGTTCTAAGCTCACGACATCCCACTATGTTAGCAAGTCCATGTGTGTGTATGGAAGTCAAGGCATATCTGACCAGACTTCTAGTGCAGGATGAGGACTGGACACCCTCACTGATGATGAGTTTCTGTCAGGGCATTCCTGCTCCTGCAACACCCACACACTGCCCATGGACACACATGCGCACGCATGAATGCAGAAATGCAGACACACACAGCCCATGGACTCTGGGACAACACTGACCCATTCATCTCATACACCCACTCCTGACAGTAGGAAATGAAGTGGAACATAGAAGGAGGTGGCTCCCATATTTTGGAAGGATACTCAATACAACTATAAATGGTTGTAAATACTGTATATGTCCATCAATATAATGCAATTATCGCACCATAGAGAAACATGATGCTATGTGCCAATGAGAGAACTGGGTCCAGTGGTGTCAATAAACACTTGAATGAATGAATGAATGGTCTTTATTGTCATTGCTATAGTACAGGTACCAAACAACGAAATTTGGAAATTTAGGAGGGGTGGCTCCCCTGGTGCTAGGAAAGAAAAAAAAAAGAAGAAAAAAACACAAGAAGGGAAAGGAGCTGGTTTACATAAATAAAGGCTATGTACACTATCCACTATACTATACTGTACAGATAGACGACTAGGGTTGTCATATTGCACATAGTGTTATTGCACATTCATTTAAAGTGTCGCAGTTTGCAGGCTTGAAATGTACATATTTGTGCCTCAGCACTACACCTGATTTTTTCAGTCCAGCAGCTGCCATCAATCCGTCCAGACTGTCCAGGGCCCAGAACCTAGGTCTTTGCTGTGTTCAGGGCCTGGATGGCCCTGGGGTAGAAGCTGTGCTTCAGTCTGTTTGTCCTTGCGGCCATGGTCCTGTACCGCCTTTTCGAGGGCAGCCGGGCAAAGTGTTCGTACCCAGGGTGGGTTGGGTCTCTGGAGATCTTGGAGGCCTTCCTGAGACAGCGTGTGTTGTACAGCTCTTCCAGAGAGGGGAGGGGGGCGCCGGTGATCTTCTGGGCTGTTCTCACGACTCTCTGTAGCGCATTTCTCTCCGCGGTTGTGCAGCTGGAGAACCAGTTGCAGATGCCGTAGGTGAGGATGCTCTCCACTGCGCCGCGGTAGTAGGCCACCATTATCTCCTGCTTGTTGTGTTCCTTCCTGAGGACTCTCAGGAAGTAGAGCCGCTGTTGTGCCTTCTTTATGGTGGCTGCTGTGTTGTTCTTCCAGGACAGGTCATCCTGTATGTGCACCCCCAGGAATCGGAGGGCTGAGACTCTCTCCACGCTCTCTCCGTCGATGAGCAGGGGCTGGACCTCAGACTTTTTCCTCCTGAAGTCCACGATGATTTCCTGGGTCTTTGACTTGTTCAGCAGCAGGTTGTTAACCTTACACAGCTTGCTCAGTTGCTCTACCTCATCCCTGTACGCCGCCTCGTCCCCCCCCGAGATGCAGCCCACCACGGTGGTGTCGTCTGCAAACTTTACGATGGAGTTGCTGGGGTGGACGGGGGTGAAGTCGTAGGTGTAGAGGTTGTAGAGGATGGGGCTTAGCACGCAGCCCTGGGGGGACCCAGTGCTGAGTCTGAGGGCTGTGGAGGTGTGGGAGCCCACCCGCACCCTCTGGGGGCGGTCGGTCAGGAAGTCTTTGATCCATGCACATATAGAGTGTGATAGTCCCAGGTCTAGTAGTTTGGTCACTAGCCTGTCTGGAAGGATGGTGTTGAAGGCAGAGCTGAAGTCCACAAAGAGCAGTCTCGCGTAGCTGTTTCCCCTCTCCAGGTGGGATAGAGTGGCGTGGAGAGTCGTCGCGATAGGGACGATGTTATTATATTCACATAGAGAGACATTGTGAGCTTAGAATTATAAGGTTCTATCTCCGTTTAGGGTAGTTCAGAGATATTGAGCGTCAAAGTTTTTACATTCCATTATGTTTTGTTAGATGGAACCTTTGTATTTTATTAATTACTAACTCAAAAATGTCAACATTTAAAAAAGAACACAACACAGGCATTAATAAACACCTAATGGATCAGATGATGTAAAAAACTCAATTTTGACAAAAATGGAGATAGAACCTTATAATTCTAACGTCATGACATCCCTCTCCACTTCCCTTAGAAGTTTGTCCCTTGGTGTCATTGAAGATCTGTCCAGCCTCTAGTGATTCACTAGATGAGATGTATCATTTGGCCATCGCCCATCTGACTATGCAGCTAAATCCTCTCTTATACTGTATAATACTCTAGGCCACTGCAGTAGCCTATCCTGTAAAGCCAATGACCTGTCTTGATATCCAGGTGAAATGTATGTGAAATATTCCCACTGAGAAAAAACATTATGAAAAGCATCTCAATGAGGAGACAACTACTGTAGCTACACATCTAGATCTAGATCTTTTTTCTATAGGTAAAATTGTCACTTCATCTCTCATAAACAGAGGCATGTTTAGAGAAAGTCCATACATGACTATTAAAACATTTAAACCCAAGGAGCCCAATGTTGTTGAGTCCCTTACCCGTATTCTCCTCATTGCAGCGACTATCTCCATTCGGCTATTCGGACGCGCTACCTCCAAACTGCCAATGTACTGCAATTCACAGAAGAAAAGTTCAGATATGTATGTATATAAGTGCGAGTTATTTTCATTTAGTGTCATCAGTTGTTGTATGGACATCCGAATTGCAAACAATCGCTATATACTGCAGCCAAGCCAACCATACCGTAGGTAAATTATTTCAAGGTTCCCTTGAATGTATCATGCAAATCTAGCCTATGCATATCAGAATTAAATCACAACATTGTACAATCTCTCATGATCATATTATGACAATATAATTTTGGAGAGTTGCGTTTATTTTGAGCGCACCGGGTGAGTCCAGTACAGCCTACATGTATTCCTCATCACTGACAACCAGTCCCTGGCTCTTACCTTTGCCTCGAAACAGACTCCATGCTGGAACACCTCCTCGTTGTGCATGGGGATTCTCAGATCCTGGGCATCATCTACTAAATTATACTTTGTTATCCCTGGCATCGCCCTTGTAACATACGAGTGTGTCCGACACTGAATGCATGCATGCAACTGGCGAAACGCGCATCTCGCTCAACACTCCCATAATAACCCTATGTCTCTGATTGGATCGCTGCCTGGCTCCAAAGAAGGTCATTCGGGTTGAACCACTGGAGGCGACAGATTGATTGGCTGATGAATTCCGCACCAATCCTCAAATGCACTTTGATCAGACAGAATCACTCTCTCTGCTTTGATGAAATACATAAAATATATCACTATTCGCTAGGTCTACGTGTCGATGACGCGCACAAAGAACGTGCGATGTACAGCTTTAAGTCACGAATCACAGTAATCAATATCTACTTGATGGAATTTCGGCATAGGCTATAGCTTATATACTTATGTATGCTCTGTGTAGTTCAAAGGGGATTCCACGTTTTTTTTTTTATTGGAACAGAATAGCGTCATCATCATAGACCTCTCTATCTCACCCTCTCTCCAATTGGCTTCAACCACACATTACATTACAGCGTTTTATAAGGGTAATATGAGTATGACACCTAGTGGTATAACGGGAAACACCGGGGCATCTGTAACCATAGCTTACCATGCATTTAACAGGTTGATGGTTTGATAGACAGTCCAAAGACCTTACCTGGTATAGTGTACCTAATGGTGCTTTTCCACTACAGGGCCAGCCCGGGTCGACCCAGGCTGGCCTGCTTCTTTGGCGCTTTTCCATTTGTCGGCCTGGGTCGGGTCGGGTCGGGTCGGTTCTTGACAGATGTGGTCGACGTATCGCTGTCCATGGTGCTGGTTCTTATGAGCTAACATGGTGTTGGTCCCTGACAATGGTACAGGAGCCTGAAGCGCTGTCCAGGTTACTGACGTTGCTGACTTGTTAACTGTAGCCTATATGGTCAATAGCAGAGGAACAATTCAGTTTCAAGTCTGAGCATTTAGGGGATTAATTCAAAATTAAATGCATGAAATGGTAACTTAAAGGAGCTATCAGTGACTTTCAAAAGATTACATATACTCCTTTAGTATGACTAATATGATTCCTACATACTTTTATAAGAGTAGAACAAGTGTTGTACCTCACTGTAACCATGGCAATAAGGAAAAGTAATGTGCTGGAACCCTGGATACGGCAGAAATCACTGATAACTGCTCTAAAGGGACATTGTTGATTCCTTGAGTTGAGTTTCAATGAGTTTCAACTCGGCTCTCTAAGTTTGAGCTTCGTCTTTTCTGCATCCCCAACTCCAACACAGGAACTACACACATGGCCATGATCACAACTATTCACTGTTCATTGTCCTGAGCTATGACAAACAACCTTTCAAGTGCATTGCATTGTTGCTTGTGACACTTGTAAAAAAATACGTTTGAGATGCAAATTGATAGACTCTCTTAAAGAACAATGATTCAGGTGTGATCCCTCAGTCTGGTGGTTTTATTATTACCACCCATAAAAGAATAGAATAATATTTATATGTTACCACCTTCTCTCTGTGTCCAGAGGATGGCGCTAGAGCTCTGTATTAGACATGCTTTTATAGTTGTTTTTATTTTCTTAAGATTGTTGTCTTTATTTGCACTTGACACCACGGACCTCATTGTCTCTTAGCTTGTTTTATAGCATTTTCGCTTTTTAATTGTCTAGTGTGTAATATTTGTGATGTGTTATATGTGTATATATACGGCTATACACCCTGAGATGCCTCAGGAAAGAACACAACAAGCAGGAGATACTGGTGGCCTTCTACCACGGCGCAGTGGAGAGCATCCTCACCTACGGCATCTGCAACTGGTTCCACAGCTGCACAACAGCGGAGAGAAACGCGCTACAGAGAGTCGTGAGAACAGCTCAGAAGATCACCGGCGCCCCCCTCCCCTCTCTGGAGGAGCTGTACAAAACACGCTGTCTCAGGAGGGCCTCCAAGATCCCCAGAGACCCAACCCACCCTGGGCACGAACACTTTGTCAAGCTGCCCTCGAACAGGAGGTACAGGACCCCGGCCGCTAAGACAAACAGACTGAAGAACAGCTTCTACCACAGGGCCGTCAAGGCCCTGAACACAGAAAAGGCCTAAGTTCTGGGCCCAGGACAGTCCGGACGGATTGTATGGCAGCTAGTGCTGAGGCACAAACATGTACATTTTCAAGCCTGCAAACTGTGACACTTTAAAATAATGTGAAAAAACACTTTTTGTGCAATATGACAACCCTAGTTGACTATCTGTGCAGTATAGTACAGTGGATTGTGTACATAGCCTTTATTGATGTAAACCAGCTCCTTACCTTCTTGTGATTTTATGCATCTATGCTCTTTCTAAAATGTGTTTTCTTTTTCCTTTCCTAAACACCAGGGGAGCCACCCCTCCTAAATTTCGTTGTTTGGTACCTGTACTGTAGCAATGACAAATAAAGTCCATTCCATTCCATTCCATTCCATATGTTTGTGAATATGTGAATGTTTTCTGTTTTTGCACCTTCAGAAGAACCACTACAATTTCATTGTATAGGCAACTGTACAACGACAATAAAGTCTATTCTATTCAGACATTATCTTGAAATGGTCAAAATTGAACAGAAAATGGGTTAGATTTAGCTCTTGTTTAATCGTTTCACACATTTTCTCATACCAGCCATTGTGACATGACTCCTTCCACAGGTAGAATGTTACTCCTACCTTGCCTGGCAGCCAACCTCGTCCCCCTTCCACACCCCCTCCCGTTGCCTCAGGTCTGACGACCGAACCACCCTCAAGACCACCAGGACCAAGCTCCGGACCTGGGGTGATAGGGCCTTTTCAGCCACAGCCCCGTCCCTCTGGAACGCCCTCCCCAACCACATCAGACAGGCCAACACCCTCCCAACATTTAAACAGGCCCTCAAAACCCACCTCTTCAAGCTCGCCTTCACCAGTTAACCCTCTCCCCCCCTCCCCATCCCATTTATTATTACTACTCGATCTTTTCAGTTTGTGAAGCGTCTTTGAGTCTCTAGAAAAGCGCTATATAAGTCTAATGTATTATTATTATTATCATTATTATTATTTAAATGTATATTCTTTGAGACACATTGTTTTATCTAGGGTTGTGTTTCAGCTATGCTGATTTATGTAAAAAGGGTTGTTAAAAGTAACATTTAGTGAAATGGAATGTAGACTTGTGTCCACATATATCTTGTGTGATATAAAGGATAACTTCAGGATGTACTGTACTGTAGTAAGTAACTCATTTAAAGTCATCATTCATGATTTTGTTGTTTACGGTTGATAAGAAACTCTAGTAAATGTAACCAGATATACCGATAATAGTAGGCTCCCTGTTATTCCTACAATTAGAACACTGAACATCTAAACATTCCACGTAACCAACGACTGTAGTTACCATGGTGATACTTCTCACTCACAATAAATATCAAAGTTTTCTTTGTTGTTTGGTCTGTGTAATGTTTGTGCTGTCTGGTAGTGTTCGTTTGTCAACGTTATGCAATGGAACAGGTGTGATATGCTGGGTACTGTGTTAATATTCATCCACTGGCACGTGACCACATGTTTTGAAGAACTCACTGTTTTATTATAAAAACACACGCACGCACACACACACACACACACACACACACACACACACACACACACACACACACTCACACACACACACACACACACACACACACACACACACACACACACACACATACACACACACACAGACTTGAGACCAGACAAAGTCAAAATGACCAGACCACTGTTGTCAAGGTAACGTGATAAAACAAATCTTTGTAATTCAAGTGTTTGTGCAGGGATATTACCACAACACGGTAAACAAGTAAAAGCGTCATAGCTTTAGTTACTTTATCAGGGAATAAAGCACGCCTTTGAACGCCTCTCGGGCAGAACAATCCTTGTTCTGGTAAAAACCGTTGTATAATGTCAAATGACTCCGGTCCGGGGAATCTCACCTCAATGCAATCATAAATAAATCTCACCTCAATGCTCTAGTCCCCACTGAACTCGAACGTCAGAAAGCACCTACAGCTAAGGTGTTAGAGAAGAGATATACCATTATTATGTGTGTGTGTGTGTGTGTGTGTGTGTGTGTGTGTGTGTGTGTGTGTGTGTGTGTGTGTGTGTGTGCGTGCAATGCTTCCCCTCATGGTGGTCTTGAAAGAGACAAATATTATAGTTTTAGGGAAAGCCTCGAGCTACTTTACAGAATGATATGTATATGTGTGTATACTGTAGGCATGAATAGCTGTATGGAGTAACACGTAACATTATCTGGTCTATGAAGTATAGTGTCAAACTTCACCAGTATCCTTCTTGTCTAAAACCTTTGAACTGAGCGCTGTATTTAACCAACTGTCACACTCCATCTCCTTCAGAACAACCATCCATCAATCTGGCTTTAAGACTGGGCACTCTACTGAGACTGCTCACCTTGCTGTCACCGGCCCGAGGCCCTCCACTCTGCTCAAGCTTGTGATCTTAGAATGATAAGGTTCTATCTCCGTTTAGAATGATAAGGTTCTATCTCCGTTTAGAATGATAAGGTTCTATCTCCGTTTAGAATGATAAGGTTCTATCTCCGTTTAGAATGATAAGGTTCTATCTCCGTTTAGAATGATAAGGTTCTATCTCCGTTTAGAATGATAAGGTTCTATCTCCGTTTAGAATGATAAGGTTCTATCTCCGTTTAGAATGAGAAGGTTCTATCTCCGTTTAGGGTAGTTCAGAGATATTGAGCGTCAACGTTTTTACATTCCATTATGTTTTGTGAGATGGAACCTTTGTATTTTATGAATTACTAACTCAAAAATGTCAACATTTTCAAAACAACACCACACAGGCATTAATAAACACCTAATGGATCAGATTAGGTAAAAAACTAAATTTTGACAAAAATGGAGATAGAACCTTATAATTCTAACGTCACGAGATGACACTCAACTCAAGAAAAGAAATCCTGTCTTCTCCCACCCCCTCTGACTCACAGGTGGCAACACGTGTCTTTGTGTGTCTCACAGACATTCTCTCAAGCTCTCAACCTTAACAAGACCGAGCTACTCTTCCTCCCTGGGAAAGCCTGCCCTCTCCATGACCTCTCCGTCACAGTAGAGAACTCTACGTCCCAGACAGCCAAGAACCTTGGGGTGATCCTTGACAACCACTTATCCTGTGCGGGGAACATCACAGCGACAGCATGCTCCAGACACTGGTCATCTCCTGCCATGACTACTGCAACACAAATGCAAGCAATGTGTCAGCCCCCAAACGCCTGCCCCCGTTCACTCCTCTCTTCCACTGCTCTGCTGGCCGATTGGCACCACCGCCTCTACGGGGATGCAGAAGTCGCGCTACCCGGTCACAACTTTTTGCCACTGTCCTGGCACCCCGCTGGTGAAACAAGCTTCCCACTGCTGTCAAGACTGCAGAGTCACTCCCTATCTTCAGCCCATCTCTTTAGGCTACACCTTAACTGTCCCTCCTGAAACCTCTCTGTCCCCTCTACCCCGCTGTAGAGTTTCTCTAGTTTCAAGTTTTATTGTTACGTCACGTTACACAAGTGTAAGAGAGTAAGGTTATTAGGCTTCGGGCTCCTAACAATGCAGCACAAAGACAATAAGGCAATAATAACAATAAACACATTTTATCATAACAGCTATTGTGACATGACTCCTTCCACAGGTTGAATGTTACTTTATCAATATCTGTCTCTTTGAGGAACCCAGAGTCCCTCTCCATCAGGGCAAAGACCTGCCTCTGGACAAGGTCAAAGGTCAAAGGCTTTGCAGGTTAGCTGAGCTTGGTCAGGCTTTTGTCAAATCCTTGGTGAAGTGACCTGTTGTAAGAGGGGATAAATGTACAAGCTTTAACCACTTACAAAGCCATCAACAATCCACACAAAGACAATAAGACAATAAGGCAATAAGACAATAAGGCAATAAGGCAATAAGACAATAAGGCAAGGTAAGTCAAGATAAAGTGACAATAGTATAAGACATAAATGAGACAATTGGACAAGTGACAAGTTGTGGGATAAAAATAAGACGGATATAATTTAATGGTAATGGTAAATGTAGCACAAGCAGGACAATAAAACAAGTAGAAAGTAGAAATATGACAGCTGCTGGTGAAAGCGGGAACAAGTCGGCAACCGACCAACTTCTATTCTGAAAAATGTAAATACTTTTCAAAGTTGTTGAAAATCAATGACACACTCGCTAGTCAAGCTAAAATATTGCAAGGCAATGGATTCGGTGAGTAATCCCCACTACTACCTAGTTAGTGTAGAGTAATCTTTTTCTTGCAATGACTGATGGATAGATGATTCACTTACTTAGCCAAATGTATTTGTTGTAAGTCGCTTTGGATAAAGGCGTCTGCTAAATACCAAAAATGTAAATGTAATGTATTGCATCTTGAGATGTCATAGGTTCAACACATTATTGCATATTTTAAGGAATTATTTCGGCAACTTGATTACTTTAATGTCTAACACGTGTAACCTCATTTCACTGACTAATTTATTATTTGATTAAAAAAAAAACGTCATGCCATGATGTCTATGACTGTGAATATTAGAATTGCAACCTGATTCAAACCAGATGGCAAACACTGCTTCGTAAATCGAAATGAGGTAAACCTCAACTAAACTAAACACACTCTAAATTTTGGATCGGAAATAGGCTTTTGTTTACAGATTCAAACTGATTGCTATCCAATCACATTAATCATAGTTAAACTCCGTGCTACAGGGATTGAATATTCTAGAATGTCTGTGGTTTATGAGAATGTCATAAGAGAACCCTCTTTAAGCGACCACTCTGCTATGCTGGCTTTGTTCCCCTGGTAACCTGGTAACCATGACTATGGCCATGAGAGAATGTTCGAAGTGTTTTTAAAGGGATAGCTATAGGTGAAGCCTTCAAGCGCCCACTTACCAGCCAGATATGTATCTATGGAGACCCTAATCATCTGAATATTTGTTCATATTTGTTCCTAATTAGCATTTTCTCCACCGTGGGTGTATCAGGATAGTGTTGTGTTGTGGGGTGGATGAAGCTGTTCTGTCATACAGGTATACACAGTGCATTGACCTCCTCTTCTGTTTAGAAAAGGCCCACTTAATTGGATTGCAAAAAAAAAAGAACAAAAGAAAGTTAGTTCCAAATGAGAAGCTCAAGGTCATACAGAGTCACGTTTCTTTAATGTCTGTGGGAGAATTCATGACTTCACACCTTCTGGAAGTGTGTAGGACGTGTGTAGGAAGTGTGTAGGACGTGTGTAGGAAGTGTGTAGGACGCACAGAGGCAGTTGCGCCAGATGGGAGAGTGTCACAACTCTTCTCTTGTTTCTCTAGCCAGTGATTCAGACACCTGCCTTTTTAAAATTGTATTTAAAATTGTGTACTTTCATTTATATAGTGCCTTTCAAAAAGCCCAAGGACGCTTTACAGGGGAATGATCGGACAGACAAAACAGAAAAAAACTAAACAAAACTGAAACAATGACTAGGCCTTTTGAGGGCTAGTTTGAAGGAGTCCAGGGTGGGGGCGTTGCGTATCACTGTGGGGAGGGAGTTCCAGAGGGTAGGTGCGGCCACGTCGAATGGCTCTGTCCCCAAAGGTCCCTACTGATTAACGACAGTTACAATAAGGACTACCAACTCCATGATAGTTTTCTCTCAATAATACATACTGTAAGTAATATCTCTGAGACATGGACAGGAAAGCCTTTTTCCTTTCCCTTTTTCCTTTAAGTGAGTAAATCACTAACAAGTACAAGTACAACCTTGAATTAGTAACACACTGAACGTTTTCATGGGTAAGGGCTAGGGTTAGGGCCTTGAGTTTCAGTCCCATCATCCCATGTCTGCTTTAAGTCTGCTCATTTTTCTATGTTTACTTCTCACAGGTCGCCATGGAGCCAATTCTCCCACAATACAGGCAACAGTGTCATCAGAGGCATTTTAGAGGACTATGGTCTATTAATGCAGATCCCAAAAATGTTTATCACTATCGTCCATCAAATGACCAAAGACAATAATTCCCCAATGAGACCCGACCTTACTGAAAAAAACCTCTTATTGCTGAGAAAAACTCCAGAGCGAACTTCTTTCTCAACTCAAACTTACAAGTTTGGTGGAGTCGTAGTGGAGTAAACAACATTGAACTCAGGGAGCCTTTGCTTTGCACAGCCAGATTTTTATTATTTCCAATCAACTCCACCACATTAGAGGTAGAAAGTAATCACAGGAAATCCTATTGTGGTGAGCATTACCCTGGAAAGACTGGCCATCGTCTCTCCCAGTCATTAGATTGACATGGTAGAGGGAGGGGCTTACATGGTAAAGGGAGGGAGGGACTTACAGTAAGTCAAATCACTAGATATTCCCCAGGGCTGTTGTGGATCCAGCATGGCCACTTCCTGTGAAAATCATGGGATAGACCTTTTATTAAATAAAAATGCATAGAGGGAGGACTGACCATCAATCTATCTACCTACCTACCTACCTATCTATCTATCTACCTATCTATCTATCTATCTATCTATCTATCGGGCTATTTATTTGAAGTAAAATACTATTATGCATTATCAAATCATATATAAATTAAATTGACAATGTAGTTACATGTTATAAAGAAATGCAGACTTTGATTGCACAACAAACTTGGTTGCAATGCCTACTTCCGAAGCGTTGGCCTACATGCTTTCAGCAGCACACACGCCAACGTACGCTCGACTACAAGGGGGTGATGCGACGTTGCGTGACAGCATCACCTCTGGTCGATTTCCCCCTGTATGATTCAGTAAAATAGGACTCTAATCAACAATAACTCAAAATATGTATGCTGATAATTACTGTCATTACTGTACAGTAGGTGCACCATGCTTTCTCAAACCTTACTAATGTTAACTCACTGTTATGGTATAGTCTATGTGTATTGTGTACTATAGCCATTACTGTACTATTGACTATATAATTGGGGCGGCTGTGGCGCAGGAGGTAGAGGCGCCATCTAATGATCGCAAGGTTGGCAGATTGGCGGTTCGAGCCCCGGCTGGCCACATGTCGAAGTGTCCTTGGGCAAGACACTGAACCCCAAATTGCTCCCAGTGAGCGGGCCGGCGCCTTGCATGGCAGCTTGCCGCCATTGGTGTGTGAATGTGTGTGTGAATGGGTGAATGAGAGGCCGTTGTAAAGCGCTTTGGATAAAGGCGCTATATAAGTGCAGTCCATTTAAATCATATCATAACTTCCTCCTACTTGTTGCTAATTGTTCTACTTAGCCTATGTGAGTTTCTCAGTGCGAGTGAGTCAGAGCCGCCGGGTGATTATCTTCATTCCCTATGTGTGAGTAGTCTGGAGATAACGACCTCCGCTCCCCCTCTTCTCCTGGAGGAGGCGAGAGTTTCAACAGAATTATAGTGTAGCAGTGGGAGGAAGTGGGGGAGGAGAGGGGGAGGTGAGAAGGAGGGAGGGAGGGAAAACGTATGTGAGTCACCGTGGTTCAGAGTAGTTCACTCACGGGTAGTTTGTGTGAAGAGGTAAACAAACCCTGAGAGGAGATGCAACAATAGGTCCTGCAGTCTCCATGGAGACCGGCTCCCATCATGCTCTGACGCTTCTTTCCGGGAAAACACCTCTGGGAGGCTGAGTGAGAATTCTCAATTTCTGCTGTCTGTCTACCCCCCCCCACACACATACACCACAATGCCTGAGACCAGGGGGGGTGAGGATCAGCCCACAGATTGGAGCCAATGCAGTGTGATCAGTGATCATATTTTTTCATAGAGAGGGAGAGAGAGAGGGAGAGAGAGGGAGACGGAGAGAGACAGAGAGAGAGGGAGAGATAGAGGGAGAGAGACAGAGAGAGAGAGGGAGAGAGACAGAGAGGCAGAGAGAGAGACAGAGAGACAGAGAGAGAGAGAGAGACAGAGAGAGAGAGACAGAGAGACAGAGAGAGAGAGAGAGACAGAGAGAGAGAGACAGAGAGACAGAGAGAGAGAGACAGAGAGAGACAGAGAGAGAGAGAGAGAGAATCATTATTTTCAATCTCATTCACCTTTTTCTTTTCAGTGTGTGTTTTGGAGAAGGTAAATCAAGTGTGGTTCGCTCTGTGTTTTATATTTATAAAATATGAAGGAATCATTATTCTGCATGATGTCATTATTTAAAGTTATGTTTTTTTTATTCAATACATTTCCTTTCACATACAGTAGTGTGGGTAAAAAAATAAGAAAACATTAATATCAGTCTTTATCAAACTTTGCACTTTAGAACATTTAATGACACAGCTTTCCTAATAAATACAGACATAAATAGACATAGTACATAATAATAATAATAATAATAATAATAATAATAATACATTAGACTTATATAGCGCTTTTATCAAATCTAAACTGCTTTTCTTTCATCAGTGATTGTGCTAGGCAGTCTTCCTCTCTATCAAGTGTTTATCCATCTCACTCCAAAAGAACCCCTTCATATACATTTAATAAATAAATAAATAAATAAATAAATAACACATTTTTGCAGGTTTTTCAAGATGTCAATATTTGCAGTGAGGCCTGCTACTGCTACAGATGAGGTTTTGAGTCTCAAAGACTTCCAGGTCTGTCCAAAGATATACCCGAAGTTCCACTTCCACACTACCAAGCTAGGATCCCCCTTCACTGAGGACTGTAGTGAGTGCTGCTCCCTGGTTTCCAGTAAGCGTTTTTCAGCTTCAGTTTTTCAGCTTCAGCTTACAGCTTTTCAGCTGTTTTGTTCCTTCATGCTCTCCTAAAGGACCTTCAGCAAGTGTTCACCTGCCTGCTGAGCTCCAGGTAGGTGGTGGACTCAGGGCCGCCCCCCCCCCCCCCCCCCCCCCAAAAAAAAAGAAATTTTTACTTTTATTTTTTACATTGAAATTAATGTATGTCTCTATGAATTTCATGTCTCTATGAAAATATGTCTCAGCCTAACTGTCTCTATTACGCTTCGCGATTAGTCACACTCCTCGCCTCTTGCGAACCATGAGGCAGTACTGGTGGCTTAATGTTGTGGTGGTGGTGGTGGTGGTGGTGGTGGTGGTGGTGGTGGTGGCGCCCCTAAAACTTGGGGGGAGCGGGGGGGGGGGGGGCATCAAATCATACTCTCGCCTAGGGCACCTAGATGCCTAGGACCGGCCCTGGGTGGACTTGAGGAAGCGGGGATAGCAGTCCTTCTCCATCAGAGTGTAGATCTTCTCCTGGGCCAGGAGGAAGCAGGACCGGGTGGGCTGCTCCAGGTTCTTCTTGGTGATGGCTTTGGTCTCGTGGTCAAGGTTCACCTACAGGAGGAATATAAGGGATTTCGATTAAAGTTTGTTGAGTGTGTATGAAACACTATGCATGTATGAACCAGTGCTATCTCTCTGTCTGTCTCTCTGTCTCTGTCTCTCTCTGTCTCTCTGTGTCTCTCTGTCTCTCTCTGTGTGTCTCTCTCTCTCTCTCAGTCTCTCTCTCTCTGTGTCTCTCTGTCTCTCTCTCTCTCTCTCTCTCTCTGTCTGTCTCTCTGTCTCTCTCTCTGTGTGTCTCTCTCTCTGTCTCTCTGTGTCTCTCTGTCTCTCTCTGTGTCTCTGTCTCTCTCTGTCTCTCCCTGTGTCTCTCTGTCTCTCTCTGTCTCTCTCTGTGTCTCTCTGTGTCTCTCTGTCTCTCTCTGTGTCTCTCTGTGTCTCTCTGTCTCTCTGTGTCTCTCTGTCTCTCTCTGTGTCTCTCTGTGTGTGTGTGTCTCTCTCTCTCTCTCTCTCTCTCTCTCTCTGTCTCTCTGTGTCTCTCTGTGTCTCTCTGTCTCTCTGTGTCTCTCTGTCTCTCTGTGTCTCTCTGTGTCTCTCTGTGTCTCTCTGTGTCTCTCTCTCTCACTCTCTGTCTCTCTCTCTCCATTGTGTGCATCAATTAATTAATTGAATTCAGTGTCTGGCATGTTAATTCATTTATGCATTGAAGGGATATTGATGATGGTTTACCTCTCTTGGTGCGTCACTACAGATGTACTCGTCATAGATCTTCTTAGCCTTGGCTGATAGCTTGGAGGAGGTCTTGGTTTTCCTGTAGTTTTCACAGGCCAGGTAGAAGGCAATGTTCTCCTCACTAAACTCTGACGCCAGGAAGGCTCTGAATAAGCTCAGTCCATCTGGAGGAGAGGAGAGGAAAAGTGTTACGGTAACATCTCTATATCTGATACACAAACAAACAGCATTGCTCCACTTAGTTTTTTCATGAAATATATGATGAAACAAAGCAAGAGTCAGACTTACGTTGGATGGACAGCAGGTTCTCAAACGACTCCCTCCATTTTAAGGGGTCGTCCACGTTCCGCAGTTTGTCAGTTTTGTCAGAGTGCCCCATGATGTTCAGATCTGTCTTCTGCCGTAAACTTCCAAAGAGTGCTTTGAGTACCTTTGCCCTACAAAGATAAAGAACAGACAACATTGAGATTTTATTTTTCTCTCTTAGACATTATAATTCACATTTCTATTACTACAACTGAACATTTCTCAACAATCTCTACTTTTTTTACTCCCATAAGATACAGTTGAAATCACATAAAACAAAACATAAAGGTGATCATACAGAATAGGAAACAGCATAGACATATTGTGTTACTGTACATACCTCTCCAGACAAGTGATAGGCAGTGATTCCAGTCTTCTGCACATAGTAAGAGATGTGATCTGTGTGCTGGCTAGCATATAAAACAGGAGATGGAGCTGTGTGTGTGATCAGTGTCAGTAGTGAAGCTGAAGTAGCTACTGTTACTGCTGGTGCTCAGTGGTCTGCTGGCTGTGTGGGAGAGTGCCTTTTTTATAGGGCAGCCCCCTCTGTGACATCACGTCTCTCAGCCAATAGAGTGCGGGTTGTGGGAGGATGAAAATAGGGAGTTTTCTTTAGCCCTGACCGTCACATGTGTAGATTAGATATTTCTAGGGAATTCATTGAGTAGTATTATCCAAAGTTCACATGGGTGCAATATGGACTGAGTTGATTTCCACACACCAAGACCTCTTCCAGCCTAAAACATCTATTCATAAGAAGAAGAAAAACCCTTTGGGAATTGAAACATCAATGTTTGGGGCAACTTACTTTGACCAAAGCTTTGATCTTTGATGAATTGTTATAACATTACAATTCAGAGACCTAGGTACATACTTTATCTGACTCAGAGAGGAACACCTAAGGTGGTCTATAAATACATTTATGCCATTTGGGGCATAGACGAGAAATCTATTGTCTATTGAAACAGAAACTTCTATTTTTAGGTGCGAGAGACCAGCCAGCAACAACATTCCATCTAAGTTTCAATGAGAGTGAAGTGGGAAATAAGTGCAATCAGTGGAAACAGGAAGCGGAAGAAACAGCTTTCTTCTTGGAAGAGCCTAAGACAGCTTCCTGCCCAGACATTCTAACACAATGCTACTTCCTACAAACTCTGCCTCATCAATCCAAAGGTCAGACAGAGTTTGGGTGTTGAAGGCCTGAAACAATAATCATTGGCTTCCTTTTCTTGATACAATTACTGTACTCTGCATAATTCTTCTTCTTCTGCGGAATGCTCCCCTTTGTAAAGATAGGTCCAAATCACTTTCCTCATTGGGGAACCATAGTCATAATCATAGTCAATTTATTTAAACATGCACCAAACTGCACTGGTTTAGTACGGAGCCCCCCTGGGGTCACATGGTAGAAAAAAATGATTTGATGTGTGAATCCGTTCCCTCGGTTTAGTAATTCATTCCCTCGGTTTAGTAATTCGTTAGGGTTAGGGTTAGGCCCTACGAGCCAGAACGATCGCAAGGATTAGGGTTAGGGTTAGGGTTAGAATCCTTGCAATCGTTCTGGCTCGTAGGGCCTAACCCTAACCCTAACCCTAACCCTAAACCGAGGGAACGGATTACTAAACCGAGGGAACAGGGCCGCCACAAATCAATGCATATAGAGGAAACACTGAGGATCATGCAATTGACATGTTGACTGCAGGAATGTCCACCAGAGCTGTTGCCTGTGAATTGAATGTTCATTTCTCTACCATAAGCCAACAATGTTCACTTCTTAAACAAACTTTAATAACATTTTATGGACCATCTATAAAGGATTTATAAATAGTTTGTAACTAATTTATAAACTGTGTTAACCCTGTGTATGTCATTCTGGTACATTGACGATTTGTAAACAAACTCGCCAGACGGGGATGAACTTTCCTCCTAACTGCCCCTAGAAACGATCAATGTTTGTAAATGTTTCTGTTTGTACAGTATGTGAGAGAATAAACAAATATAAATTAATAGATCGTGAGCTTAGAATTAAAAGGTTCTATCTCCGTTTAGGGTAGTTCAGAGATATTGAGCGTCAAAGTTTTTACATTCCATTATGTTTTGTGAGATGGAACCTTTGTATTTTATGAATTACTAACTCAAAAATGTCAACATTTGAAAAATAACACCACACAGGCATTAATAAACACCTAATGGATCAGATTATGTAAAAAAACTCAATTTTGACAAAAATAGAGATAGAACCTTATAATTCTAACCTCACAAGATTATTAACGGTAAAGGTTTGGACTTGAGGAAGGCCAGCTGATCCCAGATCTGTGTCTGGCATCAACTTCACCCCTGATTGAGGCCAAGAGGTGACTTGGAAAGAGCAAAACATTTTTTCAGAAAGTCTGGTGACTTACTAGTGATGTGATAGTGACTCTCTACATCTCTATAGACACATTAGGGACTGCCCACTATTTCCTGTCCCTGTCTGGAGCCCTTTCTCACCCCAGACGAAAGACGGTAAGTGTTTTGGGAAGAGTAGAAACATGGTCGCTTGAGCGGGAAATCAGCTTGGGAAATCGGGTCCCCTCACTTCTGACCACTGTCAGCCAACCCAGCCGATATCTGGCAGACTGCCAAGGAGTTTCCAGGAATACATCCTGGATCTGGATCAACTTTAGATGAACATTAAAAAGTAAAAGATGATTTGTTCTTGCAATTGAGTTGACCCTCCCTTTTGCCCATTGCTGACCCCTCCCTGTCCCTAGCTCTTTAGCTGTCTAGTTTTAGGTTTTGTAGTTTTAGTTTAGTTTTAGACTATCTTAGACTGTTTTAGACTAGTTTTAGTTTTAGACTATGTAGTTTTAGTTTAGTTTTAGACTATGTAGGCCAGGTTTTGTATTGTATTTGTTTGTGGTGGATGTTGTTGTTGTATGTCTGTGAACAGGTCACACATGAAAATGAGCCCTTGGGGCTCAATGTGTTTTTACCTGTATAAATAAAGGTAAAAAAATAAAATAAAAAATAAAAAGTGGTGACATTAATTGATGTCACCATCCGGTGAAGGAGTAAGTATTATTACCACTAGAAGAGCCGTGAGGGGTCACGGTAACCCCTGTGAGTCATTTAAAATATATATATCTTTGCACTCGATCAAATTTCAGGACCATCCTTTCATGACTTTTCCTAGATATGTGTGTTCTACCACCCAGTATCCTTACATTTTAAAAATCACTTCAGGATAAGATAGTATAAACTATAAAGCTGTTTTGCAGTTTTTCTGTGTAGGAGGCAGGCTAAAAAAAAGAAGCTCCCTCTAGTGATCTCTGTGTGTAAATAGCAGATTTACATTCTAAAAAGGGGGCTCTACTAGTAGGTAAAATAGGCACGGCTGTTGTAGTGTTAATCAGTTGTACTTTGGACACTTCTCTTTATCTACATGTTATAACTAGAAATACCAAACTTAAATGAGTAGTATTTTCTCATCCTGAAAGCAAATCTTGAAAGCCATCAAATGGTTTTGATGTAAAGTATCAGACATCAAATATGGCTTGAGTTGAGCCTTTCAGTCACGCTGCTGCATGCTCCTGGGTGCTCCTGGAACAAACTCCCTGAAGAAATCAAACAGGCCCAAACCCTTAAAATATTTAAATCTAAGCTAAAAAACCTTCATGTTTTGCACCAGTTATGATTAAACACAAACACTTCTATCAATGTCTTTTTTCCATTAACTATTGTCTTTTTAAATGTTTTTTTAATATTTTATTTTATTCATTGTAATTTTTATTTTCTTATGCTCCCCTTGCTGTAATTTTAAATAATGTATGTAAAGCACTTTGAATTGCCCCTGTTGTATGAAATGTGCTATACAAATAAACTTGCCTTGCCTTGCCTTGCCTTATGGCAGTATACAGGAAGAAAATCAACGATAGGGTGCATGTTATCTATGGAGGATCAAATGTCAGCTGGTCATTGGCCGTTTAGTGATGCTTTGGCTGGGGGGATGAAATCCATGTTAACTGAGTCATACAAACACACCGTCCTGGTTCTGTTTCAATAATCATTGAAGCGCATTGGTCTGCCAGTGAAGTCCACGCAGTCAGGTGTTGAGTAAGAGGATACTGTTCCCCAATACATACATAGCCCATTGGTCTCCCAACATAGCCTACCAGAGGCTACCTGGCCAATGGATTTTAAACAGATGTTTACAAAGATGTACAATCTGTTTAATATGAATGAATGAATGAATGAATGAATGAATGAATGAATGAATGAATGAATGAATGAATGGTCTTTATTGTCATTGCTATAGTACAGGTACCAAACAACGAAATTTGGGAGGGGGGGCTCCCCTGGTGCCAGGAAAGAGAAAAAAGAAAGAAAAAAAAAAAAAAAGAAACAAGAAGGGAAAGGAGCTGGTTTACATAAATAAAGGCTATGTACACTATCTACTTTACTATACTGTACAGATAAGACGACTAGGGTTGTCATATTGCACATAGTGTTATTGCACATTCATTTAAAGTGTCGCAGTTTGCAGGCTTGAAATGTACACATTTGTGCCTCAGCACTACACCTGATTTTTTTCAATCCAGCAGCTGCCATCAATCCGTCCAGACTGTCCAGGGCCCAGAACCTAGGTCTTTGCTGTGTTCAGGGCCTGGATGGCCCTGGGGTAGAAGCTGTGCTTCAGTCTGTTTGTCCTTGCGGCCATGGTCCTGTACCGCCTTTTCGAGGGCAGCCGGGCAAAGTGTTCGTACCCAGGGTGGGATGGGTCTCTGGAGATCTTGGAGGCCTTCCTGAGACAGCGTGTGTTGTACAGCTCTTCCAGAGAGGGGAGGGGGGCGCCGGTAATCTTCTGGGCTGTTCTCACGACTCTCTGTATCGCATTTCTCTCTTTGAATTGAATGCCTACGTTTCTATTGTAAAAACGCTTTGAATTGCATTAATGTACGAAAGGCGCTATATAAATAAAGTTTCACTTCACTACGTTTGGTGACGTAGGTGATACAGATTTTTAAAATGTTTGGGGTGGGGGGCTTCCGGTCAGCACGCATGGAGTGAGACGTATTTTTCACCCTAACCCTTAAACATTTCATAATTAAACAACCTTTTTTTTTTTACTTTAACTTTTAACCATATATATTGCTAACAAATTAAAGTAGTGTAAAATTCAGTAAAAGTCGATGCAGACGGAATCAAGAGTGCGAAAATATAGCAGATCTACGACAAGGCCCCGCTACATCCTCGAAAAGCGCGAGCATACCCTCCCAAACCGCAACGCAAACCCCAAACCGATTGTGCCCATGGACATGGAAGCGATTAAAGCGGATATCGTTACCTCCCTTAGGGCTGAAATATCAAAGGTAATCAGAGAGGAGTTGAAATGTGCATTGGCTGATGATTTTGAGACTTTACGAACAGAGATCAGAGCGTCGAAAGCCGAGATCGCTAGCAACACAGCTACAATTGGGCACAGAGCTAGCCCATGTGAAGTCCAAGTGTGAAGGACATGGAGGAAGGACTGTCAACATGGTCAGATGAAGTGGTGTCATACAAAGCACTGTGGCAGACCTCGAGGGACAAGTGGATGAATTAAATGGAAGGTGTGAGGATATGAAGGGCAGTTGGCCTATGCCTCAAAATGATCAACCACAATCATCTCAAAACTATACTTTTGATTCAATAGCTAAATTAAAAGCAAGCTACTTGATTTCTTGCCACATAGCCCAAAGATGAAGCACAAAGATTCTAACATTTTCAGGGCTCTCAAGTCTCACGCATTGGGCGTGAGACACACGCATTTCAACCCGTTCACACGCTCACACGCCACACCTTGTCTCACGCCCAATGCGTGAGACTTGAGAGCCCTGCATTTTTCAAGGAATACACCACAGGGGCACAGTTTGGCTTACATGGACACAAACATGGCGGTGCCAAGGTTAACACCGTTGCTTGTATACATGCAGAGGAGCTCTTTTTATGGGAAATAATTAATTAACTTAATTAGTAAATTAGTAATTAACTTACTAACATATATATATATATATATACTGTATATAACATATCCTTTCTGATTCTTTAACGTGTCTGTTTTAACAAGTCAGGAACACGCACTGTGGGCATATCCGTCTGAGTAGTTTGGTAGTTTGTTACCATCCTTTTAAGTCAACACAGAAAGATGGTACACACACACACACACACACAATGGGAGTATTGTTCCCCCCCCCCCCCCCACCCAAGTATGGGCTGCAGGGCCGCAGGGCCCTCCCCCCCCACACACACACACAGGGCCGCAGGGCCCCATACCTGAGACTGTGTGTACCGTACTCTAAAACACTGAAATCATCTTTGCTTGTGCATATCACAGACAAAACACAAATGGCAAGAACACACCACCATGGAGAGAACACACACACACACACACACACACACACAGCCACAGGCGCACACACACACACACACACACAGCCTCAGGCTAAGTCGAGAGCAACGTTCCCATGCCAATCCTTTTCAGCTCTCGAACACGCATACACGAACCTGAGTGCTATACTTTAGTCCCGAGGACCTCACCTCGTGTAAGAAAAAGGTGGCGTTGTCTTGCAGTGAATTCATCTACTGTTTAGCCGCAACCATTCGGGGCCTTGAGTGCCTTATGCCACACAAGGATGAGTGGGAACACAGATCTACTGTATATAGATGGAGATGTCACAGCAGTGTCACCAAGGGAAAAGAGAGGAGAGGTTATTCTTATTTCATTAAGTCAGACTGTCATATAATTCACTTCTACTTATCCAACACTGAGTGCTTTATATAGAGTCTTTGTTGCTCAAATGTAACTGCCCATAAAAGGCATATTTCCTGTGAAATTAGTTCTATATCCATGGTTGTGGTTTATGCAATATGAACTTCTCTCAGGTCACCATCCAGGTCAAATCCATGTCAAACTCAGTCAGTAAATAAGTTAACGAGCATCACTCACATTTTCACATACATAATGAATTGATGTCACTGGGACCTTTATATTTTTTCACTCAACAAAACATGTTTGCCATTGCTCACAGGATAAAAATATAAAGGTCCCAGTGACATCAATTCATTATGTATGTGAACATGTGAGTGTGGGTTGGGTAGTTGTGTAATTAGGTCCACATCGGATGGCTTTTAACCTGCGTGTTTGTTCCCTCTCCAGAGCAGTGACTGGGGAAGGAATACGGAGAGTGGTTATACCCGATTCCACCGGAACCAGCGAGCACTGTGACCGAGCAACCGAAAGGGTTGGAGGCGGGACGTGCAGCTGCTTTGAAGTTTACCGGGCACTGCCTGTTGTTATTATTATTATTATTAATATATATATTTTTAAGCTATTTTGTTCTGAGTGGGGCAGTACCAATCATATTTTATGTTGTTATTGTGATAGAGATAGTAGAGATATGACAGGATGGGTGAGAGAGAGAAGGGATGACATGCAGGATATGTCCGCGGCCAGAATCGAACCGGGAACCCTGCGGTTACATGGTCGACGCTTAAGGCCGGTTTAGGCTTCTGCGTCGAATTTACGTGCGTAGCTTACGTAAATTCTTACGTAGGTCTCGCAATTTACACTTCTGCGTAGGCCGCGCTGCAATTACACCGTCACATCGCTAGGTGGCAGTGTGTTTTCAGCCCCTGTGCTGTGCCTCTTCCGGTTAGGAACTCAACGGAGCTCAAAGCTCTAAGCGGCATAATAGCGATCTTTTTGTTGTTATGTTGTTGTAAATAAAAGTTCTATGATGCATTGAAATGACATTAAACTAAGATAATACGATGGTTATCATAATTTTTCAAATCTTTATTAATAAGTAATTACAGAAAAGGTGAATGACATTTCTGTCATGACTTCCGCATTTTGGGCGACGAGAGAGTCGGAATCTTGTCTGAATCATGTGCTACCAAGCGGACCAATCACAGAGCTTACGGTTAACGTGCGCTCTGACGCGTGGATAGATTTTTTGAGAGGAGCACGTCCAGGCTACGCACGTCCACGCGGGACTACGTAAGCTTACGCGTAGCCTACGGCGTCGACTTTACGCAGAAGCCTAAACCGGCCTTTAGTCCACAACGCCGCCTAAGCTTTGTTATTGTTGTTATTATTTGACTATTTAATTCCAGCACACCTGTCGGGGGTGTGCTGAGGCTGTACCTGAGTTTGAGTTCTTGTGACGGTAATAAACGGGCCACGTCCCAACCCTACTCTACTCTTCCAACCCTGCCGACTCCCTCTGAACGGCTACAGTGAGTTACTCATTTCTCATGCACTGTAGGTTCAGTGAACAGTGCAAAACCTTATTGGGAAGAACTTTATCTACTGTACATAATGTCCAGTCACCCATTGGCATTGTCAAGTTATGTCCCTCAAACTCAATACGTATTTGAACAGTATGTCTTTGTTGTGTTGTCTGTGCTATGCACCGATAAGACACATTTCATGTTAAATAATAGAATTAGTGGCCACACACAAAACTCTGTGTAAAGACAAAGGCATATAACATTACTATAGTGTTATACATTACTGTGCCATTATGACTGTGGGGAGCAATGGCGCGTTCTGGCCTGCAGGTGGAGCCAGACTGTGGTGGAGTGGGGATGGTGGAGCTGATTGACGCAGGTGTCTTCAATCAGACTCATCATCCCAGATGGTCTTTTTAACCTGTGTGTGTTTGTTCCCTCGAGTGAGAAGCAGGCAGACGGTCGACTGAAAAATGATAAACAGAGACACCGCAACCGCCAAGGAGTGTGGGATCAGTGATCCCTGGAGCACTGCATCATTATTACATTTACATTTACATTTACATTTTTGGCATTTAGCAGACGCCTTATTCCAAAGCGACTTACAATCAATACATTTGAATGCTAAGCATGTGAATCATCAGTCCACCATTCGTGGCAGGGAGAGTAATCTAGCTCAGGCCCGGGGCCATTGATAGAAGGAAAAACCTTCTTCTATCACCTTCTTCTAAAACTTGTTTATTTTATTTGTTTATAATTTTTTTATACTGGAGTAACAGAGAAACAGTACAAGGGGGTCAATAGAAGTTCTTAGGGACACAGTAGAGGGGAAAGCGGGTGTCTTTAGGAGACGTAGTGCTGAGGGGCAGAAGATATTATTATTATTATCATTATTATTTGTCCCGTGTCGGGGACAGGTGAATAAACGGGCAGTGCCCAAACCCCAGACCTCTGTGTCGACCTCCCTCTGTGCCTGAATCTGCTGCAATGACAATCTGTACTTAAAACGTGTACCTATACACAATAGTAGACATTCAAAGCAACAGTACTTAAAGAAGCATAAATCATTTTCAAGGACTCTGGGATTTCATAACACAGAGTGCTGTGGCTGTGTTTGGAGTCTGGTCCTCCAAAATCTCAGTTTGGAGGGCTATGTAGCCCTACCCCTTGGCCCTACTACCCCTACATGAAAACAAGAGTTGGGACACCCCTACTCTACACGTGAACAGGTACACAAGGGGTGAAATGGGATTGGGCCTAAATGTCTTCATTATAATACAAGAAACCATTGCTACCGATCCCCCATTGGACTGAGCGTGAAGTGCCTAGCATGTGATGGGTTGACCATGTAACCGCAGGGTTCCCAGTTCGATTGCGGCCGCGGACATATCCTGCATGTCATCCCTTCTCTCTCTCTCTCACCCATCCTTCCTGTCTAAATCTCTACTATATCTGTCAATAAAATGAAAAATATGAGTGGGACTGCCCCACTCAGAAGAAATAACTTAGAAATAAAAAAGCAATAGCAGGGCTTTTCCCATGTCTGGGAAACAGTGAGAAGGGTCAACAAAGGAGTATGGAGTCAGGGCACAACAGCACAACAGTGGATGATGCAGGGGGATTCCGTGGTTGCTATACCAGCTTTGCCAATGTGGTTAACGAGGACGTACGTTAAGGAGGCTTTCAACATTTGACATGTTCTTATCAGTTTAGTTGCATTGATATTTATATCTTTGGCAGTGATGAGTGGAAGATTGCTGTGGGTCCCTCTGGTCCCTCTGGAGACTGGCAGTGTGACAAATGTTGTTGAAAGCTGTTGCATTGCCTCATGTTAAGGGACTATTTCCTGTCTAGGGAGTTTTTCCTGACCAAGAAAATCTGATTTCATTTAACTTGACTTAATGGTTCCACTGAAAATCCAACAATTTTCCCGGGGCTCCCTGGAATCCAGTCCAGTTTGACATTCAAACGGAGATTATTGAGGAATTTGGTGGTTTCAAAACATTAGGTATCTAATACACACCAAATGCCCATTCATTATCTTTACACAGCTCTAACGTTACTCTAATATCTAACAGAAAGGTGATCGATAGACTGTGAAAACATCTTATGTAAAAAGCAGAAGCTATCTCAGCTTACATCACATTTATGTCCCTCTACTTTCTTGCCCTCACAGAGACAAGGATCACACCAGAAAACACAGCTATTCCGGCAGCTTTCTCTGACGCCTGCTCATTTCTCCATTCCCCTAGACCAGGGGTGCCCAACCTTTTTTGAACCAAGATCTACTTTTCAAGTAGCCAGTCTGCCGAGATCTACCAGTCCAGTTTCAACATCGCAAACGTACACGCACGTACATGCACTGTACATGACTTGTGTTTAACACTAAAACCGCCAGAGGGCGCTGTATACCTAAAACCGCCAACAGGTCAAATTTACCCGTGCGCCTGGCTACGGCATTTCTAGTATAGTATCCTTGCCTACAAAAAATGTACTCCGTCATTGTATCAAGGCATTGTGTTCACAAATGAATGTTTCAAGTCGATGTTGGTCCTCTGGTTTTATAACTTAAGTATCTTTAAAATGTTGCTAGCACAAGCCCAGAAATCCGTCTGGTCGGAAAACATCGCCCCCCCCCCCAAGGGCTAACTACTAGCTAACTAATCTCCTTATAATTACAAGCTCACAGTATCAATTACCTCACAGGCAGTTAAGTGATTCAATTTAGTTGGTATTTTATTCTGGAATACCGATAATTCGAATGAGGTGAGATTTACCTACCGTTTTGAACCGTCTGCTTCAGGTGAGGATAGAATGCAGATTCTTCCATCAACGCTCACCTCCCGCTTCGACTGCACACTCAAGCATAAGTTAACACGCGGCGTGCAGAACGAGGATGTCACGAAACTCATGTCCGGTAGCTTTCTTTCAAGGAATTTTCTAAATAAAAGTCCTGCAAAACAATTGTTTTTTTCTCCATGTGAGAAATTTGAGGTGTAGCGACTAGCGAGTGAGTGTGAGAACTGATTGATATGAGTGTGTCTCACGGTCAAAAGAGTGAGACTTGGCAGCTCTGTCAAAATACAAAGCAACACGTTTTCGTCAATGACTAAAACTAGACAAAAAAGTTTTTGAGTTTTTGTTGACTAAAACTAGACTAAAACTAATATACATTTTCGTCTAAAGACTAAGGCTAAATCTAAAATAGCTGCACAGGAAAATGAGCTAGGTCCAACCTAGTCTCGAACACCTGCCTCTGAATGTGGATTCCGTGATTCAGATTACTAGGGCGCCATACATCAGTGGTCTTCTGTCCTAAATTTGGAGGCTATTTGAGGTGTGGTGTGAGAGCCTCTCCTTTTTACAGGACCTGCTTGTTAGAGCAAATCCTTCTCTACTGCTTCTGGTGGGCTACGTAGGCTTTGGTATAACTATAACGTCTGCGGGGGTGCACCCTATCATATGTAATTTAACGAAGGGAGCGCAATGTCTCCATCAGGTGTAAGACCCTCGTGGGACTCGTCTTGAGGCGACCAGTGGTGGGCCGTCAGGGCCAGCAAGGCCTTCTCTGCTGGCCTAAACTTCATCAGAATATAAATGTAATTTTGATATATTTATTAAATAAAATTATTCCCTTAGTCTATTCTCTTCATTTCATAGCTTTCCTCTTGGTTGCGCTGCTTCCAGCCATTTGGAGGGCTGTTAGAGCTTTTATCCAATCATATAATTTCAGCCATAATGTGTTGCCAGGGTACCAAGAAATCTGCCCGCCTGCAAATTCAACAGATTGTAATTTAAAGTGAACGAGAAAAGATTAGTGACCGATTCCTCAGACTGTTACACGCCTTGGCCACCAACCAAGATTGTGAGAGACTGGCATGCGCTATCGGTCCACCCTCCATGCACTCTGATGTGATTGAATAGGGGTACTCAAGAGTGCAAGTCCCATAGTGAAGGGGGGAGTGTCCCTCATCTCTTTCAGAGAACGCTCGGTTACATTTGTAACCTTTAGTTCTGATGGGGTAAGACACTTGAACTATGCTCGTGATGAGGCATTTATAAGACTTTGAGAAGACTCAAATGCGATGTAAAGGATTAATGAATTAAACTCCCCCCAAAAAATCGATGTACCAATCCTAGATTTGCCCATTTAAAGTCATGTCTAGGACAATCCAATGTGGTCATTCAAAGACTGTCACACCAAGGAGCATTGTGTGCGTGTGTTTCTCTGCTTTACCAGCAGATGGCAGCAGAGTCACATATTTGGGGGCCTTCAAACTGAGCCAATCCAAGCAAGATGCTTGGTGGTTACAGCAGAAATGAGTAAACACAATACATTTCATAGGTACTACCACATACCTCCGGGCCGCTCATAGACCAACGCTCAAAGTCATCCTGCACCCACAGACAGATAGCATCACTCACGCTCCCTGTCTGCCAAAGTGCAGCTATGAATGCAAATAGAACCCTTTTGTATATCGGTGGCATAAAAATGCATAAATACATTATGACTGTGAACATGTTCCACATGCAGAGCTCAAATGCACTGTTTGGCCCATGGCCAAAAAATGTACTTAATATGCGTTGTATCATGCGATGAGATTGTGGAAAATGTGTTCATTTTCCAGTATGTGACTAAACTGCCTTTAGCAGTGTTAATGAAAGCCTCATAACATAAGTTCACAGCAAACTTGCCTTGCCTTGAAATGTGTTTCCACTTCGATAACATTTCTTATTGCAATTATGCACCTGGATGTTCCACCTGTCTTGCATTTTAATGGTTCTCACATGTTTACCCAATTGAAGAAGAAGTCTCTCTCCACTCAAAAACCAGACTGAGGATAGAAATCTATCTAACCCTATCTATGGGATATACAGACTAAACTAAAACTGAATGAATCTTTGTCAATTGTTCCATCATATCTCCAGAGATATGGGAAGATGGTGCCTGTGCTTGAAGCCTAATGGGGATGGATGATGGCTATAACGGAACCTGTCTGAAAATGATGTCACAATGACAATGTTCTCTTTTGAAATGAGAGATGGTGGGAAATGGTGGCTGCAGTGTGAGTCAATGGTAATATCTGCTCCCATAGTCTGTGAAATGGGCTCAGACTCAGAGCCGCAGTCTTCTGTTTGATCGTCATAAATCTCTCAGCATTACATTATCTTGGCACATCCATTACCTATGATTGCCATATTGATGCATTAAGAAATAGAAAACGGAGCACATTCCTTCCAATATTCTTTTTAGCTAGCCATGTTGATGTGTGAGAATTATTTGTGGAGTAGTAAACCAAATACTTTTGGCATTCATTGACCCATTCCTGGACCCTCATATTTTAGAAATATTGTTTGGCTGAGACAGACAAGACAATAAAGATCTGCCTAATTTTTTTGGATGGGTCTATTCCAACCCTGCGTGTGAACAGAATTAACGGAAAGAAAAGGACTTTCTTTTACTTAGTGTAATAGAAGAGTTATACGTATGGGGTGAAGAACTTTTCGGGGAAGCGTCAAACGCACTCCCCTGTATCCTATCCTGTTTGTATGACAATGAACTTTGAACATCCCAATCCAGGAACGTGTGTCCCACTTGGTGAAATCAGGACGTGCGAACATGATTTATAAAATCATCGGAGAAATCCCATCCAAGTCAGCAGAGTCTGAGAGTGAGGAGCTGAAGAGAGTGGATGATTATCCCCCAGAATGACACATGCATTATTTTGGTGGTTATGTCCTCAAATTAAGTATAAGGTGTAACTTTTTAGTTTAGCCAGTAAACCTACAGTAGGCTTGATATTTTTAGAACTGAATGGAGTGTTCAGAAAGATGACAGTATAGAGGTGAATTGAGGGAATAATGAGTCTTTTCTACCTTTCATACTCATGTGTAGTTCTGTTCTGATTCACTTTAATAAAAGCAAGTGAACACTAAAATAAAATGTGACATGGTCTGGTCATTTGGGCCGCAAATCGGCAACAACACAAACTCGCTAGTCAAGCCAGAACATTGCAGAGGTACTGAAGGAGGTAGTTAGTGTCAGAATGGAAGTTGGAGAGGCCAGGGAGCATTTCCAGTCGCAACAGATCATAGAAATATTATCAATGCAATCAGTGAAGCTGGACTGGGCCCCCAAATTGGATGCTTTGCACATAATTTAGCAGCACAAAAACCAACAGGAATCAACCAGATGTCCAGGCTGCTAGGCAGAGTCAGAAGTGTTGTGTCTTTCTTCCACCGTAGCACACCAGCTGCACGGCATTGGCCTCTTTATGTTATACTTTTATACAAAATATTAGTTTATACATACGTACATGGTTTGATGGCAATTAAGAGTACTTTCCCATCTGACTGAATGCAACACACAAGGCCAAGATGATACATACATGAAATGTAAGATTTGAAAGAATAAAATATAGTGCAGAACGTCTGAGGGAATGATGATGATGATGATGATGATGATGTTGATGGAATTATACAGTGGCTATCTGCTCACTCACAATGGCTCATTCACTACATTACATGTAACAAATGCAAAGACTTAACACTTAATCAGCCATGAGGGGGGTCATTTGTTATATCTTTGCACTCAATCAAATTTCAGGACCCTCCTTTCATGACTTTTCCTAGATATGTGCGTTCTACCACCCAGTATCCTTACATTTTCAACATCACATCAGGATAAGCTAGTATGAAGTTATTTTGCAGTTTTTCTGTGTAGGAGGCAGGCTAATTTACAAGACGCGCCAACTAGTGGTCGTTGTGTGTAGGTAGCAGCTTCCCATTGTAAAGGGAGGCGGCTCTTATAGTAGGTAACATAGACACGGCTGTTCTAGTGTTAAACTCTTATAGTAGGTAACATAGACACGGCTGTTCTAGTGTTAAGCAGAAGTCTCACCAACCTCATGCCATTACCCATGGTTGAGTTGGGGCATTATAAAATCCTTTATCACTGTCAAGGGGTCAGTACCCAGCTGCCTTAGCTAGAATTAAACGAATACATACCGGTAGTTCATCCCTGCTGATGTGACTCACTTCACTTTGAGTTGGGTGAATTAGCATACGGTAACACTCCTCTTAGGAGGACTGTCCCAAACAGGGGCCAATTAAGTGAAGCACAGCTTAAAATGTCAGTCGTGAAATGTGTCTCGGAGGGTCGCCTCAGCCTGAGAAGATAACTCCAGAGGTTTTTATGACTGCAGTGAAATCATTGGCGTAAATGCGAATGTTCTACTGCTACTCATTGGGGCATCACCATTGACGAGGGACAAGCCGAGGATGGACAAGGACAGGGGACAGCGGTGCTGCAGTAAATGCGGTGCTGCAGTAAATGCCAACCACACCCAGTGGAAGAGCTGCTGCCTCTTTAATAATAACTTTAATTTATATAGTGCCTTTCAAAAAGCCCAAGGATGCTTTACAGGGGAATTATCGGACAGTCGAACAGAAAACAAACAAAACAAAACTGAAACAATGACTAGGGGCCAAAGGCCTTGGAGAACAGATGAGTTTTGAGGGCTAGTTTGAAGGAGTCCAGGGTGGGGGCGTTGCGGATCACTGTGGGGAGGGAGTTCCAGAGGGTAGGTGCGGCCACGCTGAAGGCTCTGTCCCCAAAGGTCCGTAGGTTGGTGCGGGGGGGGTGGACAGCAGGCCCATGTTAGCGGACCGCAGGTTCCTTTACAGCAGATCACTGAGTAATTAATCTTTTTTTTATTTCGAACATGATTTAAAATAATAAAAGAACACATAACTAATATGAAGAGTACAGGCCCTATCAATGTCGGAAAGGGAGTAGGATGAAGCCTAAGGTTATCCTGTCCTATAGCCCTATCCTATCCCTCACTCTCAAGTGAGAACAATTATACTTCAATGATATAATCCAGTTAATTAATTCATAAGTATCAACAGTACTAATAGTTTTTCATTCTTAATATTAAACAACGGCAAAATAAATAAATAAACCTAATTTTCCATTCTTAAATACTGAAACAACGTGTAGGGAACTGTATCAGTTAGGCCATACATCATTGTCATGGACGTTTTTAAACTTAAGGAAATACTGATGGCAGGAGAATGCAGAATCTGATATCTGTTCAACATGTCATCATGTGTGACAGCAGCTGGTGAAACCCCTAGAACCCTAAAAGTCAGCGACCAATCAAAATGTTCAGACTATTATTCTGAAAAATGTAAATGAATTTCAACATTGTTGAAAATCAACGACACACTCGCTAGTCAAGCCAAAATATTGCAATGCAATGGATTGGGTGAGTAATCCCCACTACGACCTAGTTAACTATAACACAGCTTTACATTCCTAGCAGGCTCACAAAACAAGCTGTCTTAGTTGACTACCGAGTGTGTCGTTGATTTTCTAAATGTATTTACATTTTTCGGAATAAAAGTCCAAAACATTTGGTCAGTTGCCGACTTGTTCCTGCTTTCACCAGCTGCTGTCACATATACTAGAGGTTTGCTGAAGTTTATGCCTCTGTCCTCTCCCCTTCCCTTCCTGTCCTCTCTTGCACGGTCATTCCTGTGCAGACCTGCCAGATGTGTCATGTGACAACAGCCATGAGGGGCAGAGCCAGTGACAGATAGAGGAGAGCTGAGGTTATCAACTCTGTCAGTGTGTCTGGATGACTAACAATACTACACAGCCAGGTTGACGATAATTCACATACATTTCCTGTTGATATTGTTTTGTTATTGCTTTGCTACTATTTTTTGTCACAATTACCAAATGTTATTTAGAGAGATCCTCTTTGTCAACCACTCCTTATCACAATCTTCTTAACAAACACACTTTAATGTCACTGTGAAAATATTCACTTATATTTACATAATACCTCACAACTGACCAATTAGCGTGTTTTTGAGTTAGAGTAAAGTATGATTAGGCAAACAAACAAAGAGAAAAGAACACACCTGTCCAACTCTTTGACCTGCTTTTGTGTACACTGACTTAGCAATGTTAAGATGTGCGCAGCAAGCTATGCATATGTTACGGTACATGTGGGAATACGGTACATGTGGGAAAACTAGGGTTAGGGTTCGGTGCTACGTCGACTTGGTACATGCTGGCATGTCTAACCCTAATCCTAACCCTAACCCTAACCCTACCCCTAACCCTAACCCTAACCGTAGCACCCTAGCACCTAACCCTAACCCTAGTTTTCCCACATGTACCGTATTCCCACATGTACCGTAACACATACAACAACTGTTTTTAACATTTGGATGGAAACTACACTATACACTTGGAACCCTGTTTCAGTAAAACTCAATCATAAGCATGTGAGCAGATGTGGCCTTGTTTCTCAGTCCAATGCATCATTACAGTTAAAAGAGATTCCATTTAGCGTTGTCTAATTTATTCCACCCTCTGTTGATAATGAGGATTGTCACAAGAAAATCAATTAGCCTGTGATGGGAAAAAAGCAACAACAGCATCCATAGGCTACGAGTTCAGAAATGTCAGTATATTTGTCTCAATTTGCCCATCAAGTCATTTGAGTCACATCACTGTGATCCTATTAGCAGACCCCTTCTAAATGAAGATGACTTCATTCAGCCGGAGAGAGAGATCTTGACAGTGAAGGGGAGAGGGATGGAGGGGTGGATGGGAGGGTGGGGCGAGGGGGAGTACTTCTATAGAAGACACCTGAATTGAGAATAACGAGTCAGGAGAGGAGGAGAGACATCTTTTTCATCTTTTAGCCAGACTTGAACTGCTCTTTCATCATTTCATCATCGTCATCTGCAAACAGCATGCTTATACCACAGGCATATCAACCTCAAGGGAATCAAGTAACGTTTCACTTTCAAAGGAGGATGCACCTCAATATCCTCCTTTTATTCACATTTCAAGTCCTGCCTTGATCCGTTTCAGTTAGGGATCAGTCGAGACAAGGCACACGGGCGGAATTAGAATGGATAGAATGGCGGAATTAGAATGGAGGGATGGAATTAGAATGGATTATTTATTGTGAAACTTACATTGTTACTTTAGACCTGTGAGTTTGTTAGATGAATTAAGAGTGAAAGAGCTGTGGATGTGATTGATGTTGTCATTGGGCTGGGCAAGGGCATGTAAGGGTGTTGAGGAGGGGTCTCTCGCAAGCTTACCACTGATCAACTGTGAGGGACAGCTTTTTTACTTTTTAAACTTTATTCACTTATCATTCTTGTTGAAACCAAGATTTTTAGTAGGAAGTTCAGAGATATTGAGCGTCAAAGTTTTTACATTCCATTATGTTTTGTGAGATGGAACCTTTGTATTTTATTAATTACTAACTCAAAAATGTCAACATTTAAAAAATAACACCACACAGGCATTAATAAACACCTAATGGATCAGATTATGTAAAAAAAAATGGAGATAGAACCTTATAATTCTAACGTCACGTGTTTCCAGCTCACTGCTCTTCATGGTTGCGGAATACATGGCGCAAAATATATTCACAATACTGAATACTTTTTAAAATACATTTGTACATAGGAGCGTTCAAGAACACAGAAAATCATCAAGAAGCATGGACCCACTAAACAACATAATTTATGTTGTTTCGTGAAATGTCAACATTTTCAACATAATTTGATAGCAAAAATCTGGCCATCATGTGAAAAAAATTAAACCTTTGTCTTTTTCAACATATTGGACATTTGATCTTCATTTTAACAATATTGAGAGATGGAGGAGGAGGTAATATAACTAAAATATAAAAATATATTTGCAGTGTTTCTACTGCAGATAATAACTCTTCCCCCCTTACCAAGGTCAAAAGGGTGGTGATAGAGGATTCAGTGAGTCGTCGTTTATATCTGACTTTCCCATAAGCCACTGCTTTGTCAAAAGACACTTGGTCGAACAGTGGGAGGTTTTCAAGGGTGAGGGCAATTACTGTATCATAGTGTTCTTTCAGAATGTTCATGTTCTTTGTCATCCACTCATCAGTGTTATGTCTCACCCTAATTGCCGTTTCTTCACTAGGGGAGGAGGGCTTGATGAATAGGGTCAACTTGTTCACCTGTCTCAACATTCCAGCCGGAAACTTTTTTGTATGGTAAGTATTTTCTATAACTTCTGCATGATGGATAGCTTGAAGCAATTTGAAATACCTTTTTTCCAGCCTCTCTGGATAGCTACCTGGGTAGCTAACAGGATGGCTAACCAACGTCCCTTCCTCATTTTGATCTCTCCCTTCCCTATTGTTTTGTTGACCCGCTCTCCTTCCCCCCTTCCCCCTCCTGACCACTGTGGTCCATTTCTCCATACCCCTTTAAAAAAACTAGGTCATGGATATAAGTTGCCAATCTAAAAATAGTTTTCTGATCCACAGGTGATCTAAACACACTGCGGTGGGGTGTGTGTGTGTGTGTGTGTGTGTGTGTGTGTGTGTGTGTGTGTGTATGTATGTGTATGTGTGTGTATGTCCCATGCCATGCTGAAGGGCGCTTTGATATAAAGCTCAGTGGCCTCTTTTGGTCCAAAAACAAAGCATGTACAAGAGCACCTGACTAATTACTTTTGACCCACTTACAGGACACAGGAGTGTAGTTCTGCCTGTACATGCTCTGACACTGGACCCACTTCAATGCATCCCAACTTAATGGAAGAGACAGCTTAGTGAGACGGACCAAAAAAAAAACTCACAGAGGATGTTTAAAACGGTTTAGTTCAAACCCAGGTGAAATTGAGTCATCAGTCACATCATCTAACCCCATCCAAGGGGTGCCAACACCAACCAACCCCCACCAGCCACTGACCTTAAATTAGCCTCCTAAAACAAGAACAACACTGTCACCCATTAAAATAACTATAGATTCACAATGTAGCTCACTTGTGCATTGCGGTATTGTTCAAAACATTTAAAGAGACAAATGGCCTGTGTGATTTGGAGATAATTACTCGGCCCACTCTCCCAGAGTTCTCTGGGGTGCCTGGGGATGTTTGTGTTTCCTCCCCAATAATTGTCTGCAGTGTTCAGGGCTTTACGATTACAGCTCCTCCAGCTTTGGCAGTTCCTCCTGCCATCCCATAATGGTCTCTAAAGACCCAAACGGGCTGATTCCAACAGTTTTTTTTTCACTGAAATCTGTGTGTTTCTAAATGTCAAATGGTCTCTACTGTATATGCTCTGGTTTCATGCGTGTCAGCTCTGGTTTGATTTATGTGTTGGGGGAATGCTCAAACTCATGCAAAATGGTTCCCCGAGGCTGCTAGCCTAGCCGTGAAGTGTCCCTACATAGAACATTAAAGTAAATTAAGATAACTAATTGTTGTTTTAGAATGTGAAATATTGCTGAAAAGAAAAATGTATTAAGTTGTCAGTTTAATTTGCCTATAAGAGGACAGCTGTAGTTGCTACGGTATGTCAAAAAGTAATGTTAACTGTCAGTCGGTCCCATAGCATCACTAACGGATGATTTTGAGAAACATTATGTTGGATGGGTAAGGGGTTGTTGTTTTGGATGAGTTTTAAAATGATTTGGTAAGGTAGGCAACAGGTCCTCTTAAATGTTCTTTAAGTATTTTGGCATGGTATTTCTGGGTAGGGTACACATCATGAAAGGACGTTGGGTTGGCTACTGTACATTTACAGTAGGTGGGGACATTACGTCATAGTAGTGTATTTTGGCTTGCTATACAGTATATATATATATTTTTTTTTTTATTATTGTGATAGAGACAGTAGAGATTTGACAGGAAGGATGGGTGAGAGAGAGAGAGAAGGGATGACATGCAGGATATGTCTGCGGCCTCAATCGAACCGGGAACCCTGCGGTTACGTGGTCAACGCTTGGTCCGCTACGCCACCTAAGTGCCCCGGCTTGCTATATTTAGCAGCAGAATGGATTGTGGATACAGTAGGAAAAGGAGAAGGTAACACTGATATTTGTGAAGGTTGACAGGCGAGACAGGAGACAGAAACAGCATGGAATTGGAAGGAGCGTATTGACCGGTGTGACAGGGGAAGGACAGTATGTGACCACTTAGGCGAGATGAGGAGTCCTGTACCTCCCCTGCCTCGACCATGTTGGTATTTTATTTATGTGACATGGTGCATTATCATTCTGGAAGTACGTAGCCATTAGAAGATGGGTACATTGTGGCCATGAAGGGATGCACATGGTCAGCAACAATACTCAAATAGGCTGTGGGCATTCAAGGGATGATTGATTGGTATTGACGGGCCCAAAGTGTGCCTAGAAAACATTCCTCCAGACCGTTACACCACATGATTGAATGAGACGGTGTACAGGTGTTACTAATAAAGTGTCTGGTGAGTGTATGCTTGTATGGGGTTCTTCCCATTGTTCCCATGCTTCCCTGTTCAGGGGTTCTTCCTGGTGTGTGGCTTCACAAGCTTGTATGTACTGTAGCGTAGATAGAAAGACTCATCGCATCACCCCACCCTCATTCACCTCCACTGGCTCCCGGTCAAGTCCCGCATCACCTACAAAATCCTCCTCCTCACCTACAAATCCCTCCACGCCTGCGCCCCCCAGTACCTAACTGACCTCCTTCCCCAGCATACCCCTTCCCGGAACCTGCGGTCCGCTGACATGGGCCTGCTGTCCACCCCCCCGGGGGGCACCAACCTACGGACCTTTGGGGACAGAGCCTTCAGCGTGGCCGCACCTACCCTCAGGAACTCCCTCCCCACAGTGGTCCGCAACGCCCCCACCCTGGACTCCTTCAAATTAGCCCTCAAAACACATCTGTTCTCCAAGGCCTTTGGCCCCTAGTCATTGTTTCAGTTTTGTTTTGTTTGTTTTCTGTTTTGTCTGTCCGATCATTCCCCTGTAACGCGTCCTTGGGCTTTTTTAAAGGCGCTATATAAATTAAAGTTATTATTATTATTATTATTATTATTATTATTATTATTATTATTATTATTATTATCATGCACTCAGGCTTTCCTAACGATGAGTGTTTTAGGAAGACGAAGCGGAACCAACACGGAGTCGCCTGCTGGCCAGAACTGGAGGGGACGGGGGATGGGGGACGGCCGTACTTTTTGGTTTGTGCTGTGCATTAACAGTGATCTGGGAAACTTTTAATCCCCTACATCTCTCTCTCTTTCATCAAGCAAGACCTTGATCCGCAGAGAATCATTACCTTTGTAGCACAACATGGAGAGACTGAGATAAATAGCTGAATCTGTCCTTTTTTGATGCATTCTTGGAATAACAGGGGTGGGTATCGATGCTACTCATGATTGAACAACACCATTATGAATACCCAAGAGCATTCACTGTTAAGCTTCTTGTGAGAAAATATAGATGTTTTAAATATCATAATCCAGCATAGAATATAATAGAGTATTTCAAAGCTAATAAGATGATCAAATCAATGGGGCTCCCCAGAATGTATTCAAAAGATAAGCATCTTCATTATGTCACCTCTACCACAATATAATTAACAGCAGCATATCTGTGTGATATAGTACAGTATGTTGACTGGATTGAAATGCAAATAAGTCAAGTGCTACCAAAAACATGCCATGTTATATTAAGTGTAAAATTATTCTTGTCTATAATTCACCTCAGCTTTGTCCTTTTGTTCAGTGATTACCAGAACATGATTTAGATTTTCTAAATGAACACGTTTGTGTAATAGGGCTGTAATAGGGAAGGGAGCAGGACAGAGGAGCAGTCTACAGATAGAAAACATACATTTTTTCACTATTGATTCTCAAAACTGCTCTATTCACACACTGTGTGAACATGTTTGCATATACACTCAATGTTCAATATTCTTGTTTTCCTGGCCTTTGTCCTTTGTTGTTGTTACTCTACAGTGATCCCTCAGAAGGGCAGAGAACCCTATGAAAATCAGTAGGTACTGAGAAGTGTGTGTGTGTGTGTGTGTGTGTGTGTGTGTGCCTGTGTGTGTGTGCCTGTGTGTGTGTGTGTGTGTGTGTGTGTGTGTGTGTGTGTGTGTGTGTGCCTGTGTGCGTGCCTGTGTGTATGTTTATCCTTCTGTTCTCTTTGCTTCATGTATTTGTGTGAGTTTGCCCCGGTCTTAAGCCCAATGCACACGGCGTGCGGTTTTGTCGCACAACAACATTCAATTCTCAATTCATTCAATTTGAATGTGAATTGAGAATCGAATGTTGTCGTGCGACAAAATCGCATCGCACGCCGTGTGCATTGTCTCATTCAAAACAATGGAATCGAATTCGGCAGTGCGACAAAATCGCACGCCGTGTGCGTTGGCCTTTATACAGAACAGCATTTAAGACAAAATCAGCAGAACCTCTAGTTAAAGGGAATGGGTTTACCACCAAATGTGTGTGGCCGACAAAACTAATGTTGCATTGTTGAGCAGATTTGTAGAATCACCAAATGCACTGGGGAACAACCACTACTCCAATTGAAGATGTGGTTGTTAAATTATGCACTCCACTCAATTACCCAATATTCCCTCTTGATAAGTGACATTTGGAAACAGCACACACAATGTACAACCAATAGTAGTGTACAAGCCATTTAAAAGGGTTGTCAGATTTTTGAGCCATATTTTTTTTTTTATTAATTCAGAGCACTAAGGTGGTTCTTGGAGTTGTCGATGGTGGCTACACATGGGTGACGATAGCTCTGTTTGTTTGTTTACAGAGCCCAGGTTTTTTTAAAATTATTTTTCATTTGCATATACAAATTTAATGGGATACTTTTTTTAATTGATCAAAAAATCTCTGAAAGTGCTTAGTCCATTAACTTCTGAAATAATCAAATGTATGCCTTAATTAACCTACTCTAATAAACCAAAAACAAGAAAGGAGTTCTCAAGTGTAATTTGTAACTTTCAATCAAATTGTTTCCACTACGTTTCTCTTTCCCTCAAGATAGAATTAGAACAGAGGGCAAACATGGATTGATCCCCGTAAAACTGATATTTTAATCAGGTGCAAATGCAGAATGCCTGCTTGTTACAATGCAAAATAAATAGCCAAATTGTAGACCGAATGCTCACTATCGAACGACAGTACAGAATTACCAGATACAGGCTCTGTTCCGATATCCACATTTGCAGAGAGCAACAAAGAGTGAGGCAATGTATTGGCCATGCGTTGTAAGAGGTATGGACAGCTAGCATGGACATTGAAACAACGCCATGATCTCATCCTGGACAGCACCATGAACCTAGATTCAGCAACACCATTGAGTAAATCCATCGCATTATCATTGTCTGCTCTCAGTCTTTTTCAAATTCACTGAAAGCAATGGCCAGAGAACACAGCAACAAAAACACACGTCTCCCCTAAACCTCACGAGAAAAAATGTAGATGAATCTCGAAGCTACTACACATAAGAGCTGTACACAATTCAGTCATATTCAAGCCCGGTCACACTCGGCCCCCAAGTCTAGCAGTCAGACACACAGCCTTGGAGGGAATCAAGGTGATTTCTCTCTCTCTCTCTCTCTCTCTCTCTCTCTCTCTCTCTCTCTCTCTCTCTCTCTCTCTCTCTCTCTCTCTCTCTCTCTCTCTCTCTCTCTCTCTCTCTCTCTCTCTCTCTCTCTCTCTCTCTCTCTCTCTCTCTCTCTCTCTCTCTCTCTCTCTCTCTCTCTCTCTCTCTCTCTCTCTCTCTCTCTCTCTCTCTCTCTCTCTCCCTCTATCTCTCTCTCTCTCTCGGAGATAGATCCAAGAAACTCTGTGAGCCTCCCAGCCTTCCTGTCCTGCATTGGGAGAGGGTCTATCTCTGATTATGGTCATTGATACGTAGCCGGGGCTTTGATGCTGTGCGTGACTCTCTTTCCCCCTGCTCATCCATCACAGTAAGTGTGAATGGCAGAGGGGGACAAGAGAGGGACAGAGGGAGGGAGGCAGCCCTCCCCTCCTCTCCCCTCCCCTCCCCTCCTCTCCCCTCCTCTCCCTACATGCTTGGGAATCTGTGCCAAGGCTTCCCTAGTTGGAGAATAGAGAGCTTGTGTTCTGCATCCCCAGATGGGCTAAACCAAACACAGCCACAGTATACGCAGCACCTCGACCTCACTCAGGAGACTCACTGGGAGCGCTAGATACATACATGGTCATAATATTGTAATAATACAGTTATCATAGTAAGAAGAACCATACCATATTACCAAATGCTCAGTAGTTACCATACTGCAAAATGTATGACAGTTACGTTAATTAAACAAATATATAATAATTCACTGTGTGAAAAAACATCACATTTAATTACACTTCTTCTGTCAAATAAAAGTCTTAATAAAAAGGCATAGACCAACATAAACGGATCCATCTGACAAACGCTATAGGACTATGGGGCTGACATTGTAATTATTACAATGTCAATCATTGCCCATTAACTACATAGTTTGGTGGCCGCATACTCCACAGAGTTCGGTTGCCGGCCGCTGAAAGCCTGCAGGGCGGCGAGTATCCTGGCCACCTCCGAGCTGGACAGTTTGAGTCTGTGCCGGAGCAGACAGGAGAACAGGTCTAGCGGCTGAGCCCCTGGAGGGGAGAGGCGGTTGACCCTGTAGCGCAGCTCCACCAGCTGCAGCAAGGCCGAGTCCTGGGAGCCCTGCGTGTACGGGTAGTCCAGCTGCAGGATCAGGTCCTGGATAGCGTCCGGGTCCAAGTGTATGCTGTAGCCGAACAGATGCATGCTGTTGATCTTCATGTAGCCCGTGTTGTGGGCAGGCTCTGTGACCTCCTCCAGCGAATCAAAGTGCCCTCCAGTATTGTTCTTGTGGCCCGCCCCTGCTGCCACACCAACCGCCACCTCCGACTCCTTAACAGGACTCCTCAGGTAGAAATGCACCGTCTCGAAAAAGCTCTTCCACCGGTTCCCCAGTGTCAACGTCCAGTTGTAGCAGTCCAGGGGAATATCCAGCTTGGTTCTTTCCCAATCCGGGTAGCCGTGTCGGCCGACGGGCGCGGTCCAGCTCTCCGAGTGGCTGCCCCCGAAAGGGTTGACGAACACAGACAGCGCCGGCGGCTCCAGGGTGTTGTTCTTAGTCAGGCACACCTGCAGGGAGACCCCCAGGAGCATGTGGACGTGGCTGGACTTGACGCCACCGCGGTTACTCTTCAGCGTCAACAGCATCCTCTTCCTCCAGGACGGGTCGAACCAGACGTTGAGGCGCATGTCGTTGCTGAGGAAGACGGCGCGCAGGGCCAGGCGCGGGTCGTGCCCCCGTAGCAGGTAGCGGAGTTCCAGGTCCCGGAGGTCGCGGTCGCTCTCCAGGCCCAGGTAAGGGTCCGTGTGGTCGGGCACGGCCGGCCGGCAGACCCCCTGGCCCAGAGTGAAGCCCGGGTTGCAGGTGGAGCAGCGCGTGCGGTTCTCCGCGGAGCAGGAGGCGCAGCGGGGGCCCTCGCCCGCGGAGCAGGGGATCAGACCCTGGCAGGGGGGTCGGCGGTAGGGGCAGGAGCAGCTACGGGTCTCCGGGCTGTAGACGCCGAGGTGGTTGTTCTCACTGCAGTACAGGATGGAGAGGATGTAGCTCAGCCAATAGCGGAGGGGGCTGGAGACAGAGAATAGGGTTAGACACAGAATGGTCTTTTGTTAGCATTTTGTTTGTTTGGCCACCTTTGTTCATCACTTCACAGACGATACGATGTGTTGGTCGTTTTCGATTCTATCGAACTACCTAGACCAGCGGTTCCCAACCTTTTTGGACTCAAGGCCCACTTAAAAATCTCAAAAGTATTCGCGGCCCACACATGCATTTTACGGATGCATATTTTTTGTTGTTGTGTGTCTCATCCTTATTCTCTTATTCTTATTGGATATGTAATATGCATCATCATACAATCATCATACATACTAGTAGGTAGATGCATTTTTAAAAAGGTTTTTAAGAAAAAAATACAGAGTACCATGAATACATTTTTTTAATTCAAAGGTTTTTGTAAAAAAAACTAAAAAAGTGTTTTTGTTTTTTTGCCCATGATTTGGCGGCACTACCCTCGCGGCCCACCAGAGGGCCGCGGCCCATAGGTTGGGAATCGCTGACCATAAAATAATTTACTGTAGCCATCTGTGATTTTAGTTTACTTTTCAACAACAGCATGTTTGGATACTGGATTCTGATTGGCTAGCAACAGTGGTAAATATCCCAACAACCCACAGTTCAGACCGCATTTCCAGTATCAATGCGCCTCCCAATCAATCTGATTAAGAACACCTCTGCTGACCTACAATGCAATCGTTGATCTTGTTTATGGGACTATATTCTGTGGCGGAAGGATATATGTATTCTGAAACGATTAATGATTGTAAATAAATGACTTAAATTTTAAAACTGTGTATTTCTTTTTTATATTATGTGGTGGCTGTTATAGAAAAGCAATTTACCATTCAAGGGCGGGGGTTGTGGACTCATTTACCACTGTACAGGGTTTTCCACAACCCTGTACCAGTGGTAAATTAGTCCACATCCCCCTTCCTCTCATAGTAAATTGCTTCCGTCACTTATTGTTATGTTTTCTGTCTATAAGAAAGGCTAAATTAATTATGTTACATATTTAACAGTTGGATTCATAGTGCATGTTCACAGCTGCAATTCATCTGTCAATTTGAGGGTTCGATTTTTATTTTTATTTTTCTTCATATTTAGCATAGGTTCAGCTAATGCAATAGAACACAAATCAGACCAAAATTAATATTTTCATCTTTTGGTGGATTCCTCTTGGGAAGGCAGGTGGGTGGTAATGGAGAACCACACACACACAGACAGACAGACAGACAGACACACACACACACACACACACACACACACACACACACACGCACACACACACAATGTATGAAAATGTATAACAATCCCATCAGGATACAATTACAGAGCAAATAAACAAAGAGAAAAAAAGGTATTTCGATGACATTAAGGGAACACATGAGGCAAGAATGGACTCGTCTAATAATTCCGAGCCTCCATCAAATCCCGCTTTTTTTACGACCAGAGGGGTTGTGATAAAGCAGTGTAATTGGATTGTGGATTGAGGGTTAGCATAGCCTGGGTTTGGGAAATAGAACTGATGGAATGTAGTCATTTTAGTTAATTTTCTTCACAAGAAGGGCTCTCAAAACAGAGCGGTCAGGAGAGAGGAATAAATCAAGGTGAAGTTCTGATAAGAGCCCTGGATGTTGAAGGCAGGGGCAGGGCCGAACTAGGCGGTCGCCTAGGGCGCCAAATACCCCCCCCCCCCCAAAAGAAAATGTCTCTATGAAAATATGTCTCAGCCTACTGTCTCTATTATGCTTCGCGACTAGTCGCCTCTTGCGAACCTAGCCTTCTGTTCTAGCCTTCTGAAACCTAGCCTTCTGTTGTGGTCGCGGAAACTAGGCACTAACGCTTAGGCCACACAAGCTACCACTACCTCAGCAGCGCGTGTGAGGAGGAAGAGGAGGAGGAGGAGGAGGAGGAGTAGGAGTAGGAGTAGGAGTAGGAGTAGTAGTAGTAGTAGTAGTAGGTTCCCCGCTGGTGGAATGAGCTTCCCACGGCTGTCAGAACTGCAGAGTCACTCCCCATCTTCCGTCGTAGACTGAAGACCTCCATCTCTTCAGGTTACACCTTAACTGCTCCTCCTGAGACATATCTACTGCCCCCCAGCACTGCGTCTCCTGAAGACACCCGCTTTTCCCCTCTACTGTGTCCCCTAAAAACTTCTATTGACCCCCTTGTACTGTTTCTCTGTTTCTCCAGTGTCTATATATATATTTTTTAAAAACTAGGTTTAGAAGAAGGTTTTTCCTTCCATCAACGGCCCTGGGCCTGAGCTGGATTACTCTTCCTGCTACGACTGGTGGATTGATGATTCACTTGCTTAGTATTCAAATGTATTGATTGTAAGTCGCTTTGGAATAAGGCGTCTGCTAAATGCCAAACATGTAGTAGCAGTAGTAGTAGTAGTAATGTTGTAGCAACACTAATTACAGTGCAATATGAGACTGGCGGTCCATCCTAGCTCTCCCAGGTGAGACTGAGCAGCTCCCTTCCCCCATCAACACTTCCCGTGCATAAATCATTTACATAATTACAAGCGGGGGAAGTTTGGCAGAACCTTGGGGGTAAGGGGGCCTCCCTATAAATACCCCCCCTCCTCTCCCTCTCTTACCGCTCCCTCTGCAGGACTATTCTAGGCTGTGTTCGGCATCTCTTGCTGAGGCTGTAGAGCTTGTTAGCGGTGCGCCGCGCCTTGCCGAGTAGCAGACTGCTACTGGTCTCCAGCTGCCTGTAGCGCTGGAGCAGACCCGCATCCGTCCTCCACCAGTGTTCGACAGCAGATGTGTTCACAGCGTAATGGGTTGGCAGCCTCCCCACGAAGCTTTGGAACTCCTCTGGAGGAGGAGAAATAATGAATAAGTAAAGTTTAGTTCTGGGCTGGGAGCCTGTGAAGCATTGGATGTCTGTCTGTCTGTTGTTGTTGTGTGTTTTGTCGTCCCCGGAAGGTAAACAACACAAGAGATAAATAAGAATTAACAAACAATGTGCACAGGTAGCGATTGCAATGTTTCTTGTATTGTTTTATGACTTCATTGTATGAACTTGAATTTGAATGTATTTGATCATTAAAAGTAGTCATCCACTCCAGTCAGAGACATCAGTACAGCAGTGGTGGACTCAGGCTGTGTGAAGGGCAGGGGGGGCGAAAAGAAAAAAAGGGCACCTACTGCACAACATGGGACCCCATCAGTGCACATGGTCAAGTTTAGACCATTGGAGGGGCACCAATAGGGCACGTCCTCTCATTTTCGCCACTCAAAAGGGCATTTTTGCCACTCAAAAGGGCACTTAAGACAGACGTTTTTCAACCGTGGGGGCACCAGGAGGGGCGGTCGCCTCCCCTGCCCCCCCCCCCCCCCCCCCTGAGTCCGCCAGTGCAGTACAGTACTGTACTTTCAAAAACACAGGGCTTATTTCCATTGTGGTCATCCAGTGGGATGAGGGTGGACAGTTTTGGAACAGTGTGCCAGAGAACTCATCTCATATTTAATTTAAGCCAGGGGGAATCATATCTTATTAACTAGCTGTCAGGGAGTTGTCCACCATTGAACAACTCACTGTCTCTATACTGGTAATAGATATTTATGATGTGAGTGACTGGCTGTTACACGAATATGTCATATTTCCAGCTGTCAGCATGGCATAAATGGTATATTGCCATGGTAACCTACAGTGCTATATCTGATCATATAATTTCTGTCACAAAAATAGTGGTATTTCTGAAATCTTTCAGAGAAGAAGTGAGAAGTTCCTTAAGACTGTTCCTACTGTTATGCAACCTTCTTCCACCAGTATTGTATAATTGGACAGTGTTTTTTTGATTATTATCTACAAACACATATAAGATTTTGTGACGTTAGAATTATAAGGTTCTATCTCAATTTCTGTCAAAATTGAGTTTTTTACATAATCTGATCCATTAGGTGTTTATTAATGCCTGTGTGGTGTTATTTTAAAAAATGTTGACATTTTTGAGTTGGTAATTCATAAAATACAAAGGTTCCATCTCACAAAACATAATGGAATGTAAAAACGTTGACGCTCAATATCTCTGAACTACCCTAAACGGAGATAGAACCTTATCATTCTAAGCTCACGATTTGCCTGGGTACCTGACTATCCAACAACATAATGTACAGTACATCCAACGTTTTGGCTAAAAGTATCAACCTGAATTCTCAAACTCCTGGTTGGCCAGCGTCCAGGCCTCCCTGATGCGCAGCAGGGTGTTCTCCAGGGCCTGCAGGTCCGCCTGGGGGCAGTTACACTGGGGGAAGCCTGGACTGCACCTGCACCAGCAGTCACTGGCCCAGCACACGAACTGGCCCTCCGAGTTACAGCCGATGTAGCTGAGCGCGGCCTGCACGAAGCGGCTCTGCAGGTAGGCTGGGAGGATCACCTGCAATCCTGGGGGACGGAGGACGTGAGAGAGAGGGGTGGAGGAGGAGGGGTCAGAGAGGCACGAAGGGGTCATTTAGGGGGTGTATTAACTGTAAGAAGAGAGAGAGAGAGTTTGAGAGAGAGAGAGAGTTTGAGAGAGAGAGAGAGTTTAAGAGAGAGAGAGAGAGAGTTTAAGAGAGAGAGAGAGAGAGAAAGAGAGAGAGAGAGAGAGAGAGAGAAAGAGAGAGAGAGAGTGAGTTTAAGAGAGAGAGAGATAGAGAGAGAGAGAGAGAGAGAGAGAGAGAGAGAGAGAGAGAGAGAGAGAGAGAGAGAGAGAGAGAGAGAGAGAGAGAGAGAGAGAGAGAGAGAGAGGGTTGCTACTACCTGTTTCAGACATCACATACCTTGTAACTGAATCTTGTTTTCTGGACTGTGAACCAGCACTGAGCTGACAGAGTCAAGGTTGTCATAGTTACTGCAGCCAAGGGGCCCCGTCCTGGTTTCGGTAACCTAAAGAGGTATTAAAGGTCATAGGTTATCCGGATGGTATGGTGTAGGGTGTATGCAGTAGTGTGACGGCTATCAGTAGCCTGGTTGTCTGTCTATATATTTGTGTCTGTAGTAGTGCCTGTTCTGGTTGTCTGTGTCTGTGTGTGTTTGTGTGTGTCTCTTTAAATTCCATCAGGTTATTGAATATTTACTTGTATATAATATAACTCACGAGAGAGACTGGACTGAGCAGTTTGTCTGTGCTTCGACAGTATGTGTGTTCATAAAGCAACAACATCCATCATCGTTTGAGTGAGAAAGATAATACGTTCACACTGTTTAATATCTCTCATATATTGACTCCATCAATCTTATTCTGACTATTGCGTTATTGAAACAACAATCAACAACAAACCCATTCATCATTATAAATGAAACTCATCATAAAAGGCTAGGCTTTAAGGCTTAGACTTTTGTGGAATGAATGATCAACGGTTTGTTTGGGTGAGTAACTGTACAGTAATGGTACATAGTAAATAAGAGTTCTTGCAATCCAAAATAACTTTGACCAGACACAATCATTCAGTTTCAATATGCAAAACAAACAACCTTATCTTGAAGTACAATGACCCTTAATGTAGATAACAATATCAGAACAACAATAATACAGTCTTTGATAATGCATCATTTAACAGCTAAAATGAATGCTCGATAACACTCTCCTCTCATCTCTCGTTCACATTCTCTGCCCTATGTGTTTTAATGAAGGACCAGATATTACAGGCAGTGCTTAACTGCATATCAGCCTAATAGAGCTCTCAGGTCTTCTGACGCTGGTTTTCTCTGTGTACCACATGTACAAAAGAAGAGATCTGGTGAGGCTGCATTCTCATTTTATGCACCCAAATTGTGGAATGCACCGCCAGTTTACATTAGGGATGCAACCTCAGCAGATATGTTCAAGTCAAGACTAAAAACCCATCTTTTTAATATTGTCTTTAAATGACTAAATACTTAAATTAAGATGATAAAAACCCATCATTTTAATATTGCATTTAAGTTACAAAATAATTAAATTAAGATGATATTTGGCAGGACCTGTGACCATGCTGGATGCAGAACGATGCAAATATAACACTAAATTTATGGACAGTGTGTACGCCGATAATATGCAAGGAATTTTTCCTGGATACATGGTGTACAGGTTTTTGCCCTTGCTTGCTTGCTTTGTGCCGGTGGTCCTTGGCCTCCCCTTGGGGACCGCTGGGTACTGGTAGGCAAACTGGCTAGTAGTCGCTCTATTGGTAGAGGGCTGCAAGGGAATTTTTCCTGGCTACATAGTATACAGGTTTTTTACTTTTGCCTGCTCGCGGCTCTGTCAGTATTGATTGATTGATTGACTGATTGACTGAACATTTTCACTGTGTGAAGCGCATTGAGTTGCATCTTGTAAGAAATGCGCTATACAAATAAAATTTGATTTGATTTGATTTGATATAACGATTAAAGCACTTTGAGCTGCAACGTTTGCAGGAAAAGCGCTATACAAATAAAGTTATTATTATTATTATTATTATTATTATTATTAACCCCTCTCATAACTCTTTCTTCAGTGTGACACTCTGCTTCTGCCACAAAATAGCTGAGAAATGTGGTTAGGTTGGGAAGAAATTAATAGAATGATATTGACATTACATCATCTTGATGCATAACTGTTGTAGGGTCACACTCTCAGCTAGGCCGCCACTTCTCATCAATAGCTACGTAGCATCCAGGTATGCTAAGGTACTTAGCATCCAGGTATGCTAACCCTTGTGTTGAGAAATTAACCAACTTGAATAGACCGTCTGAGAACTGTCGGTGTAGGGCAACTGTCTCTCTTGATCAACACAGACTATTGCTGTCTGTCGGTTACACGTTACACATTGTGGATGGCGGACCAATGCTTTTTGATGTATTCTGTACTGACAGAATAATGTCCATCTAACTCTTCTACCACATTTTTCAAGGTCAATAGAGACTTAACTGTCTCCTCGTTAGAATATATTTCACTATAGCCTGAGGCACCTAATAAGAAATGGCCATTCCCAGTAGTTTGCTCATTGAGATAAAGCCAGACATATTTAATAGACTTTGCTACATCTGTTACATACTCAATCAGGAAAGCAGGGAGTCAGTCGGTCAATAAAGCAATGAAAGACATAACATCGGTGTTACACAGTAAATATTAAACAGAAATTAAATCTCCAACGATCATCTGGCCTTATTTCTTTTTCTCAGAAAAAAATACAAAATCAAAAGCAACACTGCTTCAACACGTTTCTTCCTCCTCAGGCCAAAAGCACCACAGGTTCTTGTTCCTTCATCCACCCCTATTCGGTTGTTAAGTCTGACGTCAAACGTGACGTTTAGCAATTTCCGGGTCCAAACCAGAAATTCCCTGCACCAGAGTACCAGTGTACTACAGCGGTAGAATGACAGTTCAATCGTTTTTTAGACTCGGATCTATTCATACAACAAGGGACACAGCAGCACTTTCCCGTTTTCCCCATATTTGTCAGCGTCTTTGAGCCTCGGAAAAGCGCTATATAAATATAATGAATTATTATTATTACTGAGGCATTTCGAAGAGAGCGCCTCAGCCAACATTGGACCCGGAAACACGTCACGACTTAACAACCGAATGAGTCTGCCCAGAGTATATACAGGAATCTTGAGGTTAATTTGAAAGTGACAGTTGGATCTAAGTGACAGTTGACACTAGAACAGCCATGTCTATGTTACCTACAGTAGCCTGTGGTGGGCCTCCCTCTTACCCTGATGGCAGTGGAGGCGATCTGGAGGTGGTGGAGCCTGCGCAGGGTGCCCTCCCGATCTGTGAAGTATGAGGCAGCCAGTTGGTGCAGAGCTTCCAGGGTCACTCCCCCCCCCGTACCGTTGCTGCTGCTGCTGGCCTCCGCTGCCCTGGCCCTGGGTCCCTGACCTCGGCTCAGCTTCCTCTTGTCCACGAATATAGTCAAGGACTCCTCCCCTGATTACAAGCACGAGAAAGGGGGTTGTTAGCAGAGAGAGAGAGAGAGAGAGAGAGAGAGAGAGAGCAGAGAGAGAGAGAGTGCAGAGAGAGTGAGGGAGAGAGGGAGAGAGAGAGAGCAGAGAGGGAGAGAGCAGAGAGAGAGAGTGCAGAGAGACAGAGAGAGAGAGAGCAGAGAGAGAGAGAGAGAGAGAGAGAGAGACCACTGTTAGCGTAATCAGCTAGCTTCCTTTCAGAGAGGTTGCAATTATTCAGTGATTCTTTTTCCTGAGCATGTGACCTGGCTAGGACAAACTGGGCCCAGGGTCAGGACAAGGTCATGATTCTAATGACATTGAATAATCATAATGAGCACGGCACGTGACCTACAGACAGTAAGGTCGAAATCAAACAAATTCAACGACCATACTGACACAAGCTTTCTTGTTGTATATGCTACTGTATATAAGCCCAATCTGCTATTGGTGTTTCTAGACTGTATCATTAGTATTTCAAGACAAAGTCAAAGTCAATTTAATCAGTTAAATTATCTGTTCTAAGTGGAGTTGGTGACTTGGGCATTGACATCAAGGAGAAGCTCACTACTACGGAATCTGACTGCTGTGATGTCGGCCAAACAGGGGACAAGGCTTCATTTGGGCGGCTGTGGCGCAGGAGGTAGAGCCGGCGTCTTATGATCGCAAGGTTGGCAGATCGGCGGTTCGAGCCCCAGCTGGCCACATGTCGAAGTGTCCTTGGGCAAGACACTGAACCCCAAAATTGCTCCCAGCGAGCGGGCCGGCGCCTTGCATGGTAGCTTGCCGCCATTGGTGTGTGAATGTGTGTGTGAATGTGTGAATTAAAGGCCGCTGTAAAGCGCTTTGGATAAAGGGGCTATGTAAGTCCATTTACCATTTGGAGCTCTGTACTTTACCTCCCAGGGTGGCCGAGAGGAGGAGGTGGGTCCCGTACTTCTTGATGATGCTCTCGGTGATCCTGTGGAGCGTGGGCCGCCGCCCGAGCTGACGGATGGTGTGCAGGAAGTCCGGCTCAAGGGGCGGAGCCAAGACACGGCTGTTCCGTCTCTCCACCGCCAGACTGTTGACCTTCCATCGTCCGAACTCCCTGAAACGTCAGGAGACACACACACACACACACACACACACACACACATCCGTAAATAGGGAATTAGACGGTTCCCCAAAAGAGATGTGGGCATACAGTATTTGCACAGATGTACAACATAATTTCTTCTTAAACCCACTTGTATATGTGTTACGGTACATGTGGGAAACGGTACATGTGGGAAAACTAGGGTTAGGGTTAGGTGCTAGGGTGCTAGGGTTAAGGTTAGGGTTAGGGTTAAGGTTAGACATGCCAGCATGTACCAAGTCACCCTAGCACCTAACCCTAACCCTAGTTTTCCCACATGTACCGTAACATATACATGTAACTTGAAGGAGAGCAGGTGGAAGTGTAAAGCATCCTGCAGATTCTTCCTTTACAACATCAGAAGGATTACGACCGTTCCTCACCAGCAGCGCAACTCCTGACCCAGTCACTGGTCATCTCCCGCCTTGACTACTGCAACGCACTCCTGGCCGCCATCAGACCTCTTCAGCTCATCCAGAACGCTGCTGCCCGTCTGGTATATAACCTCCCCAAGTGTTCTCATGTCACCCCTCTTCTTCGCACCCTTCACTGGCTTCCAATAGCAGCTCGCATCAGATTCAAGACCCTGGTGCTGGCCTACCAGGCAGCAAAAAGGGACAGCCCCTGCATACCTGCAGGCAATGGTCACCCCCCAAACTTCAGCCTGTGCACTCCGCTCCTCCACCTCTGCTGGCCGACTGGCCCCACCACCTCTACGCCAACACGGAAGTCGTGCTGCCCTGTCACGTCTTTTCACGACACTGGCTCCCCGCTGGTGGAATGAGCTTCCCACGGCTGTCAGAACTGCAGTCACTACCCATCTTCCGTCGGAGACTGAAGACCTCCATCTCTTCAAGCTACACCATAACTGCTCCTCCTGAGACATTACTACCCCCAGCACTGTGTCTCCTAAGACACCTGCTTTTCCTCTATACTATGCCCCTTAAGACTTTGACTGCACCCCTTGCTCCAGTGTCTATTAGTGTCTATTAATTAAAAAATAATAATAATAATCACGACGACTGCCAATGGCCCCTGGCCTGAGCTAGATCACTCTTCCTGCTAGAACTGGTGAATTGATGATTCACTTGCTTAGTCAAATGTATCGATTGTAAGTCGCTGCTAATAATAAGGCGTCTGCTAAATGCCCAAAATGCCCAAAATGTAAATTTATTTTTAAATAATGTATGTAAAGCACTTTGAATTGCCCCTGTTGTACGAAGTGCTATACAAATAAACGTGCCTTGCTATAGATAATGGTGATGTCTTTGGACCAAAAACAATGAAAATGTATCTTTATCATTTATTTCACAAAACATTTACACAGACGGAAATTCATACTGAGGTTAAGACACCCTATGCCCTAATAGCTGGTCCCCCTGAAGTAACCTCAATTAGCCGTTTCCTATAACTGTCTACCAAATGGTAAATGGACTGACTTATATAGCGCCTTTATCCAAAGCGCTTTACAACGGCCTCTCATTCACCCATTCACACACCAATGGCGGCAAACTACCATGTAAGGTGCCGGCCCGCTCACTGGGAGTAATTTGGGGTTCAGTGTCTTGCCCAAGGACACTTCAACATGTGGCCAGCCGGGGCTCGAACCGCCGATCTGCCAACCTTGCAATCATTAGACGGCGGCTCTACCTCCTGCGCCACAGCCGCCTGGGAGAACGTTTTTCCTATCCTCCATGCAGACTTCTTTCAGCTGTGTGATGTTTGAGGAGTGTCTGTGTGATGTTTGAGGGGTGTCTGTGTGATGTTTGAGGAGTGTCTGTGTGATGTTTGAGGGGTGTCTGTGTGATGTTTGAGGGGTGTCTGTGTGATGTTTGAGGAGTGTCTGTGTGATGTTTTTGAGGGGTGTCTGTGTGATGTTTGAGGGGTGTCTGTGTGATGTTTGAGGAGTGTCTGTGTGATGTTTGAGGGGTGTCTGTGTGATGTTTGAGGGGTGTCTGTGTGATGTTTGAGGGGTGTCTGTGTGATGTTTGAGGGGTGTCTGTGTGATGTTTGAGGGGTGTCTGTGTGATGTTTGAGGGGTGTCTGTGTGATGTTTGAGGGGTGTCTGTGTGATGTTTGAGGGGTGTCTGTGTGATGTTTGAGGGGTGTCTGTGTGATGTTTGAGGGGTGTCTGTGTGATGTTTGAGGGGTGTCTGTGTGATGTTTGAGGAGTGTCTGTGTGATGTTTGAGGGGTGTCTGTGTGATGTTTGAGGGGTGTCTGTGTGATGTTTGAGGGGTGTCTGTGTGATGTTTGAGGGGTGTCTGTGTGATGTTTGAGGGGTGTCTGTGTGATGTTTGAGGGGTGTCTGTGTGATGTTTGAGGGGTGTCTGTGTGATGTTTGAGGAGTGTCTGTGTGATGTTTGAGGGGTGTCTGTGTGATGTTTGAGGGGTGTCTGTGTGATGTTTGAGGGGTGTCTGTGTGATGTTTGAGGGGTGTCTGTGTGATGTTTGAGGGGTGTCTGTGTGATGTTTGAGGGGTGTCTGTGTGATGTTTGAGGGGTGTCTGTGTGATGTTTGAGGGGTGTCTGTGTGGTGTTTGAGGGGTGTCTGTGTGATGTTTGAGGGGTGTCTGTGTGATGTTTGAGGGGTGTCTTGCATTGACAGCCTGTATCAAATCACCCGACAGCATCTCAACAGGATTAAGTTCCGGGCTTTGACTTACTTGGCCATTCCACAATTCTCCATTTCTTACTTTTGCACCATTCCTTGGTGGATTTACTGGAATGTTTTAGGTCATTGTCATGTTGCATGGTCCACATCCGCTTAAGCTTACATCTTTGGACAGATGGTCTCACATTTTCCTCCAGCACCCTCTGATACAATAAATAATTCAGTATGGATTCAACGATGGTCAGATGGCCTTTTTTTTTAATGGCCTTAAAATGTTGACTTTTTTTAGTTAGTAATTAATAAATTACAAAGGTTCCATCTCACAAAACATAATGGAATGTAACAACTTTGACGCTCAATATCTCTGAACTGCCCTAAACGGAGATAGAACCTTATAATTCTAAGATAGAACCTTATCATTCTAAACTCACGATACTTCTCTGTGAAGCTTGTTGTCAGGCAAAGAGACTCAGTTACTTACAGAAATAAATATCCATTATGAAGAACTCTGTACACTGTATTCATAATCTACCAATAGTGAGTCCTTACAGGAATGTGATGCACTACTTGCACTACTACTACATGCCAGTGACCATGAAGAGCCATTCTGTATGTGCCAGAAGCAGCACTCGTACTGTGACTGTGAGATGAGATCAAATGAGACTGCATTTAATTGATGAGACAATCTCCATAAGGTAAATAGCATTCCCACTTAAACTTCGTGAGTTTAGAATTATAAGGTTCTATCTCCGTTTAGGGCAGTTCAGAGATATTGAGCGTCAAAGTTTTTACATTCCATTATGTTTTGTGAAATGGAACCTTTGTATTTTATGAATTACTAACTCAAAAATGTCAACATTTAAAAAAATAACACCACACAGGCATTAATAAACACCTAATGGATACATTTTGACAAAAATGGAGATAGAACCATATAATTCTAATGTCACGACTTCAATGATGAGCACTTGAGGACACCCTACAAATGCCAAGGAATGTATTAAGAATATTTCAATCTGAAATATTCCTTAGCCAACATTTCCTTGGCTAATACATATTGTACATGTGAGCACTTACAGTAGGTATACTATAGGCCCAGGTAATGTACGATTTTAGATTCTCCAAAACCCTTGTGACTTATTAACAGCCATTAGCAACCAGCTACACAGTGTACGAACATACCGTACGACACCTTAGACCCAAGGTTGTGTACACACTCACGTCCCACATGGGACCTGCATCTGCTTTAGCATTCGAGACGCTTTCCTCTCTCTCTAGTCGGTCTGCGACTCTAGTCTCCATATTACCTCACTGCCTCCCTCTCTCTCCCCTCATGGGAGGCAATCAAATCATCGCTACGAGAAATGATCCGTAGGAAAATAATTGGGGAGTCAGGACTGCGTGGAGGGTGTCATTACAGCCCATCATCGTAACCAGGGACAGGCTGGTGAGTCTCTCCATCTGCTTCTGCTTGATGGGCACACTGGATAGATCAAACCCTGGGTTAGCCTCCAGCTAACCTGCTAGTGAGCACTTATGGAAGGAACGTGGAGGCTCCACTAGTGGGAAACAGTCTGACAGAGTCCTGTAAAAGACCCTGGGGCCATCAACAGCAGGGAAGATGCCCCCCCCACCCCCCTAACCCTAACCCTCAGGGGCAAATAAAGAATGGGTGAAAAGAAAGAAAGTGACAATCTGATAATCACTTGTAACCGTAGGGCATCTCACGTATGATTATATTCAAAAGAACCAATTTCAAATGTACAGTATGTATGACACCTTTCTTGACCTTGACCTCTCCGTTGACAGAATGACAACCAGTATGAGCTGGTTCAGAGAGCTGTTGCATTGATAATGTATGTAGGTCATGCAGGACAAGAGGTGGGACTCAGTTGTGCTCAAAGACTTCGAACACCGTTCTCTGCTCAAATTAAATGTTTTTCTTTGAACCACAGTATATCTGCACAGTATCTCGTGACGTTAGAATTATAAGGTTCTACCTCCATTTTTGTCAAAATTTAGTTTTTTACATAATCTGATCCATTAGGTGTTTATTAATGCCTGTGTGGTGTTATTTTTTTAATGTTGAAATGTTTGAGTTAGTAATTAATAAAATACAAAGGTTCCATCTCACAATACATAATGGAATGTAAAAACTTTGACGCTCAATATCTCTGAACTGCCCTAAACGGAAATAGAACCTTATCATTCTAAGCTCACGATCTGGAGAACTAGTGGTAGACTACTAGCTACAGACCCCTCAGTCTCACCTGTAGATCTTGTATCTGGTGGTGTACCCCTGCTGGTGTCTCTCCACCGACTCACAGAACTCCATGGAGTGATGGAAGGGCCCCTTGTCGGACAGGAGCAGGCCCAGGGGCCCAGAGGAGCCATCATCACCGGGTCCGGCCGCAGAGACGGCCCAGGTCCAGCAGCAGCACAGGAACAGTACCACCCCTTCCCACAGGAGCACCAGAGACACCCGTCTAAGACCGATACCCTGGCAGCTCATTCTCCACCCAGGGACTCCTCATCCTCCTCTCCAAACTTCCCAGGCTGTGTCCCCCTGGGATGACAAACCAATGACATTATATATTATTATCACCTCGTGACATTAGAATTATACGGTTCTATCTCTAACTCTTTTTCAAAATTGAGTTTTTTACATAATCTGATCCATTAGGTGTTTATTAATGCCTGTGTGGTGTTATTTTTAAAAATGTTGACATTTTTGAGTTAGTAATTAATCAAATACAAAGGTTCCATCTCACAAAACATAATGGAATGTAAACACTTTGACAATATCTCTGAACTGCCCTAAACGGAGATAGAACCTTATCATTCTAAACGGAGATAGAACCTTATCATTCTAAACGGAGATAGAACCATATCATTCTAAACGGAGATAGAACCTTATCATTCTAAACGGAGATAGAACCTTATCATTCTAAACTGAGATAGAACCTTATCATTCTAAGCTCACGACCTGTAGGTAATAAATAGGTCATAATTAACTCAAATTGGGGATACTGGTAGGTAGTCCTATTATTACAAATAAGCCAATTGTCATGAAAAATAATAATAACATTGATGAATGCAGTTAAACTGATTTGCTATCAATAGAAATGTTAATGCACTGACACTGTGGTCCTTACCTGATATGTTTACCAATATGTTTCATGAATCAATTAACGCTTATACAGTCCTGCGACAAGACAAGTGCTGATAAAATCACCTGTGTTGTTCCGGGATCTGGTTCATATCGAATACATTATTGTTTAAATGAAGAATGATGGTCTTTTTAAAATGTTGCGACTCGAAGATGGCACAATTTAATCTCCGCACTGAACTTCAAGTCCGCTGTGAAACAACTGTACATTCCGAAAGGGATAAATCCAGCATTCCCAAACTAACGGTACTCCTAAATGACAAAGTTGATTTTGTTGATATTGCTCCGTTTAATAATAACCTCTGCTTGAAGAAACATATGAACGAGAGAAGTTCCGACGCACGTCTCCTCAAGTAAGCAAATTAAAATAATAATGATATCCCAGTTGACGGCGGTGGTCAAATCTATCCATGTCCCAGCAGTTGTAATAACATCATGCCTTTTAAGATGTCACTATTCAACTGTCTTATGTGTTCCTTATGAACACTTGTTGAATTTATTTTCCAACCCACAAATTCCTGCGTCGCACAAAGTAGCATTCAATTCAAAGCTCTCTCCGGAAACCCTGATCCAGGCGCAGACTGAGATAGAGTCTGTGCGCCTTCCTCCTAACGCATGAGTTGTGTGAATGAGAGGCGGGTGGGAGGGGGGGCTCCAGACTTTAACTGCACATTGGAGCTCCGTTCTAATCTAGACAAATAACACATTGTGCACCTTTGTGTGTCTACGGTACAGTGATGATGATGGTGAAGTCAACTGATGATGATCAGGGCTGCCGAGTTTCACCAAAAGTTTGGAGTGAGATTTTTTGGGCGGTGGAGCGACCCAAAACTGTGCACGTTTTGGCAGCGGCGGCCCCTCTCTCCCACCCATTTATTTGTGCTAGTTTCCTGCAATTTTACATGTTGTTCATAATAAACCAGCACAAGAAATGAAAATAATTAACATTTTATAAAACAAGAAAACAATTCAGACAATATATCATATTTATGAAATCTTAATAAACAAATACAGTAGCCTACAGACAAAAATGGGCCCCATCAACAGGACTCAGCCCCTTGGTCAGCAGCAGAAAGACCCGTGGTCATCATCTTATATACAGTGCATTGCTCATAGATGGCTATCATGTTATACAGTACGTACCAGGGTTTTTCCTGGGTCAGAATGAGGGCTTGGTGGTTGATCTTGTGCGCGCTGCCCACATTTTTTTTGAGGGACCCCCAATTGTTGTATTTGTATTGTAAATTGTAATTATTATTTATTATTATTATTATTATTAATGTACCTGGTTATGTTACAGTAGAGAAACAACAAACTGTTACCAAAACTGAGTATTTACTAGCTAAGATTGGCAAAAGATTGGCGTGGTGCAACCGAAATTAGTAAACAACTAGTTTGAAACTAGCTAGTAACAGCTAGGGGTTTAGTAACTACTAAATGCCTGCATTTAGTAATGACTTACGCCAAATTGGTGCAACCCAGTCCAGTAGGCTACCAGATACGATGTTGTAATGTATGCACATATTTTGCTACCACGGTTGCCAGACGAAATTGACAATGTCCAGCCCAACCGGTCTAAAAGCTGCCGAATCCACCCGTCCAGTGTGACCAAAAGTAGCCCAATCTGGCAACACTGCTTGCTACGTTCTTGCAGCTCGCGTGAACACAGGTTCTTCCATCAGCGCTCGCCTGCCGCTTCGATTGCAGACTCAAGTTAATGCGCGTGCAGAAAGATGCCACGAAACTCATGTCCGGTAGCTTTCTTTCAAGGAATTTCAAAAATAAAAGTCCCGTAAAACAATTGTTATTTCTCGCCGTGAGAAATAGAGGTGCGGCGTGAGAGCGTGAGAACTGGTTGAAATGCGTGAGTCTCACGGCGATTGCGTGAGACTTGGCAGCTCTGCCCACTACTACTACTACTACTACTACTGCTACTACTACTACTACTACTACTACTACTACTACTACTACTACTACTACTACTACTACTACTACTACTACTACTACTACTACTACTACTACTACTACTACTACTACTACTACTACTACTACTACTACTACTACTACTACTACTACTACTACTACTACTACTACTACTACTACTACTACTGCTGCTGCTGCTGCTGCTGCTGCTGCTGCTACTACTACTACTACTACTACTACTACTACTACTACTACTACTACTACTACTACTACTACTACTACTACTACTACTACTACTACTACTACTACTACTACTACTACTACTACTACTAGCAGCCTACTACTACTACTACTACTACTACTACTACTACTACTAGCAGCCTATTACTACTACTACTACTACTACTACTACTACTACTACTACTACTACTACTACTACTACTACTACTACTACTACTACTACTACTACTAGCCTTCTATCACTACCAACATCAGCATCAGTCAAATACTCCCCAGCATAAATAAAGGTTAAATAAATAATATGCAGCCTATATATTTACCATCATCCTCATAAATGGCATCAGCAAATTCCCATGAATTGTGCAACTTTTGAATAAGCATCATCACTCATAAAATGTACACCCTATGTATTAGCGGTTAGCAGTTTGCATATTGAATAGATGGCCAATTGTAGGCTTCAGTGCATTGTCTTTTTCATCAGATGAAATGCAATCAGTACTGCAATACCGATTTGGAGAAAATAATGACCACAAAAACCCCTGTTGTACAATAGATTCTGATTAACACTATGCTGAAAATAGCGTTTGCACAAAACTCATTTTGATAATGATGCCATCAACATGATTTTGTGAGACAGGAATGTTGAGCAGGGGCGGAATTTCATATTTCTTTTCATAGCTGGCACATAGTTGACACATTTCACAGATATATATATAAGCTAGAGTGACAGTAGTTGCAATTGTCTCCTCAAAGACTGAAGATCACGTAGGAGAGGTAGAGTGGCAGGTGCAGAAGATGGATGTCAAATGGTGTTTCAACTATGTGGAAATCCAATAATAAAAAGCTAAACATGACTGTTGCATGTTGGGTCTTTGAGCCTGTATCTGTCGCCTGTTGCTTAGTTCATGCAAGACGTCAGTATGCTTGTCATTCACATAGGAGAAAATACTGACAAAAGTAAAACAGTGGGGGGACAGAGAGAGCACATTTGGATAATAACTTTCAATATGCGGCTGAATCAATAGCCTGCTAGCTTTCCATTTCCCCTGTTTTAATGTCACTTGGCAAGTGTCTCAGAGAACGTCTTCTTGTTCAAACTCAGATTAAAACAGTCAATTCAACAAAGAGGGGTCATATCTGCAGTTATACACCTTAAATTACAGTTGAGATGTGAGGATGAACCCTCCATCAACCTGAAATAGCCCAAATGCATAGCCAATTCCTCTTGTCCTCTCTGTGTGAGAGGCATTTGCTCCCTTGGCAACTGACAATGATTTCTTACGATAGACGGAAGTCTACAATTGCTTGTGCAGCAGAAGGCCATGCATCTAATATTCCGTCTCCACTGTAATTTGAGTGACGAGAGGAGGAGAGGAGAAATGGAGAAGGAGGCTAAATGGGCTTCTACCCCTGGGGCTAAAAGACTGTTATAGTTTCCTTCAAATCTGGGACTTTGTTGTCTATGTACGCGATAATTAAAAAGTTCCTAAACCTCTGCTCCCTTCCTCTCCCCCGCTCTCCCTTGTGTCTCTCTCTCTCCATCTTGTTCTTCCTCTCCTTACCTCTCTCTCTCTCTCTTTCTCTATTCAATTTCAATTTCAATTTCAAAGGGCTTTATTGGCATGGGAAACATACATTTACATTGCCAAAGCATGTGAAGTGTGAAGATAAAAACAAAAACAAAAATAATGTAATGTACATACATGTACATACTAGAATAAATAAATAAATCTATCTCACTTTCCCCCTCTAACCCCCCCCCCCCTGTTTCTCTTTGCTCCCCCCCCCCCCCCCCTGCTGTGCTCCAGGATGTAGCTAGCTGATGTTGATTATTTCTGCAGTAATCATCATCCCCTGGAATTCGGTCCAGGCAGACTGTGTGGTGGAGGAACTCTGACTTTCTTGGGCACCATCCAGGAAGGTTGATGTAACAGGCCCTGTCAGTGTGAATATAGACACTGTGGTGGTGTGAATATGCCTACAACTCAGTGCTTTGGTTTGCCTACCGGGTGACCGAGCACCCGAGCACCCGAGCACATCACAAGGAAATACAAATAAAGCGTTTCCCCTAAGCAAGACACAAAGCATGAGCGCTGGTACCTCACAGGGGCATGCATGGCCAATGTGTTTAGAGTAGACTGCATTACTGATGACATGAAGACTGTGGTATACAAGGGGATAGGTGATGCGGTCGCCTGGTTACAAGAACATGCAGTGCTTAGCATTGAGAGAGAGAGCATTAGAGAACTCTCTTAACTCTCAGTTAGAGTTCAGCTTTGTCCCATAGAGTTGTGTTTCGTTCTCCGTGCTTTTAACATTTCAACCTACTGTTTCAATGCCATTGTCAGTGTTAAAGAAAGAGTTGCAGTTGAAGTATACAGCACAAATACAGGACATGTCGTGAGCTTAGAATGATAAGGTTCTATCTCCGTTTAGGGTAGTTCAGAGATATTGAGCGTCAAAGTTTTTACATTCCATTATGTTTTGTGAGATGGAACCTTTGTATTTTATTAATTACTAACTCAAAAATGTCAAACATTTTAAAAAATAACACCACACAGGCATTAATAAACACCTAATGGATCAGATTATGTAAAAAACTCAATTTTGACAAAAATGGAGATAGAACCTTATAATTCTAACGTCACGATGTGCTATGTGCCTATTGCTCTCTGGACATGTCTGCCAATGGAACTGTGATGTAACGTGACAAGTGGTGGATCAGAGCACAAGGTTAAAATAGAGTGGTTGATCATTGGCCCTGAGGCAGATAAATACAGTGCCAAAACCTCTCTGGCACAAGGAATTGGCAAGGTGTAGTGCAGGAAGGATGTTGGATAATAAAAAGCCCAAATGCCTCATGTTTTTAAATGTGTTTTACTTGTGAAATGTTAAAGGTGAATAAATGTTACATCAATAAGAGAAGTGTGTGACTTTCATTTTCATTAAGTTTTGGATGTCAAATGTTACCCATCATTCTCAGTTGGAGAAGAGGACGTTTTTTGATGTTTTTGATCAGTTTGTCTCTTTGTTTATTGCTGTGGACAAGTCATTTAGTGGGATCGTTTGCTAATAATAATGTAATGTAGTTAAAAGAAAAAAAAGGAAAATCCAATTCAAAATAAAACGAAGTGGAGTCTGTTAACTGAGATACTGCTTTTCTGTTGAGAAAACCCCTGACAACAACTCATGTTGTTTCATTTCGTGTACTGTTGTTTGTAGTTAGTCTACCTGCATTACAGTATCTGATTACTTATTACAGTAACTTATTGATCATTCAGGTCAGGGAACTGAGATGACCTGGGCTTTGTCAAAGCTTTGACTTCTTCATCAGACTGCTATTCTTTGCAGCATCCCTGTACATGCCCTTTCATTCTTGAGTCATTGACCTAGAATTCTTTAATCTAGTCACACATACTCTTCAGGTTACACCTTAACTGCTCCTCCTGAGACATCTTCTGCCCCTCAGCACTGCGTCTCCTAAAGACACCCGCTTTCCCCTCTACTGAGTCCCTAAAAACTTCTATTGCTCCCCTTGTACTGTTTCTCTGTTTCTCCAGTGTAAAAAAAAAAAAAACTAGGTTTAGAAGAAGGTGATAGAAGAAGGTTTTTCCTTCTATCAATGGCCCCGGGCCTGAGCTGGATTACTCTTCCTGCTACGACTGGTGGATTGATGATTCACTTGCTTAGTATTCAAATGTATTGACTGTAAATCGCTTTAGAATAAGGCGTCTGCTAAATGCCAAAAATGTAAATGTAAATGTAAATGTAAACATATTGTCATAGATGTGCAGCATTGCGTATAAGGAGTGGACTGAGGACTACGCAGGGGCTGCAAGGCAGGCATCCTTCTGTCTGAAGACATATCAACTTTTGCATAGTTAGATTATCCATGCTGACTCCTGCACCCAGCTTGACCTCATTCAGACCCATGTGTGTGTGTGTGTGTGTGTGTGTGTGTGTGTGTGTGTGTGTGTGTGTGTGGGTGGGTGGGTGTGTGTGTGTGTGTGTGTGTGTGTGTGTGTGTGTGTGTGTGGGTGTGTACGTGTGTGTGTGTGTGTGTGTGTGTGTGTGTGTGTATGTGTGTGGTGAGAGGCCGTTTAAGTAGATTAATGACCCCTCTCGGTTAGTTGTTAATGCTGACTAAATGTGGTTAATGGTCAGGCTAGTGTACTTCAATGATCCTCTGATGATCCCATTGTAACCAAAACGGTGTTTCATGATTTACCACTGATTAAGATTAGTACATCTCCATTATTCAACCGATAATATTGCCTATAAAAAGAAGCACACTGATTTTGTTTTTGTGATATTAAAAAAAGACAACAACTGCTCAGGAACAAAGAAAATAACAATGTTGTTTTTATATTAAACACACAAAGTATTAATTATTTATGTATTGTGCTTGTCCTCTTCTGCACAGAGAGACAACATCCCCTGGCCAGGTTTCGTCCTTGCAGGGTCATTACTCTACTGCAGCAACTTCATCTGGTTGTTTATGACAACCCATACAAAAGAATGCATTTCTCAATAGGTCACATTTCTCAAAAACGAATGACTTTCCATAACTTATGCTCATGTCTCTACTCAATTCCCACTTAAGCACGAGAGACACAGTCATTTGAAAAGAATTATGAATTACAAACAGTTATATCCTGTTTAGACACAGATGAGGCTACTCTGCATGTCGTGAGCTTAGAATTATAAGGTTCTATCTTCATTTAGAATTATAAGGTTCCATCTCCGTTTAGAATTATAAGGTTCTATCTCCGTTTAGGGTAGTTCAGAGATATTGAGCGTCAAAGTTTTTACATTCCATTATGTTTTGTGAGATGGAACCTTTGTATTTTATTAATTACTAACTCAAAAATGTAAACATTTTAAAAACAACACCACACAGGCATTAATATACACCTAATGGATCAGATTATGTAAGAAAACTCAATTTTGACCAAAAATGGAGATAGAACCTTATAATTCTAACGTCACGATATGCCATGTCATACTGTGTGTGTGTGTGTGTGTGTGTGTGTGTGTGTGTGTGTGTGTGTGTGTGTGTGTGTGTGTGTGTGTGTGTGTGTGTGTGTGTGTGTTTCTTCACAGATAGTCCTTAAGATGGTGTTGAATTTTGAATCCCATTTAAATAATGACTTCCTTATAGCTATAACTCCTAGGCTAATGAATCTTGAGGTGCCCCCCATGCTGGGCTGGACCATTGATTTGCTTACATGGCCTCCGTCTTGAGGGGGTGGGGGCACACAGGGTGGGCAAGCCAGGGAGAGTGGGAGAGAGGCTGGTTTTGGAGAAAGGGTTGGCAGGGCATACAGGTCACCTTGAGAAATTCAAAAGGCGAGCATTACATTATGCTCATTCGTGACGTTAGAATTATAAGGTTCTATCTCCATTTTTGAGGTAGTAATTAATAAAATACAAAGGTTCCATCTCACAAAACATAATGGAATGTAAAAACTCACGTATTGCATAATAGGCATTCAGCTCAGGTATGCACAGCGCAGTACTACCACATGTGCACTTATGCTTGCAAGGTAAAGATAGCTCCTTGTGCTTCCTAATTGCCCAATTTAATGTCTTCACAACCTTTGAGGTTATTCTATTCAGCCTAATGCAGACATTGCAATGCTAACACAGGTTAGCACCATTGATGATATTGTAGTGCCGGAGGAAAAAGGAAAGACGTAGGCAACGTAATGATAACTGTTTAATCAAAATAACAACTTGTACTCTCAGTACAGGACCAGAAAATCGATCCCAAAACTGTTGAGTCTAAACAGGAAGTCGCAACGTTAATAATCCTCCCCTCTGCCCCTAGTGCCAGAACTGGTTCCCTCCCACTACACAACCAACAGTAAGAGGAGAACATGAACCCATAATGTAGTCACTACAATATACAGAATAACTGGATACAGTGAACTACGGAGGACCACCTACTGGATTCCTGTGAGAGATATGATTGTTGCAGTGAAGCCAAGAAATTCGTTGTTAAGTCCAAACCAGAAATTCCCCGCACCAGAGTACCAGTGTACTACAGCGGTAGAATGACAGTTCAATCGTTTTTTAGACTCGGATCTATTCATTCAACAAGGGACGCAGCACTTTCCTGTTTTTCCCATTATTTGTCAGTCTAAAAAACGATTGAACTGTCATTCTACCGCTGTAGTACACTGGTACTCTGGTGCAGGGAATTTCTGGTTTGGACCCGGAAATTGCTAAACGTCACGTTTGACGTCAGACTTAACAACCGCATGACACTGTAACTGTTGTTCTAGCCTGTTGTCCTCATTAACATCCGTACTGGTATGTGTTTCATCATGTCAACATCCTAGCCTCAACATCCAATCCAAATGCACCAGACGTCTCGTAGAGACGGGTGCTTTTGTGAATGTGCCATTTAGTGGTGTCCAGTCATTCTTCGGACACTACAGGTTTTTGTGTGTGTGCGTGTGTGTGTGTGTGTGTGTGTGTGTGTGTGTGTGTGTGTGTGTGTGTGTGTGTGTGTGTGTGTGTGTGTGTGTGTGTGTGTGTGTGTGTGACGTCTGATTGGCTCGAGGCTGCAGCACTCACTCATCTCAGAATAATGAATCATGATGGAGGAATATATATAAAAAATAATTTATCCCGGCTGCACTAAGACTGTTCAATGGCAACTAAAGTAGTAGTCGGGATCAAGGCTCCTGAATTTGTATTTATTATTTATTTTAATCATCATCATCACTTTTTAGTATTTTAATATAATAACTATAGCCATCTTTTTATCCACTTTTCTATCATGATCTCACTGTTTTTTATATACTATACATGGCTGGCCCAGTATTATTGTCTGTCCTTTATGTTGTGTTGTCATGTGTTGTTTTTAGAGAGTGGCGTGGCAAAATGAATTTCCCCACGGGAATAAATAAAGTATAATTGAATTGAATTGAATTGGAAGAAGGGGAATCTGGAACGGTAACAGCCAGCCAGCGGGTAACATTGTGCCGTCTCTGCGTGGAGGTTTTAATACACACATGCAACTGTGTCATCTGTGTTATCTGAGTCATGCATGTACAGAATACTACGCACTGATACATGCACTGAACAGTAATTAGCTGCACAGCGCGTGCTAAACACAGTAATGACGTCCCACACTGTTTCAGCCAAGAATTTACAGATTAAGCTGCCTCAATTTTTCATATTGATTAGACTTGAACCAATCCCACATTCATTTAAAATGAGGGCACCCCCCCTCCCCTCCGGAAGGACTTTATCTATCTTTCGGAAATGACAGTTTCCAGGCAGGCTTAATGTCAGCCACCCCCCGCAGGACTCCTCATGCCTATTGGCTGCGGTTGGAATTATCATAGCTAATATTTTTTTAATACTGACCAGCTTAGAGTCCCACGGCGGAGGGGGTTGGCTAACTGGTCTGGGACTGCCAACGCAGCGCCTGTGGAAATGGGATGGGGATTCATCATCTCCCCACTGACAGACAGGGGTTAGGACACTCTCATTTAATAACCCCAGGCTGAAATATTAAAGAATGATATTTCTTCTCTTTAGCCTCCTGGAGGGTCAATTGGGTTGTCACTCAGAGAATCAGGGTTTGGCGAGTTTCATTAGAATGGCAGAGAGAGCTCTATAGAATGCTGATCATTTCAAACTCAACATTCTCTGTGATGACACAGACATTGTAGTTTTAAAGGAACTGTAATCGCTTACTCTCTGATTACAAATAAACTGTTCGCTGCTGTTATTTCTGTTATCATCAGGGAAGAGTGTTTACCAAGCTGACTACAAATGAAGCTACAGAAGAGGGAGGGAGGAGATATACCAGGGCTTCTGCTTCTTGGTTTACCTTGAGAAAGTACACCTAAATCTCTTTTGAAAAAAGGATCATTTTAATAATAACCTGTGGGGAGCATGGCGCATTCTGGCCTGCAGAGGGAGCCAGACTGTTGGTGGGGGATGGATGACGATCTGATTACGGACAGGTGTCAGTAATCAGACTCGTTATCCAACCGGTCTATTTAACCTGTGTGTGTTTGTTCCCCCGGCAGTGAGCGAGGCAGAGACAACCTGCCACACGGAGAGAGACCCTGTGCCGAAACTAGCGAGCGAGCCAATCCCGAAAGGGCTGATTACTATTTGTGTGTTTTATTATTTTAAGACTTAATTGCGCTGAGCTGTAGAGCGAAATAAACGCGCTGATCAAACCAGTCCTCTGTGCCTAGAGACTCTTACAGAACCCCAATAAGGCTTTGAGGTAAAACTATTCCTGATAGGGCTTTCACACCGCCACGGAAACGTTACGGTTCGCGAACCAAGTCTGGAATCTGCCCTGCGCGTTCAGACCGAAACTCAATTGGTTCGGAGTCCTGAAAAGTTGATTCGCTGAGCTGGAATCAGAAAATAGTGGTTCTCAACGCCAACCAACAAGTAGAACCGTGACGTCGTCAGTGGGTGTGTCATATTCTAGGCTGTGAAGACTAGCAAGAAGGAAGGAGACAAAATGTAATCAAATCTTTAGTGATTCAAAAAAACAAAACAAAAGTTTCATCATTCTCTATACCTAACATGCTCCAGAAAACACACACGTGTACGCGTGCGAACGCGAACTTCGTAAGACATCTGAGAGATGAGGGGGGCAAAGGACATCTGAGAGAGGGGTGTAGAGAGACACACACCACACACCACAGGCCGTGCCCTTGGATAAAAGGCATAATGACCCCCCAGCTTACCTGATAGGATGTGACATCACATGGGTAACCTCAAACCTCAGGATGAAGATCACACAAGGGTATGATGGTGTGAAGTTGATGTTTTCTATACAGAACCAGTCAAACGTTTGGACATACTTCCCCATTCAATTGACTGGTACTGTATGTCTACTTATAGTAAAGTTGTATGTAGAGGAATAATAGAAGTATTCGGTTGTTAAGTCGTGACGTGTTTCCGGGTCCAAAGTTGGCTGAGGCGCTGTCTTCGAAATGCCTCATGTAACACTTATAACCAAGTAATAACTAAGTAATGAGTACCTTAGTAGGAACACAAAGTGGAATCAAGGCTACAATCAATAATGGGCTAGTGCTAGGTTCGTGTGGGAGCTGTGTGAAGGGTAATGAGGAGACGGAGACCAAAAGTAAGTTTACCGGTATATTAGGAAAAGATATTGCAACATACAAACATGACACAACACAACATAAACATAGAAACAAAAAGAAAGAAAATAGTTCAACTGGGTTAGTTGGTTCCTACTACTAGTAGTGGTTCAGGGTCAAGTGCACCTTTAACCTTAGGTTCTAACCCAAGTCAAGTCAAGGAATGTTCCAGGTGCAGGCTTGAGGCCTACTAAGTGGGCTCTTGGGAATGAGCTTCCAAATCCTTCAGAGATTCATATTCCGGGCGTGGCTCGCCATCCAATTAGAGTCAGTCAATTAGGCAATTCAAAGTGTTAAATGAAAGGGGTTCAATGAAGGGATTCAATGGAAGGGTTCCATGAAAGGGTTCCAAGAAGCCTGACCAATGCAGAAAGCAGCAGGTTTCCTCACACACAACAGCAACAAACTGGTCATCCACTGAGCAGCATAGCAGCTGGGGGAAACTAGTATCTGAATGTGAAGAACATGAATTCCGTGGGTCCAAGTTCAGTTTCCAGTTGGTTTTCAGGAGTCAAGATCCAGGATGAAATGTTCTGTGTCAGTGGTGAAAACTCACACAGAGTGTCTCTGAGATGAGCACAGGTGCTGCTAATTGAGTGGAGAGTTTGGGCTCCACTCAAGGGAAAAAAGGGGTGGGTGCAGGGAGGAGCCTGCATCCATTGGTTCAGGGATTGAGACATGGAATGAGTCAGTGGGCGTCCCCACAGACATCAATTAAGTCAACCCCTCATCTCACCAGGGTTACACTCAGTAATAATAATAATTCATTATATTTATATAGTGCTTTTCCGAGGCTCAAAGACGCTGATGAATATGGGAAAAACGGGAAAGTGCTGCGTCCCTTGTTGTATGAATAGATCCGAGTCTAAAAAACGATTGAACTGTCATTCTACCGCTGTAGTACTCTGGTGCGGGGAATTTCTGGTTTGGACCCGGAAATTGCTAAACATCACGTTTGACGTCAGACTTAACAACCGAATAGAGAGTGTAATGGAACACAGGACTTAGTACAGTACTTAGCAGTTGATCGTTGATCACCCTCTGACCAAAAGCAAACAACACACTTATGATCTCATCATGAGATCATTCCCCAGTTGTAAGGTTTACCTAATATGGAAATGCTTCCTAATCAGGTAATCTCATTTCCCACTTGTTAAAGTTGTCCCCCCAGTTGTCTCTAAATAGAGTCTGTTGTCTCTGTCTCTCAGCATCATCATCAATATCATTGAAACCCATTTAAACCCAGCCTCATTACCACAAAGCCAAACATCCAGCACTAAAATATCAGTCTTAATGCACCTCATCTGCATTCCAAATGTCTGGTACAAATGAGATCATTGAAATGAAACACCAGAGCAAGACGCAAGCTTCCACGCTTCACTAAGCCAAATTAAAGACATGTTTTTGTACACACATTGGGCCGTGGATTAAAATGGAAAACCATTAAAGAAGTCCTTAATAGCCCCCTCCCCCCTGGCTGCTTCAACTACAGCCAGAATCACAATCAATAATAAAAAAAAGCTGTCAGGTCCATTAAAATGCCAACAAATAATGAGAAGCCCTAAAGAAGTGGCCAGTACTAGCTGAATATCTGCAGTGACTTCCCTCTGCCACCTCAGATACAGGCAGCAGCACTGGCAGTCTTAAGTGCCCTTTTGAGTGGCGAAAATGAGAGGACATAGCCTATTGGTGCCCCTCCAATGGTCTAAACTTGACCAGGTGCCCCCACCGTTGAAAAACGTCACACTAAAGTGCCCTTTTGAGTGGCAAAATGAGAGGATGTGCCCTATTGGCTGCCCTTCCAATGGTCTAAACTTGACCATGTGCACTGATGGGGTCCCATGTTGTGCAGTAGATGCCCTTTTTTCCTTTTCGCCCCTGCCCTTCAAACAGCCTGAGTCCGCCACTGGGCAGCAGTACTCTAGTCTGATCTCAGGATTGATCAACCCAAGTTGTGATCATCATTAGGCAGACCGTTAGGCCTCCACAGAGCTCCTCCGCTTTATCAATTAAGCAGCAAATTGGAGAAGAAAAAAAATGCTTGGGAGCACTAGATGTGATGCCAACAGTTGAGTTAACTGCCACTTGTTGGCTACATGTATTGTAGATAGTAATAATCTCATTATGGGATGTTTGTCTTTGTCATCTCAAAACAGTGTTTGTGGCAACAAGTCCTGTGTATTGGAAGCCTTTTAAAACATTGTCCTTATTCAGCGTTGTTTACCACAGTGAGATAACCTTGGGCTTCACGTAAACACAGTCCTCCATCATTTCACTGATTGGCCTCTTTTTGTCATTCACCCTTTGTACAACCAGGGTCTGGTCCTCAGACAAATAGAGAGAGAGAGACAAATGAAAAGCTCCAAGATCAACATTCTAAATGAGCAAAATCCTCAAGAGTTTTATTTGTTGGAATAACATGAGCAGAAAAGACTCCTTTAAGTCTCGCTAGCAGTAGACAAAGAGCACATTCTGTGACTGGAGATGTCTCCAGCAATCTGAAAAGCTTCTTCTGATTATAAAACACACAAACAAAGGTTCTTGAGAAAGATAATGCTTTGTTTTTCCCTACCAAACCAAATCTGTCCTGATTAATCTGATTGCTTTATATACTGTATCTCTTTGCAGTATCTACTAGATTGATACATGGGACTGATTACTGGGACTGTCTAATGATGTGACTGAGGATAGTGCTATGTACATAATATGTGACACATTCTAATGCTTTGGTCCTCATGTCGGGATCTGATGTAATGATTAGACTTTTCTTGTAAATGATTTATACATTTCCGCGTTGTTGAAAATCAATGACACATCGCTAGTCAACTAACACAGCTTGTTTTGTGAGCCTGCTAACAATGTAAAGTAGTGTTATAGTTAACTAGGTAGCAGTGGGGATTACTCACCCAATCCATTGCGTTGCACTATTGCGGCTTGACTAGCGAGTTTGTGTCGTGATTCTCAACAACGTTGAAACGTAGTTCCATGTTTCAAACGAAAAGTCAGAACATTTTGATTGGTTGCCGACATGCGGACCAAATGATCAGACTGTGTCACATAATACACTATACTGCTTTCAGTAGACAAGTGTGTGGTATAATTACTATGACAATACTATGTGGTGTTGCTTGCTGAAAATATGAGACAATGATGAGAGAAGAAATAATTATCTCTCCTGTATGACAACTGTAGGAAGTAAGAGCGATGTTAACTGACTGTAAGAGTTGAACTTGAATGTGTGCACCCCCCAAAGGACAGTCGCTTTCTATTTAAGGTCAAGAGCAGGTCAACAGATGTCTCAGACATTTACATAAACAACTAACTCCAGAGCAGTTTAAAGATTGTAGGACAAAATTATAATAATATAATTAATATTTTCCTTACAAGATGTTGACACATGATGGCTATGTGGGGAGGCAAAGTTATACTGCAGTGCACACTTAAACATTAAAGTTGTTACTGTCAGCAGACAGAGGTTACTTAAAGGCCAAAATAATCTTGAGATAGAAATCTACCCTTGGGCGGGGGCTGGCAGTATCTTTTGGTCTTTCTATGAGTTTGTGAAGACCTTTATTTGCCAAGCAAATGGATTCATATTATGTAGTATTTTGCAGGTTTATTGTGCAGCCATAGGCAGTGGGGATTAGAAATAATGATTACATCCCAATCACTGTAAAACCCCATCTCTGATCTAGTTTACTGCCCATTGTAAAACATGGCAGAGATAACACGCTAGGAACACTGTGTAATGATGAAAATAAAATGTTTTATTGTAATGAAAAAATTAAGATAACAGTCTTCAAGATGTCTATGAAAGGAAGTACTGAGCCCCCATTTGAAAAGGACACCTTGGTGGATCCTCTTCATCCAATGTTCCTCACTGTTTTTTTGCACTGTTTTTTTGCACTGTTTTTTTGCACTGTTTTTTTGCACTGTTTTTTTGCAATATCACACGAGAGGGAGTGCTGTTATACTGAATATCAGCACGGCTGTGATTGTCTTCGGCCTCGTACCTGTTTTTATACAACAGTTCTACAGCGCAGTTTATTAGTTAACAGTAATAAGTGACAACAGATTATGATTTGTGACACAGCCCAATGAAAAGGGCTACCTGTAGGCGAAATCATTTTTCTGTTTTTTACATGTGCTTAAACTACAGATTGTAAGCTTTCAAATGATGCATCATACATTGAAATCGGAAACAAATTGAAGACGACATGAGTATTTGAAAGTTGCTACACCGGAAATCACTAAGCACAGAAAATCCCCATCAAAGATAATGAATCCCCATCAAACAACAAGAAACGAAGTCATTGTGTTATAGATTACACTTATTTAATGAACGTAAAACTGTTCGGAAAAATAACGAGTGGGTACTTCACATCTTCGAGTTGAATGTTAGCTAAAAAAACGAAAATCTAAAAAAAAAAAAAAAACTTTAAAGACGAATTTGACGTCTTTCTCATTTCCGAGAGGTGTCCAGAAACACCAGGAGCAGTCACAATTTGTTTGTTTATTTAATCATTTATTTTGGCTCCGTCAACAAAAAATTGTTCCGCAACTGGACTGTTGCCTAGTAACTTGAACACAAACATCTGCAGGCTAGCTACTTTGTATTAACGGTCATTTCTGAGTGATACATATAGTTAAAAGTCCCAGTGCTGTTATACTGTATATCAGCACTCATGGAATGCCTCTTGTCCAATCAAATTACTTGGTCGGAACTAACTGTTGTATAATGTACAATAAAGACATCAAATTCGTTCTTGAGATCCATTTACAGTTTTTTACCGTCGCTAAGTCACAGTGTTCAATATTGAAGCCACAGTTTCACAACTCTTCATACAGTCTGCATTCGTAACACTCATGTTGGCCAATTACTTCATTCATGTCTCAAAAGAAGCTCGTTCAACCACACACTGTCAACAATGTTCACTCAGAAGCATACACTGTCATTCATAACATTCTGACTTACAAAACACTAACAACAGGGAGCATTACATAGTTTGAATGATTTTCACAAGAATGAATATTTCATTATAAAAATGGTTTGATTTATAGTAATCATAGACAGAATAGTTGACTGTAAAACTGTAAAGTATTAGGCAACAAGAATTCATCAGAAACGCCACAATTTGCTTCTATCCTTTAGTGTTTTTATTTTTTCAGCATCTTTGCAGAAAGTAAGTCACTTACAAGTTACAGTTTACTTGTGTAAAATGAAAAGTGACAAATAAAAAGTTCAAACACACAACAAAAAATAAATTCCAGGGCAATACAATACAACAATACTATACAATAGAAATTACAAAATGTCTCACTCCTGAGGGTTCTGGTCCCCCCTCTGGTCTGCATCTGGCCACAGATTCTCATCGACATCACATCTAATGTGTTCCCTGGCAATACATCTAGGGAAGTATCTCCTGGAATGTCGGATCCACCCCTGGCAGTCTTGAGGAGTCGTATCCTCACACCCTGCATTCATGGCATCCAGTAATCCCATCTGGTCATGAGGATGGTGGTCATACACTCTCCACCTCCACACAGAGAAAAACTCCTCTATGGGGTTTAGGAAGGGGGAGTATGGAGGCAGGTATTTCACCATCATCCTGGGATGAGCAGCAAACCAGAGTGTGACTGCAGCAGAGCGGTGGAAGGCCACATCATCCCACACAACTACAAAGGTAGGGTTTGCTGCTCCCTCCTCTGCTGGCACAAGTAGTCTGCGTAAGTCTTCCAGAAAGGCAATGAGCCTCTCTGTAGTGTAGGGGCCAATCAGTGGTGAGTGTAAAAGGACACCATCATTAGACAGTGCTGCACACATGGTGATGTTGGCTCCCCTCTGGCCTGGGACGTCCACGGTTGCCCTCTGTCCAATGATATTCCTCCCTCTGCGACGTGTTTTTGCCAGGTTGAAGGCAGCTTCGTCCACATAGATGAAGGTGTGCCCTGTTGGCCTGGCTTCCATCTCCATTACACTCTGAAATACAGAAGATTTTACATGACATTATGCATAGCTAGCGGTGTATGTATACCTTGTTTGGTCATTGAACAGCCATCTTACTGTACCTGGACATATTGATACCGTAGATCTTTTACACGTACACTGTTCCTCTCAAAGGGTACAGTGTACAACTGTTTCATGCTGATATGGTGTTTGGACAACACCCTGGATATTGTTGTTGTGCTGATTGTATGCACGTTGGGAAAGGTGTTGTTGTCTGCAATCACTCTTTCTCTGATGTCCCTCAGTTTTATGGCATTATTTTCTATCACCATATCAACAACAGCAGTTTCCTGGGCATCAGTCAATATTCTGCCTCTTCCTCCTGAGTGAGGCAACCTTTGGATCCTAGTGTAAAACACAAAACAATATCAATATATTTAAAAATGTCATGTAACAATGTCAATAATATTGTATAGCCCTAGTACTGTAACGTGTCATTCAATTATCGTTGAAGGATGCACATCTCACCTGTTGCTTTCCCGAAAGATACGTATTATTGATGCAACTGTTGTGCGCTCCAGATTTGGTTGCACCCTTAAACCTGCCACTCTCAAAGAGAGACCACGGTTGATGACATGGTCAATAATTGTGGCCCTAATCTCATCAGAGACCTGTACTCTTGGTCTTCGTCTCCCTGGTTGTCCTCCACCTCCTCTCCCTGGTTGTCTTCCATCTCCTCTTCCTGGTTGTCCTCCATCTCCTCTCCCTGGTTGTCCTCCATCTCCTCTCCCTGGTTGTCTTCCATCTCCTCTCCCTGGTTGTCCTCCACGCATTCTCACTCTCTCTGCCATTCTTCCTCCTCCACGACCACGTCCACGTCTTCCTTGATCCATTTCTCCTACTACTACAACTACTCATTCTGTAGCTGTTCCCTTTTACAGTTTTTTACGGTCGCTAAGTCACAGTGTTCAATACTGAAGTCACAGATTCACAACTCTTCATACAGTCTGCATTAGTAACACTCATGTTGGCCAATGACTTCATTCATGTCTCAAAAGAAGCTCGTTCAACCACACACTGTCAACAATGTTCACTCAGAAGCATACACTGTCATTCATAACATTCTGACTTACAAAATACTAACAACAGGGAGCATTACATAGTTTGAATGATTTTCACAAGAATGAATATTTCATTATAAAAATGGTTTGATTTATAGTAATCAGAGACAGAATAGTTGACTGTACAACTGTAAAGTATTAGGCAACAAGAATGAATCAGAAATGCCGCAATTTGCTTCTATCCTTTACGTATTCTATGTTTTATGCTTTTTTTTCAGTATCTTTGCAGAAAGTAAGTTACGGTACATTTACTTCAAAGTACACTACATTTACTTGTGTAAAATGAAAAGTGAAAAATAAAGTGGAAGATGCAAAGTTCAAATACTGTAAAAAAGAAAAACAGAAATTCCAGGGCTACAATACAATAGCAATCACACCAAAAATGTCTCACTCCTGAGGGTTTTGGTCCACCCTCTGGTCTGCATCTGCTCACATCTAATGTCTTCCCTGGCAATGCATCTAGTCTTTCATTTCATTGTATATATTCTGCTACAGTAATATTTTCTAGACATTTCAATATGATTACTGCAAATAGTGAAAATACCACCGCTCATCCCTTATGAGACTTTGCTGAGGTGCTGGAACTGAAGAGTATCAATAGAGTGCAAAATAACAGCATCTGCACACTCAAACACTGTGCAAAAAAACAGTTTATTGCGAGCTTTCTGTCATATATGATAGGAATATGATTACTGCAAAATTGGTTTAACAATGAAAAAATGTGTTGCAAATACATAGTATTTTGCAAGTGGGGGAGTTTGAATGAGAGAAGTGTTATGGCATTTGGAGAACGTAGTCATTGAATGCATTCTGTATGAAAGCAATGCACAAATCACAGAGAAAGAGTCACAGTTTTGTTCACATGGGTTTCTGCTCTGCTGACTGTATGAAGAGTTGTGAAACTGTGGTTTCAGTATTGAACACTGTGACTTAGCGACCGTAAAAAACTGTAATCATAGACAGAATAGTTGACTGTACAACTGTAAAGTATTAGGCAACAATAATGAATCAGAAATGCCGCAATTTGCTTCTATCATTTATTCTATCTTTTGCTTCTATCCTTCTATGTTTTATCCTTTTTTTTCAGTATCTTTGCAGAAAGTAAGTTATGGTACATTTACTTCAAAGTACACTACATTTACTTGTGTAAAATGAAAAGTGAAAAATAAAGTGGAAGATGCAAAGTCTTCCCTGGCAATGCATCTAGTCTATTTCATTTCATTGTATATATTCTGCTAATATTTTCTAGACATTTCAATATGATTACTGCAAATAGTGAAAATACCACCGCTCATCCGTTATCAGACTTTGCTGAGGTTCTGGAACTGAAGAGTATCAATAGAGTGCAAAATAACAGCATCTGCACACTCAAATACTGTGCAAAAAAACGGTTTATTGCGAGCTTTCTGTCATATATGATAGGAATATGATTACTGCAAAATTGCACCAAATAATTACGTTTTGAACGTGTTCTTCACAGTTTTGAACACAGTGGTTTAACAATGAAAAAATGTGTTGCAAATACATAGTATTTTGCAAGTGGGGGAGTTTGAATGAGAGAAGTGTTATGGCATTTGGAGAACGTATAGTCATTGAATACATTCTGTATGAAAGCAATGCACAAATCACAGAGAAAGAGTCACAGTTTTGTTCACATGGGTTTCTGCTCTGCTGACTGTATGAAGAGTTGTGAATCTGTGGTTTCAGTATTGAACATGGTGAGTTAGCAATCGTAAAAAACTGTATTAGACAATGAGTAACCTTTGATAAACAATGTTGGGTTATGCTGTGAATGGGGACTTGTGATATGCATGAAATATGTACAGTCACAACAGTAAACAGAAACGTTATGACAACCAGTAAAAAGCAATTGTGGGATTGTAATAGTTCTGACCCTCACCACCCATGTGACTCTGATTATATGGGAGGGGAAAATTACACATTTAATGTGATTGATGTCATAGATTCATCATTAATGCATTTTGGTTTAGCCTCTTCTGGTTGCTTGCCGAGACAATTGCCGGTTACACCGTATGTGAAATTCTGAGATGTTATGATTGCTTTATAGTTTTGAGTGTGTAATAACCTATAATGTTGAATCATCATGCTGTTATTGGTTAGCAGCACCTTGGACAGCCCATATACAGGTCCCTTGAATACATCTGTCTTGAATACGTCTGTCTTGAATACATCTCTCTTGAATACGTCTGTCTTGAATACATCTCTCTTGAATACGTCTGTCTTGAATACGTCTGTCTTGAATACATCTGTCTTGAATACGTCTCTCTTGAATATGCCTCTCTTGAATACATCTCTCTTGAATACGTCTGTCTTGAATACGTCTCTCTTGAATACAGTTCTTATGAATACGGCTCTCCTGAATACAGACCCCTTTTATTGTAAACTGTCCCATCTTTGATCAACAAGCTTACTGTGTGATGTTACAGTACTTAAAATTTAGTCAGGGCCGGTCCTAGGCATAAGCGAACTAGGCGGACCAAATGCCTGGGGGGCGCTTGTTTTTTTTTACATTTAAATAATTTTGTCTCTATGAATTTCATGTCTCTATGAAAATATGTCTCAGCCTACTGTCTATTTTTGTCTTGAAACCATTGTTGTCCATATTTTTACTGTTGAATGTGTGGGTGGTGATGAGGCAGTGCTGGTGGCTTAATGTGGTGGCGGCCCTAAAATTGGGGGCGGGGGGCATCAAATCATACTTCGCCTAGGGCACCTAAATGCCTAGGATCGGCCCTGCATTTAGTGCACCTGCTGACTGGAAGCTTGTTTAAAGCTGATTTTCCAAGACTTCAACCTGCAATTTAACAAACTGATTAAACATTTAATACCTAACCTAGTTTGTTTTCAATTACTTCCGAGGCTAAATCAAGGTTTAAATAAATTATAGATGAAGTTTACAAAGTGCTGTTATTCAATACAAAAGCAAAGGCCACACACATCCTTGAATTGCAGTGCTTTGTTTAAATAATTAACTTATGACCCCAGGCCATGACACCATAATATGTCACTGGATATAATAAGCCACATTCATACTCATTAGAAACATGTTTTCTGTCTGATTCGGTTTGAGTAAGAAGTGCAGAGGGAAAAGCATGGCTGTAGAGAGCACTCTCTGTTCAGCACTAGCATACTAAGGGGGTGTTCTCACTAGAACATTTGCTTCACTTGAAACGGAGTTTAGGATAAAGTTCGCTTTGCTCTGCGTCGCTTGGAGATGTGAGAACGCTCATTCGAAGTAACTCCCGGAGCAAATACCCGTCGGTTGCTCCGCTTGAAAAGGGTGGTTTCGCTTCGGTTAGAAACGACGCATCCATCACTTTGCTTCGCTTCGCTTTTGGTGTTGTTACCCTAGTGGGAGTATTTTTTTTAAATTACAATTCCATTATGAATTTGTCCTTTATGTATTTATGTATTTTAAAAAATATAATTACACATTATAGATGTCTCTGCAATGTGGTCTCTTGTCTTCCTTGTATTATTTTTCATATCCACTAGATGGAGATCGGTAGGATTAAAGCACTGATATTCAGGATCTAGTCATCTTGAAAAGTCTGAATCTGGATCAGGGTGATCCTATCCTGAGTTGCTTTGAAATACTGGGACAAAATCTGGCTGAGTTGTCTGATCCTGGATCACAAAAAATGGGATTTCAGAATCTGATCGGATCTGATTGAGATTAAACGTTTTTGAACTACTGGGCCCAGCGTAGCAGTGGTTAGAGAAACCATGTGAGGAAATGACAGAGCCAAGAGGCTTTGGTATACAGAGAGAACAATAAGGGGCCTAGGACAGAGCCCTACATTTACATGTTAGATATTTAGCAGACGCCTTTACCCAAAGCAACTTACAACAACAAGTACATTTGTCTAAAATAAGTGAATCATCTTGACATCAGTCATCAAAAAAACAAAAACAAATCTACACTAGGACCAGGGGCCATTGGCAGTCACAATGCTAGAAAAAGGAAGGATGACTTTTTTTCACACCAGTCGTGAGGGTGCGGGAACGTTTTCAAAGTTCTATTTATATCAGATACTTGCCATCAGGGCCAGTCCTAGGCATTTAGGTGCCCTAGGCGAGAGTATGATTTGATGCCCCCCCCCCCCTCCCCCCAAATTTTAGAGGCGCCACCACCACCACATTAAGCCACCAGTACTGCCTCATCACCACCCACACATTCAACAGTAAAAATATGGACAACAATGGTTTCAAGACAAAAATAGACAGTAGGCTGAGACATATTTTCATAGAGACAAAATGATTTAAATGTAAAAAAAGTTTTTTGGGGGGCATTTGGCGCCCTAGGCGACCGCCTAGTTCGCCTATGCCTAGGACCGCCCCTGCTTGCCATCCTATCCAAGGTAATATATCTCTTTGTTGAAGGATACATCTGATGGATTAACCAGCCAATGAGGAGGTGTCAGGTTACATCTGATGGATTAACCAGCCAATGACGAGGTGTGTCAGGTTAACTCCCCGGCAGCGCTGTGGAATATCAGTTCTATTGAACATATTGGTGGGCTCAGCACTTGGTAACACAAAGACACCATGGGGGGTTTGCTAATTACCAGTAGTGTATTAAATAAAGGCTGCTTCGAGGTAGGCGTCATCCTCTTTTCTCCATGCGCAGTCCCCTTTGTGAATAATCTTCAACTGACTAAGCAGTCCTAATGGTACACTACAGTACAGTGTCTCTGTGTTGCTGCTGTAATGGCCGATATCGCACACAAAGGCTTTACCCTAGATAGACTTAATACATAGTACAGTAACGTCATGTACTGTTTAGTACATTAAAGCATTGTTTATGTAGCTCGTTCAGTAGTTTTAGTTTCATTAACACTTTGCTCACCATTAGTGTGAGGGGTGTTTATGAATTATCAATTTTGTAAAGATTCAACTGTTTAACATGAAACATTTTAAAAAGTCAGATTTCATGTAACTTGCGCTGTTCCCACGGTCATGCATAAATCAGACCTGATTTGGATCGGATTTGGGTGACATTTCACTGCAGTGTGAACATAGCCTGAGAGACTGGTAGCCAGTGTAGAGATCTCAGGATTAGTGTAATGTGTTCATGTGTTTTGTTAGGACCCTAGCAGCGGCGTTTTTGATGAGCTGCAACCTACCCCCCTTAGGATAGGCCTGTTAATAGACCATTACAATAATCAAGTCTACTCGAAACAAATGCATGGATGAGTTTTTTCAAAGTCTTGTTTGGATATGAAACCTCTCATTCTTGTTATGTTTTTCAGGTGATAGAAAGGCTGATTTAGTTATCGAGTTTATGTGGCAGTTGAAGTTCTAGAATTTTGATTTTCTGACCAGTTTTTTAGTTTGAAGAGAGAGAATCAAGTTTTGCACTGACTTGTCAGGTGCACTGAATACAATATCTCTGTTTTGTCCTTTAATTGGAGGAAGTTTTGTGTCATCCAGGCGTTTCTTTGTTCAATGCAATTACAGAGATTGTCGATGGGACTATAGTCGTTCGGTGAGAGGGCTATGTAGATTTGAGTGTCATCCGCATAGTTGTGGGAGGCAATTTTGTTCTTTTTTATGATGTGTCCCAATGGAAGCATGTAGAGATTGAATAGGAGGGGGCCAAGGATTGCGCGTTGTAAAAGCGAAATAAACGCTCCGATTGTACCGTTCCTCTGTGTCGACCTCCCTCTGGGCCTAGAGACTCTTACACTATACACTACTGAAATCACACAACATTCTGTCAGAACACATGCACGAATGCACACATGTACGCATGCACACACACACACACACACACACACACACACACACACACACACACACACACACACACACACACACACACGACGACTGCCCTGGAGAAGTATGAATTTTATTACCATCTGCTCTGCCGTTTCATGAGAACATAAAAAAACACCACCTCCCTTCATACATATAAACATGTCCTGATGAGTTATGTCCTTCTGACTGAAGATTATTTGTTAACTGTGTAGAGCCCGAAAGTAATTTCCTCCGTCGGCTACCCTGCGTAAAAATTATGTTCATCTAATGTTCATTTAGCTACAGCAACTAAATCATTAGCATCAACATTAGCCTCAGCCAAATTGTGGATTTGCCATGGTTGTTCACCGAAGACTAGTGCCAACACTTCATGCATCAAATGCATGGCCATTCACAAAGTCGTCCCTTTTGACCCACTTTCCAAAAGTTCTGTGATTTATTATGAATAATGGCCTTGAAGTGATTGATGCAGCCATCAGTCACACTAACATTCAAGTAGGCCATCGCGCACATACGGTCCTTATGTCCTTCATTTGTCAACTGCTCTGTGTCATTTTATGTTGAGTAGAGTTGCTGATTCAACCCAATTACAAGCTGTAACGAGAAGGACTTTGTATATTTCAATAACACTTTGGGTTCATTTGAGGTATCTGGTGTCTATCGTGAAAGTGTACGAAACAAGATTTCTGATTTAGTTCTTGAATATGCTCTTATGAAATGAGATGGGCATCTGTGCAAGCAAAGCATTTTTATGTGAGGTGTCATCACTGAAGTGATTAATGATGAATGGATGAGTAGGGAGAACAACCCCTGTTGTCCTCAATGGCAGATCAGAATAATGATTAGAATAGAATTTGAGAGGGCTCCGACATGGTGACAGCTAGAGCCATTTACAAATGACTCACTAGACTATTATAGTATGCAGTTTAAGGGCAATCCAACTATTGGTACACCTTTTCAAGCATTCCAGTACATAAAACCTGATATCCAGCAATTGTATTGTTGTTTGTTTGGGATGGAACTGTCAAGTAAAGTCATCTTTATTTATAAAGCACATTTAAAACAACTTGCACTGACCAAAGTGCATGGATTAAAATCACAATAAAGGCAATAAAATCACAATATTCACAATCACAATAACATAAGCATAAAGATAAACATAGAAAATTCATGAAGAACAACAACAGGAACAATGGCATTTTCATTTCTACTCCCAACTACCTCTCAATTTGATGGAGATGGAATTACAATTAAAGGCTTTCTTGATCCTTGATCCACATTCCAACTATTCCCCCAGACCTGGTGGAGAAGCTGGAAGCACCTCTCACCTAAGCAGAAATAGCCCTAGCCATATCATCATTGCAATCTGGTAAATCCCCAGGGCCGGATGGATTTCCAGATGAATTCTTTTAAAAGTTTCCAGCGCTCCTTTCCCCACAATTAATACCCTGTTTTGTCTGAATCCTTTCGGCTGGGCTCACCCCCCCCCCATCCTTAAATGAGGCATGCATAATTCTCATAGTCAAGAAAGGGAAAGACTCTGCAAAGTGTGCCTCTTACAGGCCCATCTCGCTTTTGGCCACGGAGGCCAAAATGCTAGCAAAGGCCCTGGTGCATAGATTAGATGAGATTATCCCCCAAATAATAACAACTGACAGACAGACAGGCTTTGTTAAGAATCGTCACTCTTTTTTTTTATGTCCGACGCCTTTTTAAGAACCGCTTGCAATTGCCCTCCATACTTACTTACTTACGCCTATCGCTCCTTTTGGAGGAGCATAGGCCGTCGACAATAGTTCGCCAGGGTCCTCTGTCCTGTGCTTTGCTTTCCAGCTGTTTCCATGTTAGTCCACTCTGTGTGATGTCTGTCTCCAAGTCCCTGCGCCAGGTGTTCTTGGGCCGGCCTCTCTTCCATAACAGTGCAGATATTACTGGTATTTGGAGGGGGTGCATGGAACACAAAGTGTCTTTATATGCCGATGACCTTTTGCTGTTTGATGTTTCAGACCCAACAACTGAAACTCTGCCAACGGCAGTCTCTCTGCTTAACCAGCTTGGATCCATATCGGGATATAAGGTAAACCAGTATAAAAGTGAACTGTTTCCAATTAACAGGGAAGCAATTGACCTAGACTACAATGACATACCATTTCAAATTGTAGAAAGACAATTTACCTAACTTGGGAGTAACAATCACACAAAAATGTAAAAAACCTCTTCAAAGAACATTTCACAACTCTACTGAATCAGGTTAAAACATACGAAAAACGTTCCTATCCAATTGAATGGGGAAGTGTGTCCAAACTTTTGACTGAAATACTGTATTCCTAGACATTGTGCCATACTGTTAACGCTGCCATTGTGTTTTTTTTTATTTTTTTATTTACATATTGATGAGTATTCTGTAAACAATGTGAATCCATTTGCAAGAAATGTATTTCTCATCCTTCTCCAGTACATTTTGTACATCACTTATCGTGTTCCCTCATGTGCTTTGCTTTGAGAGTGAGCATACTGTGCTAAATGAAAAGTCTACTTTCAGTGCGTTCTCCTGAGCAGCTATTTTTAATCATTTGATCACTGCAAACCAACATTCTGTACCTACAGTACAGACAGCCATACATACAGTACCCTACTGTTTAATTTAAACTTACTTAAACCAATACAGAAAAAGCGTACCATATAGAAAAGCCCTACACTATGTTCAAACAAGTGCTTTTAACAACTCCCAACAGTACATAATCAATGGTGTACTCAATACTTCATATATTAATAATTCAACTGAATGGAAGACATACTGTAACAACATCAAACCTGCTCGAAGAAACGACGGCTAACCATTATCAGACACTCGTGATTTATACCCAGTCGTATATTAGAGTGCTGTGCCTCTAAATCAGCTTTACGCTGTCAGTTTTTCACAGTCCCTTTCTTTCTTTATGGGCGATGTTGTGTGGCGCTGAGCTCTCTGTGATAATGACTGTACTAGCGAGTCTTAAAGCTGCGCCGCGGGGAACCACAAGAGGCTTCTGCTCACTCATAGGGGATTCTGTATTCATCCATTTAGGTTTCCAAGGGATATATATAGGGAGAAAAGAAAAAACAGTTAGGAGATGATAGTAAGACATCACTTACTAACAATCAGTTGAGATGATGCAATTAGTGTGTCACAGTCTCTTTTAATTTTAATTAATTTTTTATAATGTTGCCATTTAGCAGACGCTTTTAATCCAAAGCGATTTACAATTACGAATTACAGGGACATTCCCCCTGGAGTAACTGAGGGCTAAGTGTCTTACTCAAGGGCACACTAGTAGTGGTGTGGTTTCAGGCGGGATTTGAACTCACAACCTTCCAATCACAAGTCCAACTCACTATCCACTAGACCACCACTACCCCTCTTTTAGTTTTCTTTGTTGTTGTTGTCTTCGCTGACTTTTCTATTTGGACACTGTCGGCCTTATATACTGTGCGGAGATCCTGCTAGATGTCATTGTGCTAGAGGCAAGGCGACCCTGCTGTATGTTCAAGTAGTGATACAGTGATACACAGGTCCTGTGAGTACCGTACCCCACACTTATTTAAGACACTGCCCCCTTTAAGACAAACTCACTTACAGTAGCTGTGGGCTATAATATGTTACACTGGTTTTGACGAGCAGTTTCAACGGAAACTGCTGTGTGAGAAATTAATATGTACAGTTTTGTTAAATGTTTTCTATCCCCCCCATCCCTGAAGTGTGACAGGGTCATAGAAGAAATATCCAACTTCTTTTGACAGTTGGCAGTGATGCTCCTTCACTAAAGGACTGTGGGGGGAACGGTGGCGGAGGATGTGGTCATATGGTCCACGTCTCCTTGTCTTCCGCCATCTGGAGATATGCCACATCACACTGTCAAGTAAAAAGACGAGAGTAAGAACTGCGGCCAAATAACCATGTTTCTGGTTTCTAGAGTTGTGGCGGACATGATGTCAGCACAGCTGTTAGACCTGTATGTAGAGGACGACCCTTAGCCCAAGCTGCCAGTCCCATTGTCCCCTATGTGTTTTTGCGTTGTCGGATTGGATTATTAATGAGACTCAAGATAGGAACTTGCTTTAAATCTAGGTATAATATTTATTGAAGGAAAATTATATTTTACAGCTCGAGCGGACAGTCAACTTCTCAATGGGAAGCTTTCAATGACTGACACCAAACTCTCACATAGTACAATTGATATAGTGTTAACATAGTCATAACATTGATAACGAGTCTGAGAACAGGGAGTGAGTTCCCGTGGGACCGACAGCAGAGTCCTAAACTAACTGTTTATGAACACAAGGCCCAAACAGCTCTGTGTTCACAAACAGGACAGTCAAGTCAAGTCAGCTTTATTTATATAGCACGTTTACATACAGCAATGCTGAACCAAAGTGCTTCACAGTTGTAAAATAGATAAAATGCAGGAAATAAATAAGCACAATGCACACAATACAATGTAATACAAGATATGGTAAAAATTAAAGAGAAGATAAAAGGACTAAAAACAATAAAACAATAAGACAATAAGAGCTAGGGACCTACAATAAAAACTATAAAATAATAAAAGCCAGGGACCGATAGCTAGGTGGGGGGGAAGGCTAGGGAAAACAGGTGTGTTTTAAGGAGGGATTTAAAAATCTCCAGGGTCTGAGCGGCCCGTACATGGAGGGGGAGGCTGTTCCAAAGTTTAGGTGCAGCAGCCGCAAAGGCTCTGTCCCCCCTGGTTTTCAGCCTGGTTCTGGGCACCACCAGCAGCAGCTGGTCTGAGTCAGACTCACAACAATCCCACGGGAACCCACCTCATGGAACATACTGTCACATTCTGTGTGAAAATGAATACCACAGGAATACATACAATACAGATAATGTTAAAGCATTTATAAGATGAAAAAATCCATTACAGCGTTCACCTTTCCTCTCCTTTGTGTGTCAAGCTTAAGACCTGTGAAACATTCAAAAGCTTCCTCCTCGGGAACCACTGCACAGCAAATAATATGAAAGATTCATAGTTATCTTTTTTGTTTCATGTTTATGTTACACCTGCTCCCTGTGACAAAAACATCGTTGAGAGAGCTTAAAGAATAGAATAGAATAGACTTTATTGTCTTTGTCCAGTTGCCTATACAATGAAATGGTAGTGGTTCTTCTGAAGGTGCAAAAACAGAAAAACATGTTCACATATTCACAAACATATACACATATAACATATCACAAATATGACACTAGACAAATTAGCGAAAATGCTATAAAACAAGCTAAGAGACAATGAGATCCGTGGTGTCATAAGTGCAAATAAAGACAACAATCTTAAGAAAATAAAAACAACTATAAAAGCAAGCTAAAAGACATGAGGTCAGTGGCATTATAATACTATAATAATACTGTAAAATATATATAAATGTATAAATAGGCACTGTTAAAGGGTAAAGGATGAGCTGCTGAGTGTACATGAAAGTATAAAAGTCGACAGGAGCCAGGATAGTGTTAATGAAAAGAAAGAGACCAATAGAAACAGATTAGGGTGAAAAGCAGTCGGAGTCAATGTGAAGAGGAGCCATGAAGAGAGAAGGAGCGGTTCTCTAACAAGTCACTGGTGGTTATTTATTTATTTATTTATTTAACCTTTATTTATACAGGTAAAAACACATTGAGCCCCAAGGGCTCATTTTCAAGTGTGACCTGTTCACAGGCATACAACATCCACCACAAACAAATACAATACAAATCCTGGCCTACATAGTCTAAAACTAAACTAAAACGACATAGTCTAAAACTAAAACTAGTCTAAAACAGTCTAAGATAGTCTAAAACTAAACTAAAACTACAAAACCTAAAACTAGACAGCTAAAGATCTAGGGACAGGGAGGGGTCAGCAATGGGCAAAAGGGAGGGTCAACTCAATTGCGAGAACAAATCATGGACTCGCACTGTATGTCTCTCAGCAAGAGCTTGAAACTGGAGAGAGGGATCAGCTGAGACAGTTTCAGACTCTGCTGTAAAGAATTCCAAGAGGAAGGGGCTGCAAATAAGAACGCCCTCTTGCCTTTCATATTTGATTCTTTTATCAGGTAAGGACAGTATCATGTGCTCTGACTACTTAAGGTTGGTCATGCATGCATAGCTAATTACTGGAAGCAGTGCCTTCTTTCATTGTCTTGCAGTATAACAACATCTATGCTAAATGACTCATCCTTTATGTAACACTGAATGTGTTTATGCTAGTGAAATAAAATATTGATGTGTATTTCAAGTCCACAAGGTATGAAAACAGATATCTAATTCAGGAAAACATCACTAAGAATAATATGATGTCTACAGGCAAACACTATTATTTCCCCAAGGTAGCATGTTCCAGTCTTCTTTGACTAGCTCATAAAGCCCAACATAAAACATCAAATTGCTAATAAATGGAATGGGTTTTATTTTACACACAGCACGCCTGCTACATGCATAAACAATAAACTGGTACATATGTTCTCTCTCCCAACTGAGCAGAACTGCTCCTCCTGAGACATCTTCTGCCCCTCAGCACTACGTCTCCTAAAGACACCCGCTTTCCCCTCTACTGTGTCCCTAAGAACTTCTATTGTCCCCCTTGTACTGTTTCTCTGTTCCTCCAGTAATAAAAAAAATAAAAAATAAAGGTTTTAGAAGGTGATAGAAGGTTTTTCCTTCTATCAATGGCCCCGGGCCTGAGCTGGATTACTCTTCCTGCTACGAATGGTGGACTGATGATTCACATGCTTAGTATTCAAATGTATTGATTGTAAGTCGCTTTGGAATAAGGCGTCTGCTAAATGCCCAAAATGTAAATGTAAATGTAGAACAACATCTAGGTGTTCTGAGCACTACCTTTCCCAGACTAACCAGTGGATGTACCACTGAGATTGCGATGACATTATATAAACATTTAGCCATAATAGCCTTAGATATCTCTGCAGTACAAATCATTAGGTACCATCTCTCATCACATAGAAATTATTTTTTCAGATCCATTTGAAAGAGAACAATTCAGAAGGTTGAACATCGAAAATGTTCTGTCTCTTCATTATACCATTATACAAAGTCTACATACAACCACATATCCAGAAATAAATTTTTCTTTATTTCATGTTGCTATTTTATTGTTTTTCATTTGAAGCACATCGGAAAAAAACCCACTATATTACATATGTACAAAGAAAATTGTGATTGTAGGCCAATATTACATGTGTACAAAAAATATTGTGATTGTAGGCGTTTTTATGCCCCACTTGGTAGGCTTGGCCTTCATATATTGCTTGATGGACACTCTGGCCTTCGTAGCCACTATCCGTTCATCCACTGAGATGTGCTGCTTCGGTTGGTAAATGCTTATACACCGATTCCTCATCATCTCAAGTAGGGGCTGGAGGCGTTGGAGAGGGTTATATTCCTCAGTGCCCCTTTATCTCGTCGTTGGAAGCGTCGATGGAGAAATCTTCACAGACCGTCTCGATCTGTTTAGTTTTCTCAGTTGCCTATCCAGTTTCTCCTGCTCTTATTCTCCTTGCGGAGGAGTTCCCACTGCTCTTGCACATACTGTACGTGGACCAGGAACTCCCGGCCCTGTTCCTGCTCCCACAGGTCAATCTGGGCCTTTGTGGAACTGCCTGAAGCAGTTCCTGTCCAGCTGCAGACACAGGCCCACATTGCACTCCTCACACTGCCAGGGTGTGCTCCTCTTGCACAGAGTGCACTGCCGGCGCCCCACGCTGGCTCTCTGGTCTTTGCCTTTTCCATGACCAGTCACGGTTGGCACAGGGAAGTGATCATGTGATGGGGGTCTTCTCCCGCCTGCATGATACTTGGACCCCCCATCAGGTGAGCACACAGGTCTTCCTGGAAGGCCTGGCGTGTCCAGTTTCTCCTGCTCTTTCTCCTTGCGGAGGAGTTCCCACTGCTCTTGCACATCCTGCAGGAACTTCTGTCCGTGGACCAGGAAGATTTATTGTAAAAGGATAACAAAAACAGGTTTCCGTGAAACACTTTAACTAAAAACAACTCTATAGAACAAAGAGCGAATGAATATAATATAGTAGTAAAGGATAAAGTAAATTAGAAAGCTATGCAACAATTAAACAAGAGCTTAACAATTAACTTAAGGTGACTCAAAACACCAGGCTAACAAACAGTCAAAACCACACACTACAAGTGATATCAACACAATGACTATACCAGTAGTTAAGCTACCAAACAAACCACACACCGTAGCACTCTATGGTGGTAGCATGCGCTAACTAGAAACAAACACAGAACTATACTGAAGAACACACAGTAGCAAACTATAGTAGAACACAAAGTGACAGACTAGAACTTTAACTCAAACACACAGAACCAGAGGCGCCCCGTCCATAGAGGCAACCAAGGCAATTGCTTGGGGCCACCAAACAAAAAGGGCCTTTTTGTCAAACTAAAACTGTCCTTGGATGAATGTATTTTCAATGGAAATCATGGCATTCAGCGTTCAGTCGCTCTGAGTCTGCTCGCGCTGCGCTGCGCTCGCTCTGCGCATACATTCATCCAAGGACAGTTTTAGTTTGACAAGCTAAACAATATGAGGGTAGTTAAGAGTTTAACTACTTTTCATTGTGAAATAGCTAGTTTGGTAAAGTATTCCCTGCAATTACGGCGTTATTATATGATCTATAACACCACGGACATCCATATCCGTAACCACTATTGGCAGTATCCACACCGTTGCCCCAAAACCCCCCTAGTGGGGCCCCGCCCCCTTCTAGCTTGAAGCTGCCTCTCAACTGTCAGCAGCAATCATGAAGCGATCGCACATTTCTGGTCACCAAAAAAGAAAAAAGAAACGAGAAGACAATGAAAAACGACACCAGGATAGTGGTAAGTGGATAGAAGCTGCAGAGTGAAAAAAATGTAAATAAGATGCAGAGTGCAAAATAAGTAAGATGTCTTAGGCAGGCAGACAGACAGGCAAGCAGGCAGGCAGACAGACAGACCCAGTGGAGTCATGTAAAATGTAAATAAGAACACCAGCGGTTTCAGAATATACTTGTTTATTGATTTTTTTATTTATTTTTTTATTTATTTGTTGTTCTTGCGCTGTTTGATATTACATATTAATGTTGCTGTTTCAGAATGTGAAAACACCAGCAGTTTCAGAATGTAAGTGTGTTAAGAGTTCTAATAAGCACCATTGTGAGTTGATATTTCATTATTTATATTGCTCCAATTTGATGTTACTACACATGGCTCCTTTGTTGATCAAATACTCGGACGTGTGTGTGACTGTTAATTAATACATTATGACATTTATAATGAATTCCTTTGTTTCAGACAGTTTTTTTACTTACACACACAAGCGCGCGCATATGCGCGAACTTCGTAAAACCGTATTATATTTTAGTGTCAGGGAAATAAATACATTTTAAAATGTCCACATCGTCACCCCCTTACCAGGGGCCTCCATAATGTTGTTTGCTTAGGGCCCCCAAAAGTCTAGGGGCTCCACTGCACAGAACGATACTACAGCTGAACAGACAATAGTAACAGACTTATGGCCGGTTTCACAGACAAGGCTTAAGCCTAATCCTAGACTAAAAAACATCTTCAATGGAGATTTTACATTGAAAGTGTGATTTAGTCCAGGACTAGGCTTAAGCCTTGTCTCTGAAACCGGCCCTTAGGGTTAGGGTTAGGGTTGTCTCTGAAACCGGCCCTAAGTTTTAACCGCGCACACACCCACCCACAACACTCAGGTTATGGAATGGCCCACTGGCACCAACTGAGTGTCTCTCCCAGGCTTTTATCCTCCACCTCCACCCTTGATTGAGGATTGAGCACAGGTGTGCCCAATCAGGCAGGAGGAAGGACAATCACCTGAGAGAAACACAGGAAACAAACAGAACACACACACACACACACACACTACGGACGTAACAGTCACCAAGCCATGAAGACACATCACCGTCCTCTGAGACTCTGAACCCTGATCATCAGAATGCAAAATGTGTTCAAAAGAATCCCATCCAAACAGATGGGATATTTGTTCTTATAAACCCACAAGGAACCGTCCACTGCTTGGCAGCGAAAACGAGGAAGGGGAAATAATGGCATGTCATCTGATAATGGCCGTCTTCTTGACAAATTGGGCCTTCTAATGGATCTTTAATTAATGCCTGTGTAGTTGCCTGATGTCACTGATTGGCTGCAGAGGAGAGGGATAATGTTCTGGAACTCCAAAGTCATTTCAGATCAGTGTGGATCAGTGGAGGGCACTTCGACCCATTGATAAGAGGTGCATTTATATTCCGTCAGGGGTGCACTTGTGGCAGGCTCTGGTCTGGTCTGGTCTGGTCCAGACTACGTTGTCATGACTACAAAGATGCCACTTGAAATGCATGAAATCCAAGTTTATTCATTATACACACACCATGTTGGCCTAGTGTTTGACTGCCTGTAGCCCAGTCACGAATGGTCCCAGTATTGTAGCTTCAGAACGGAAGCAGTTGTTTGTGATTATGCTTGCTGCAGCAAGCCCACGATTATGTTATTGCTCATTTATATTTAGTTTAATCCTGTTATTTTACTGTTACGTCCCCATGTGTCCTTGTTGTGTTTCCTTCCCCTTCTGTGTTCTCCATCCAGGTGTTGTCAATTGGCCAATCCATTCCCTCATTCATCATTCCACTCCTGTCCAATCAGATGGCTGCCCATCCTCCAATCAGAGGGCTGCCCGTCTGTTTAAATGTTCCTCATTGTGTCTCATTGTTAGTTGACTGTTTGGTTGTGTTTTGTTTGTTAGTTTGTCAACTCTTAGTTTATTTGTTATTCTCTTCGGGTTATTTGTATTCTCTTTGATACTTCGTTATTTGTGTTATTTACCTTTCCATTTAGTAGTTTGTTTAGATTAAGATTAAGTTTGGTTGTTTGTTTATTTGATTTAGTATTGAGTACAGTTTATTTTCTATTTGTATTGTCACACACTAGCCATAGGAAACAGGCGTAGGTGAGATACCCTTGGGTATACATTACATCACGTAGACTCATCTATGTTAAATACAAAAGGCAAAGGAGCGGCTGTCATTATGTAGAATTGTACACTGGTAGGGTCACACTTTATTCTTTTGTTTCTTCTCTCCTCCCTCTCTCCTCTCTCTCCTCCCTCTCTCCTCTCCTCCCTCTCTCCTCTCCTCCATCTCTCCTCTCCTGCCTCTCTCCTCTCCTCCCTCTCTCCTCTCCTCCCTCTCTCCTCTCCCCCTCTCTCCTCTCCTCTCCTCTCCTCCCTCTCTCCTGCCTCTCTCCTCTTCTCTACTCTCCTCTCCTCCCTCTCTCCTCTCCTCTCCTCCCTCTCTCCTCTCCCCCTCTCTCCTCTCCTCTCCTCTCTCCTCTCCTCCCTCTCTCCTCTGCTCTCCCCCCTTCTCTCTTGACACCGCTCATAGTCTACCTGTTGTCCTATGGCTTGTATTTTTGGACACCACCATTTGTTTATTAAATCATTGCACTGTAGTTCGTTCGTGTTGTGCCTTTTATTTAGTTTTTCCCTCCCCCACTACCAGTGGCAAATTACTTTATGTTACGGCTCCCCCCTACAGCCCCGAGACGTAGAGCCATACAATCTGGGGGTTCGTAACATTTACCAACTGGTAAAAGCTGTGCTTTTTTCACACTTTTTAAAAGGCGGCCTTTTTTAATTAAATTTTTTACATCCACTTTTTTCCTTTTCCCATAGGGTTGTATGTAAAAAGGCGCTGAAGGCCGCGCTTTAAAAAAAATAAAAGAAGTCAAGTGTGAACACGGCCTATGTTCTCCACCAATCGATGTACAGTAGGTCCTATATAACTGAACATGTGCCCCAAGGCTGCTGTATTCCTTTGCCACCTTGAAAAGGTGAGAGAATAAAAAGGCTGATTTCTTAATGAGCGGAGATAAAAGACACGAGGGAATGAAAGAAACACTTTCTGTGGCTGTCTGGTGGTCGTTCTGTCAGTGTACGCGACTAGACTGAAGATGGCTTAGCCTTTGATATTGTGATTCATATATTTTTTTTTACTTCTATGCAGAATGTCTAACGCAAAGTGCTTTTATCTGTTGGAAGTGACTGGTGACTAGAAATAGCACATTGAAATTGCATGCTATTGTCAATAGGGCAAACATCCTTGTGAGATGGAACCTTTGTAATTTATGAATTACTAACAAACAAAAAATCAACATTTAAAAAATAACACCACACAGGCATTAATAAACACCTAATGGATCAGATTATGTAAACAACTCAATTGACCAAAATGGAGATAGAACCTTATAATTCTAACTTCACGTCATGTTGATAGGCTGTCATTGGGAAGTCACCCATTAACCTCCTCCTTACAGGATTGGTGAATCATTTACATGATGATGATAATTATTTTTGATTGATACTACCTAATTAGCATTAATGGCTTGCTATAGTGTCACATTTACTTGTGTTACATGGTTGATGAGAATATCATAAACAAGGGGACATTGTCAATCAGAATTTTTATGTTGACAGTGCAAAATGAAAAGGTCACCTTCCTTATACAGTGAAAGAGTTCATGTAGCCAACAAAAATATGATGAAGACATACATTTTGGCTGCTCCCCCCCCCCCTCCCCTCCCCTCCCCTGTGCCACCCCCCTGAAAATGATCTAGCTGCGTCCCCCCCACCACCACCAGCCTCCAGGGGTGTTTATGAATCTCTGTATAGCTCTCTGCCATATTGTATAGGTGTATATAGTGGTAGTGTTCTTCCATTGCTTAGCAATTGTATTCTCTCCCTCCCTCTTTTGGGGAACAGATAATCGTTTTTTGATGAATTGTTTATGGGTTTCATGGATTTCTTTATAGTTATACTGTAGACACAAAAGGTTAATCTAATATTCTCTCTTTGCGTTGTCAATAAGAATAAGAAAGAATAAAACTAGGCTACATTTGTGCAAGATCTCAAAAAGCAAGAAAGTTGGGAGTGTAGAAATAAAACCCCCCACTATGATAAGAAACCTCAGCAAAAGAAAATCACATAAGGATCATTTAACACATGCAAGTTGGGGTCTCGTCTCCTCAGATGTTTCTCTATTGTTCATCTTGCTACTCAATCCTCACTGCGGTTATCATAGTCTATCACGTTTCTCCAGATAAGCTTACCATTGGAGCATTTGAAGATATGCTGTCCTTTGATGCAAAACGGCGAGCTCACTCTCTCCTGATTGAGGGAGGCTCTTAGAGATGGGCTGCAAATTGATTCCTCTTCTCCAATGTCTACTGGCACTTCAGAGTAATGGCATATAGGAATTAGGGCAGCCCACTTTGTGAACACTACTTACCTTGAAGATGGATTCATAGTCCTTGTTTCATGCTGAAACAATAAGAATGTAAGTCGAGACAGACCCAGCCTGTTCTTCTGTATGTATTTCTCCCTTCAAATCTGAGGGAATACTTAATCCCCACGACACATTTCACCCAATAAAATGGAATATTGCATCACTCTCTCCCAACAAAATAGCTCAAACACATCATCATCATTTGAATGTTTTAGAGCACTGCACTGCCACAGAGCACAACAAATGGTACTACTGCCCAGCAACAAGGAAGAGTCTTCTCATTTAGAGGGGACGTAAAGTGCCTCATTTGATAAAGCTCTGCTGGTTACAATCATTGATTCAAGGGAATACATTATTGATTGAAGCATGTATAACAGAGTAAACAGCTAGGGTTACATCATAGGATATGTTGACGATAAAAGCACATAAATGTGATTCATCCTGTACCTCCACTGTAAAAAGATAAGATACGGAGTCGGTGTACAGTAAGTAAACCATCCTCGGCTTGAGATAGTATTCATATTCGGTTGTTAAGTCGTGACGTATTTCCGGGTCCAAAGTTGGCTGAGGCGCTGTCTTCCAAATGCCTCAGTAATAATAATAATTCATTATATTTATATAGCGCTTTTCCGAGGCTCAAAGACGCTGACAAATATGGGAAGAACGGGAAAGTGCTGTGTCCCTTGTTGTATGAATAGATCCGAGTCTAAAAAACGATTGAACTGTCATTCTACCGCTGTAGTACACTGGTACTCTGGTGCAGGGAATTTCTGGTTTGGACCCGGAAATTGCTAAACGTCACGGAACAACGGAATAGCTCCCTGCCATATTGTATACTTGTATATGGTGTTCTTCTAGGACCTATATATCATTGCAGTCAATCAGACACTTTCAGATAGTAAAATACCTGAATCACTCATAGTACAATGTAGCACTTGGCACATCTGACGCAATTTGACATTTTAGGACGAGTGACCCCACAAATCAAGTATTTGAATGGAAAAATGTGACAACTCGAAGCTGAATGAAGAACCTGTTAATTGCATCCCGTAACGGAAATGTGGGAGAGAAACAACAACCATTATGTTTTTTTATCATGTCAGTGTCAGAGTGTCAGTGTCAGTTGGATTTCAGCACTATTAGAATCAGAATCAGATTCTACAGCACTATAACTCAACATTTCATCGCCTGGAGTACAGTTTGCATCTTTTTCTTCCATATTCATTATATAAGTGGTATTGTTGGTAAAACCACACAGATGTTTGGTTTTTTCTACCTTGAATTAAAACAGAGACGACTATGTCCTAGAGACAAAACAAGGCTGTCTGCTGGCAGAGAATGAAAGGTATCGTTTAATCTTGGCCTGTGATACAATCTAAGTGGGTTAATTAGTGCAAAACACCACCCCTAGCATCGGAGAAAAGAGCCCTAGGGTTAGGGTTAGGGTACAGTTGATACAGTACATCTCAAAAGTGCAGTTTGGAATTGCATGGTTTAACTTTAGGGGATGGCTTGCAGAAATGCTTTAAAGTTCCAGATTTCAAGCTTGGGATTACTGTATCAGCATAAAGAGAGAGTCCACCATCCATTATACCCACTCTTTCATTCTTAATCTCCCCCATGATTTAAAAAAAGTCACTCATAACAAGACAAACCAAAGGACAATTCATCAAATATGTTTTGATATGTGGCATACACAAACAGACGCACACAGAAACACACTCGCAAAGACAAAAAAAGATTGTGCTGATTTTTATGTAAATGAATTGGTCTCTTCTCATTTAAACATGCCACAGCGGACACTATCAGTGCATGGTTAGTGACAGCCTAATTCCCCTAATTAGATTTGTGTGTATTGGTACAGTGGGGTGCAACGATTTGGGCACCCCTAGTCAAAATGCCTTTTACAATTAATATCTAAGTGAAAAGAAGCAAAGCTAACCTCTAAATTGTACAAAGTTAAACATGCCACATTTCATCACATTTTAAAGGAAGATGCATTTTTATTTTTAACTTTTTACAGTTTCAAAATAATAAAACAAGGAAAAAGGCCTTGTACAAAAGTTTGGGAACCCTGTCAGCTAGTACTTTGTAACTCCTCCTCGGGCAACTATAACAGCTTGCAAACGCTTCCTGTAGCCAGCTAAGAGTCCTTAAATTCTTCTTTTGGGAATTTTTCCCTATTCTTCCTGGCATAACACCTCTAGCTCAGAAATATTATTTGGCCTTCTTGCATGCCCGGCATGTTTGAGATCTCTCCAAAGATTTTCAATAATATTGAAGCCTGAGGACTGTGATGGCCATTCCAAAACCTTCATCCGTCTTTCCTGGAGGTACTTTATGGTTGATTTTTAGGTATGCTTCGGGTCATTGTCTTGCTGGAATACCCAACCTCTCTTCAACTTCAATTTAATTTCTGGACTGACCTTCGAACATTAGCCTCTAGAATGTCTTGATATTTGGTGGAATCCATTTTTCCTTCCACCCACACAATATTGCCTGTGCCCACAGCTGCTATACAACCCCAATTGTTCCATATATTTTCCATTTTCTGATTATGTTTCCATGACAGTGGAAATGACAGTTTGAAAAGTTGCGAGAGGGCTTTTTGTAGCCTTCTCCTTAATGGTGGAAGTGAACTATCTTGATTCTGACATCCTTGGTTTAGAGGAACTGTTTAGAGGAACCCATGGTTTTTAACACCAGACATAACAGCCACTGCAGTCGGATACTTTAGAAGGTATGAAGTTACTTAAGAATATATAGGTCAACCCTGGAATTATATTCACCTGACTCATTGAAGCCCTAACGAATAAATCACCTTGGTCTGGCCCTTAGTAATCATCTTCTCAAAAGGTAACAAAGAATAATTCAAAAGTGTTCCCAAACTTTTACACAGGGCCCTTTTCCTTTAAAAAAAATAAAAAGAAACCTTGCTTTGCAGAAAGTTGTCATGTTTAACTTTGTAGCATTTAGTGTTCAGGTATGCTTTCAATCACTTGGAGATTAATTGTAACCAGATTATGACAGGGTAGATTGTAAGCTTTCAAATTATATGTCATACATTGAAATCTGAAACAAGTTGAAGAAGTCATGCATATTTGAATGTTGATACCCCCCAAATCACCGTGCTGAGAAATCCAGCCTCAAAGTATTCACAGCCTTTTTTCACAGAGGTAATGGGTGGGAACAATAGCTGGTTGACTCCACCTCAACCACTCCCTCAAGAAAACCACTCCCTCCAGACAACCGCTTCCCCATTACCCTACCTGTCATTATCTACCTCTCATCTGTCAGAGCTGAAATTATTGCGAATGATCAAAACTAGTCAGAACTAGCTCTAATCGCGCTTCGTGGAACAGCCCCCTGGTCTGCTATTGCTGTTGTCAAAGTATGTCTTATCAGAAATTAAATCATATCTGATGATGGTCGTCATGGGGGTAATTGTAGGATGGAGGCATAGATAGAGTACATTAATTAAGAGTAATTACACTCATAATTACACATATCCAGTGTAAAAACTAGCAAATACAATTTCCCAAATGTGAAACAGCTCTGGAACAACTGCAAATAATAGTGCATACATTTATAATTATATTAATTTATATTATATAATTAATTAATACATTGTATGATACATAATTATTTCACATCAGGGTTAGTTTTCAAAGCATTTATACTGTATTTATACAGTAAATCTAAAAAAGATTGTAATATCGTGACGTTAGAATTATAAGGTTCTATCTCAAATAATCACATAATCTGATCCATTAGGTGTTTATTAATGCCTGTGTGGTGTTATTTTTAAAATGTTGACATTTTTAGTTAGTAATTCATAAAATACAAAGGTTCCATCTCACAAAACATAATGAAGTGTAAAAACTTTGACGCTCAATATCTCTGAACTACCCTAAACGGAGATAGAACCTTATAATTCTAACCTCACGATATTAGTAACTGACCCCTAATTGCAAGCATGATGTTTATGTATTTCGCCAGCACCTCTGTGACAATAGAGCGACTATCAGGCAATATGTAAAAGCATTATTCAGTAATTACCCACTTAGTTGCCTGCCCCTCCCCTTCCTCTTATGTTGCCCTTAATTAAACATAGTAGACAAAGTATCACTGTTTGCATACACATACAGCATTGCAGATATTATTTGGCCAACGTGGCTTTTTTGCTTACGGTACCAAGTAGGAACAAAGGAATTATATTTTGTCAGCCAGTCGTGCAATCTGACCGATGGACGTATTTCGGCGGTGACCTGGTTTCTTTGCATACTAATCATGTTTCTATGCTGTGTGCTCCCAGGCAGGGGGATTTCAAAGATAACAGTCTGCTTATAGTGCTGCAGATAATCACTGCAACGTGTTTCAAAGGCCACCCTGCAAACTGCTCAGTCTAATTAGGCTTCAGCATTTACACACTCTGAAGAAGCGGGGGATCTCTTCCACAGAACTTGTGGGGAAAGAAAGAAAGAATGACAGAGAGAGAGAGAGAAAGAGAGGGAGGGAGAGAGAGAAGAAGAAGAGAGAGACAGGGAGAAGAGAGAAAGAGAGAGAGAGAGAGAATACATCTTTGTATACTATATGCCTTATTATTAGAAAGTCACAATGTACCTGGAATTACACAGCCAGTTTTTGCATAATGAGGTTCAATAGTAATTGTATAGCCTACACTGAGTATTATAATTGGCACTTTTTCCACTCACTACAGTTTCCTACTGTGAGGTACGGCACCGGAGGTTCAATATGACTCATTTGGGGTCCTACACAGCACTGTACACAGAATCTAAATCCAATACACATTCAGCATGGTAATGCTGTATTAATAATTAGAACTTGCATCCAAGTATAACTCACATTGGTTGGTCGTGCACCTTGGGAACACCTAGTGGTGATATGGTGCAACATGCACACACGCACACACGCACGCACGCACGCACGCACACACACACACACACACACACACACACACACACCTCATGACTGAGACCGAGGGTGAGACACAGCACTGTGGACAGCGCCCATTCTGGCCTCAGGGTGAGAAGCTGCAGGTGAAACACAGCACCATGGACAGCGCCCATTCCAGCTCCTGGGGAGATGCAGGGAAACCCCACAGCTATGCACAGCTGCCCTGCATTCCCCAATTAAAGAGCTGGAGTGAGAAACCAACTCACAGGAGATAAAGAGGGCAGACTACGGATGGACCACCTGCTCGCCATAAACTTAGAAGAATCAACACAAACTACAGGGACTCCATAGAGCCAGCGCAACGGCTCGCAGTGACTTTGAGGTAACAATGGCCAATTTTATTATCAATAAACACTTACAAATAGGTAGAACATACCGGTATTTAGATTATATAGCAGTGAACACTATATACACTTTGAACACTTTGAACACTGTAGCCCGCAACCTCAGCAAATATGTTCAAAAAAACCGTTGCTCATTGTTAGCATGTTAGACGAGTTTGCCCACATAGAAGCACAACAAAAAACTGAAACAAATATTGCCTTTAATTGACTAAATAATTAAGTTAAGATTATGAAAAACCCATCCTTTTAATATTGCATTTAAGTTAAGTCAGACTCTGTTTGGTTTTGTGCTTCTATTTGGGCAAAGTCGTCTAACATGCTAACAATGCGCGAACGCGCAACACGTCTCCCCCTGAGGCTCAAACTATTCAGCATAGGAACAATGCTCATAGCAAAGTAGTACATCTCATCATTCTCTTGAGGCACATGTGGAGGCTGGGATGGTTGCTCTAGTATCTTTAGCAGCCTGCCTTCTGTGCCACCTAGGGTTGCCATTGATGTTGCTGAGGAAGTTGCTCTGCGCCTTTTCTGTCCTGTAAAGGCCAGTCTGGGAGTTGAACTGGGCAGGCGTTGACTGGGTGGTGGACTCTGTCCTCTGGTTTCCGGTTCTTCATACCTTGCAGATGCACATTACATTTACATTAGTAATTTAGCAGATGCTTTTATCCAAAGCGACTTACAATAATTGCATTTAATGTAGGAAGACGGTGTACTACTATTCGCCAGAACTCACTCGTGCACAGGAAGGAGACAGGAAGGCGATGTTTCAGTCTCCCATGAACATTGAGGTTCATTGAGGTTCAAGTTGCCAATTGAACTACAAATGGGGAGAAAAATCATGTATATTACTATTTGTATACATTATAACATAATAGCCAGCATGGAAGTTAAATGAACACATATTTGAGTTAAGTATAATATAAGGCTAACTAATAGCTCACATCCGAGTTTGTTGATGAGGTATCACAAATGCCATGGCCTTCTCGTATTTCCACTCCCTCTGTGCAATTGCAGCCGAGCCTCTGGGGAGACTTTTTTGCTTGTTTTTGAACTTGCTGAATTGGTCCCTGAGTGATCTCCATCTGTCTTTGCATTCAGCACCTGTTGGTTGAAACATAATGGTTAGATGTTCATGAATTTGTGTACTTAAAGAATGTACTAATATCCTGTCTTTGCACACAGGTTCCTGGCAACTGGCGAGACCTTTGCAAGCCTAGCCTACAGCTACCGCCTAGGACGAAAGACAGTGGCAATGAGCATATATATGACGTGTGACGCCATCATTGAATCGATGATGGAGACAGAAATGCCCACGCCAACAGAGGATGCCTGGAAGGACATAGCGAAACAATTTTGGTCGAGATGGAACTTTCCAAATTGCCTAGGAGCTATCGATGGCAAGCATATTCTTATACAGGCACCTCCAAACTCTGGAAGCCTTTTTTTTTATTACAAAAAAACTTTTTCTATTGTTTTACTGGCCCTGGTTGACGCAGACTACAGGTTCCGGGTCATCCAAGTAGGAGGCTACGGCAGGAACAGTGATTCTGGGATTTATTCCGAGTCAAGGCTCGGGAAGGGGATGGAAGCGGGAACACTGAATGTTCCCAGGAAGACCCCCCTGCCAGGCTCTGGTGAACTGGGGGAAATGCCTTATGTCATGGTGGGAGATGCTGCGTTTCCCCTCAGGACCTATCTCATGAGGCCTTATCCAGGGAAAGATCTGCCCAAGGAGAAGGGGGTGTTTAACTACAGATTATCCAGGGCGAGGATGGTCGTTGAAGGTGCCTTTGGCATCCTTGCTGCTAGGTGGAGGGCACTTTATACAAGGCTCAACATGCTGCCAGCACATGTAGACAAGGTGGTGCTGGCAGCATGCATCTTGCACAACTACCTACTGACCCCTCAGGAAGCCAGGGCCCTGCAGCAAGAGGCTGATGATTGTGGGCAAAGGCTGGAGCAGGCTCTGCGACTACGACCTGTTGGGGCCAATCGAGCAGGGAGGGCTGCCTACACTGTGCAGGACATGTTTTCCACATATTTCAGTGGGGAAGGAAAAGTGTCCTGGCAAGACAGGGTTGTAAATAGAGGAAGACTGAATTGTTGAGTCAGCCTGGCTCGCGCTCCCCTAACCTCCACGTGGACTGGTTGCTGATACACACACACACACTCAACACACCCGCCTACCATTCCCCGCACCCACGTTAGTGACACATAGCCTGCATTCCGCACACCTAGTTTAGATACACACCCCACAACCATCCCACTAAACAATGGGGGTTTACTCTTGCCAGGCGGCGTGGGAAAAATACTCTTTGTGTGCCACACACACACACACACACACAGATGAACACACACACACACACGCACACAGACGAACACACACAAACAGACACACATACATACACACACACACGTCCACTATTGCCTCCAGGCTGTTTTTGCTGTGTGTAGGGGTTGTGGTCATACACTCTCCACCTGCTGAGAAAAAGCAATCCGATTCAGAAACGGGGAGTATGCTGGCAAAAAAAAAAAGATGGAAACTCATGTTATCCCGAATGACAACAGACTGGGCTTGTTCTGACTGCCCTGACTGCCCTGGCTGCCCTTCCTGTTGGAAAATGTTATTGTGCAGCTGATCTAGAAATTGAAGTTCACGCATTCCCCTCCCCTGTTTTTGAATAAACGCGCCCACGGGCTCCTTGCATACGCTGTCTCAGAGTCACCTCCTTGGGTTTAGGAAATGTTAGAATAGGTATAGCATAGCATAGCATTGCATATAATAGGTATAGCATAGCATAGAGTACAGCACAGTGTTTTATTTGTATAGTATAGTATAGTGGATAGTGTACATAGCCTTTATTTATGTAAACCAGCTCTTTTCCCTTCTTGTTTTTGTTTTTGCTTTTTTTGCCTAGCACCAGGGGAGCCCCCCCTCCCACATTTCGTTGTATGGTACCTGTACTATATCAATGACAATAAAGACCATTCATTCAGTTTATCTTGTCTTATTCATAGAACCCACAAGCCAAGCAGTTGGCTAACTTAAAAACTAAACTACCGGCTTTACAGTTGTTATGCACTTGTATCATAAGCTCATAGGCTAGCTAGTAACTATCTAGCTAACGTTAGCATTGTGATGTGTAGCTTATCTTATAATATTATTATCGTATTATATCTTACCTGATAATCCAAGTGTGGACCCCATGCTCGGTCCTTCACCTGGGCATCAAGGTACAATCTATCGTCGGACGTTGTCGCATATAAAAAAAAATATTTCTCGACCTCCAGGATGAGCCGTTCGTCGTCCATTACTGCAACAAGAGGTGCGGTGATTGACACAGGTGCGGTGATTGACGCCCCACGTGGGGCGTCTCATTGTGACGTCTGCGTCCATCCACCGTCAAAAATCAAACTTTTTTGAAAGTCTACTTTGGACGCAGCCATCGGACGCACCGCAGCAGGTGGAGCACCTTTCATTGATTACAATGCATTTGATCCCAATTCCGGACGCAACGCACATTTGACGCAACGCTCGATGGCCACGGTGGAGCTTGGCCGTAAGGGGGTGACCGAAGCACGCACGTTGGGGTGAGAGCCGGACTATGGCACTGTATCTATGTTTTACTTTTTTACTTTTTTTTTCTGCCCGATGGATATGATTTTGTTTGCGGTTTCTTTTCTCCTATTGACGTGCAGTAAGTGTCCCTTGATTTTCATTTGAAACAATGATATGGACGTGGAGTGGAACTCTGTACAAGCCTTCTGGGCTTCGTTCCCTCCTTGCACAATTTCTTGTGTGCTAAATAAATAAACTAAACTAAACTACTGTAATTAACTGTTCTGTTCTGCTGCCAGACCGAGGTCCTGTGACTGTATTGGAGAGGCCCCGACAGCCGGAGGCTAGAGGGACGGGACACCAAACGACTACCCGTACTAGCCACCTCTGGCCCACCTCCTACCCACAGCTACCCCAGAGACACCAGTCGGGCGCAGCCTAGTGGAGAGGCCCAGACAGCCGGAGACTAGGCAGACGACGAACCCCTACCCGGACCGTGACGTAGGGTGAGAGCCGTGCAGCGGCAACTTATTTAAGAGTATCGTTATAATGTGTTGTATGCTACCTCCATAGCACCAGTCGGGCGCAGCCTATTGGAGAGGCCCCGACAGCCGGAGAGGACGCCTGCAGAGCCCCCCGGCTATCCTTCTACCACCCCCCTTCTGAGTTTGAGTAACGGCGAGAAGCCTTAAGCTGGCCTTATTGCCCTGGTTCTTTTGTGTTAATAAAATACGCCTAGAGTGGCTAACTGTTCCTCCTGTTTTGTGTCGTCTCTGGCTTGTGTGTGCACTTTTCCCCGGTCTCAGTGAGAGGGATACCACAATATATACACACACACATACACACACACACACATACACACACACACACACACACACACACACACACACACATGTGGACACTTGAGCCTTGCCTTAATATAATTTCTCTGTGTTGCCTCATTGGGGAACAATTATCTTCGGGAACTAAGAAGTAAGTCATAACCATATTCTTGTCTCATGTGTTCTAACTACCATCTTCATCTTCATCTTCAATCCAGTCACTTAAATCGTCACATCTTCACATCATGAAAGGACCCTACATTAACATGGAAATAAAATATGTTTTTAATGTTTCCCAAAACAAGTTTGTTTTACACAAAGATATCGGGGCCTTTTGCAATGATGCCTTTCATTGACAGTGATATGTATATATGTTACGGTACATGTGGGAATACGGTACATGTGGGGAAACTAGGGTTAGGGTTAGGTGCTAGGGTGACTTGGTACATGCTGGCATGTCTAACCCTAACCCTAACCCTAAACGTAGCACCCTAGCACCTAACCCTAACCCTAGTTTTCCCACATGTACCGTGTTCCCACATGTACCGTAACATGTATATAGAATAACCATTGAAATAGGATAAACAAGGGAGAGGTAGTAATAAATGGAGCTGCTCTCACACTATTTCATAGCTTTTAGTCATGAACAGTGTCTGTCTTCTCCTCCAGTCCCTGAGGTGGAAAGATCTCAGACATGGGAACCACTCAGATGAGACTCATCTGAACTGAACATCATCTGCGATCTGCGGGGGTTGGCTCAACCATCATCCATGACTACAGCCCATCCATCATCCCCAGAAATCTGGAGCAAGGCAGAACACTGTCACTATTCTAGCCTGACATTTACTTCTCTATGGAGATGTGAAATATTGACTAAATACACTTCACTGATATACCCCCCCCCCTCTCTCTCTCACACACACACACACACACTCACGCGCGCGCACACACACACGCACACACACACACACACACACAGGCAAACACACACACACACACACAACACCAGCTCATGTGGGACAAAAGGTTGTCTTAATCAATAGTACAGATATTGTTATGACAGCTAACAATAATAGCAAAACAGCAACAATAATTTCAACAAAACCAAAGTACAGAGTGAGCATAACACCAGCCTACTGTAGTAACAGAAGTGTGAAGGATAGCCACTTGAGATTTAAGCAATAAATGCTTAAACTGAGTGTCCTAAAAATAGTCATTCCTAAGTCCTATTCCCACAGACATAACAGTCAAACGCCCATATTGTTTTTGTCTGACCCCCATTTACACAGGCCTTGATTTACCACGATTTACCTGGGTCACCCTGTTGACACACATCAGTGCAATGCAGGTAAAGTGGGGAGGAGAGAGTGGGGGAGTGTTGGGCGGGGGAGGGGGGGGGGGAGGTAAGCAAAGGACAGAGTGGAATTCAATGCAAATGAACATACCTGCATTTCACCTCTGCCTCATGTACACAGACTCCTGATCAATTGTTTACAGAGACCGTAGCCATAATAGATATAATTTATTCACAACAACAGCACGACTACTCTGAAAACACTGTATTTATAAGTCGATCCAGTCAAAATGTATCAGAGTTTCATTCGATTTCATGGAGGCCGCATGGGAGAAGAAAGAGAAATCTCTCTCTCAGGGAGCCAATGTTTATTGATCAAGAGGCATGTAAATCCGGATTTGTATGTGTATGTGTGTGCTGGCACAGCACGGGGGGGGCAATGAGAGAGTGGAATCCATCACTATTGGCATGTGAACCTGATTACTAGACCGACTCTGAAACTTTGCAGCCCAATGATAAAGAACTCTGTCCTGGCCTCTTCACAGCCACATCACTCACAGCGTGTCTGCATGACGCGATGGTGCATCGCAACGAACACACCCTGCTCTTCAGGCCTGTTTCTGGCACAGTCACCTCAGCTTAGGCTCAATCCCCTGTTGAGCCACCGTAGCCTGCGCCGTAGCCTGCGCCGTAGCCTGCGCCGTAGCCTGCGCCGTAGCCTGCGCCGTAGCCTGCGCTAGAAAGGACTCCCTTGAGAAGCGTTTTATATCCCTGATTGAAGTTAGGGGATTAAAGCCACAATGTGTTTTCATAAAGTAAAGTTTTCTTTCAAAGGTACGTAAGGGGGTGGGGATGTTGAGGTGAAGGAATTGAACTGTTTGTAATCAGAAGGCTGGATTACAAGATTAGATTTAGATATCAAATAACAGTTTGGAGAGGAGGTTTGTGTGGAGTGGTTAGCCTACTGTATTATACATTATGTAAATTGTATGTATAATGGCCCTCATAAATCGAGGATACATACGTATATACACAGACCTTTTGTTGGTGTAGTGGCATGCTATAGCGGTGTTAATTTGGAAGATTTTTTAATTTTATTTCACAAAATAAGATACAACTGCAACATAGCAGTGGTGCAGGATTTTATAATGGCTTTCCCATCTTGATTGAAAAGTAGGATTGAATTCAAGACAATTAAACCTAGGAGGGACACTGAGGGTATGTATGTATGTATGATAATCACACACATCATTTTCAAACGGCAGGCACGTCCACAAATACAGTAATGTGATCTCTACTATTAGGATTATGGCTATCATTCATCACTAAACCCACAACAAATTGGGCTGTAAACAGTCAGAGTCCCCTGCTGAAGGAATATGTATTAATATTCTTTATTTTTGTCTCATTCCTGACTTGCATATCGTGAGCTTAGAATGATAAGGTTCTATCTCAGTTTAGAATGATAAGGTTCTATCTCAGTTTAGAATGATAAGGTTCTATCTCAGTTTAGAATGATAAGGTTCTATCTCCGTTTAGGGCAGTTCAGAGATATTGAGCGTCAAAGTTTTTACATTCCATTATGTTTTGTGAGATGGAACCTTAGTATTTCATAATTACTAACAAAAACAATTCAACATTTTAAAAATAACACCACACAGGCATTAATAAACACCTAATGGATCAGATTATGTAAAAAACTCAATTTTGACAAAAATGGAGATAGAACCTTATAATTCTAATGTCACTATATGACAAATCTGGATCCCTCAGAAGTGGTGATAAAGTTGATATTTAATCAAATGTATAATTATGTTTTGTTTGTCATGCATCCTGATGCTCTTGAGCCTCCTTGATATGTGTTGATTGGACACATTTAGGGGGGAGGGGAGGTGGGAGGGGAGGTGGGAGGGGAGGTGGGAGGGGAGGTGGGAGGGGAGGGGGGAGGGGAGGTGGGAGGGGAGGTGGGAGGGTAGGGGGGAGGGGAGGGGGGAGGGGAGGGGGGAGGGTAGGTGGGAGGGGAGGGGGGAGGGGAGGTGGGAGGGGAGGTGGGAGGGGAGGGGGGAGGGTAGGGGGGAGGGGAGGGGGGAGGGGAGGGGGGAGGGTAGGTGGGAGGGGAGGGGGGAGGGGAGGGGGGAGGGTAGGTGGGAGGGGAGGGGGGAGGGGAGGTGGGAGGGGAGGTGGGAGGGTAGGTGGGAGGGGAGGGGGGAGGGGAGGGGGGAGGGGAGGGGGGAGGGGAGGGGGGAGGGGAGGGGGGAGGGGAGGTGGGAGGGGAGGTGGGAGGGGAGGTGGGAGGGGAGGTGGGAGGGGAGGGGGGAGGGGAGGTGGGAGGGGAGGTGGGAGGGTAGGGGGGAGGGGAGGGGGGAGGGGAGGGGGGAGGGTAGGTGGGAGGGGAGGGGGGAGGGGAGGTGGGAGGGGAGGTGGGAGGGGAGGGGGGAGGGGAGGTGGGAGGGGAGGGGGGAGGGGAGGGGGGAGGGGAGGTGGGAGGGGAGGTGGGAGGGTAGGGGGGAGGGGAGGGGGGAGGGGAGGGGGGAGGGTAGGTGGGAGGGGAGGGGGGAGGGGAGGTGGGAGGGGAGGGGGGAGGGGAGGTGGGAGGGGAGGTGGGAGGGTAGGGGGGAGGGGAGGGGGGAGGGGAGGGGGGAGGGTAGGTGGGAGGGGAGGGGGGAGGGGAGGGGGGAGGGGAGGTGGGAGGGGAGGTGGGAGGGGAGGTGGGAGGGGAGGTGGGAGGGGAGGGGGGAGGGGAGGTGGGAGGGGAGGTGGGAGGGTAGGGGGGAGGGGAGGGGGGAGGGGAGGGGGGAGGGTAGGTGGGAGGGGAGGGGGGAGGGGAGGTGGGAGGGGAGGTGGGAGGGGAGGGGGGAGGGGAGGTGGGAGGGGAGGGGGGAGGGGAGGGGGGAGGGGAGGTGGGAGGGGAGGTGGGAGGGTAGGGGGGAGGGGAGGGGGGAGGGGAGGGGGGAGGGTAGGTGGGAGGGGAGGGGGGAGGGGAGGTGGGAGGGGAGGTGGGAGGGGAGGGGGGAGGGTAGGGGGGAGGGGAGGGGGGAGGGGAGGGGGGAGGGTAGGTGGGAGGGGAGGGGGGAGGGGAGGTGGGAGGGGAGGTGGGAGGGGAGGGGGGAGGGTAGGGGGGAGGGGAGGGGGGAGGGGAGGGGGGAGGGTAGGTGGGAGGGGAGGGGGGAGGGGAGGGGGGAGGGTAGGTGGGAGGGGAGGGGGGAGGGGAGGTGGGAGGGGAGGTGGGAGGGTAGGTGGGAGGGGAGGGGGGAGGGGAGGGGGGAGGGGAGGGGGGAGGGGAGGGGGGAGGGGAGGTGGGAGGGGAGGTGGGAGGGGAGGGGGGAGGGTAGGGGGGAGGGGAGGGGGGAGGGGAGGGGGGAGGGTAGGTGGGAGGGGAGGGGGGAGGGGAGGGGGGAGGGTAGGTGGGAGGGGAGGGGGGAGGGGAGGTGGGAGGGGAGGTGGGAGGGTAGGTGGGAGGGGAGGGGGGAGGGGAGGGGGGAGGGGAGGGGGGAGGGGAGGGGGGAGGGGAGGGGGGAGGGAGGTGGGAGGGGAGGTGGGAGGGGAGGTGGGAGGGGAGGTGGGAGGGGAGGGGGGAGGGGAGGTGGGAGGGGAGGTGGGAGGGTAGGGGGGAGGGGAGGGGGGAGGGGAGGGGGGAGGGTAGGTGGGAGGGGAGGGGGGAGGGGAGGTGGGAGGGGAGGTGGGAGGGGAGGGGGGAGGGTAGGGGGGAGGGGAGGGGGGAGGGGAGGGGGGAGGGTAGGTGGGAGGGGAGGGGGGAGGGGAGGGGGGAGGGGAGGTGGGAGGGGAGGTGGGAGGGGAGGTGGGAGGGGAGGGGGGAGGGTAGGGGGGAGGGTAGGTGGGAGGGGAGGGGGGAGGGGAGGGGGGAGGGGAGGTGGGAGGGTAGGTGGGAGGGTAGGTGGGAGGGGAGGGGGGAGGGGAGGGGGGAGGGTAGGTGGGAGGGTAGGGGGGAGGGGAGGGGGGAGGGGAGGTGGGAGGGGAGGTGGGAGGGGAGGGGGGAGGGGGGAGGGTATAAGGGCAGGTTCCTGACAAGAGTAGAGTACAGTAGGTGGCAGCATCGGGTCTGTGTGCACCTATCACTCTGTGTGCAGGTGGGTAAACTCCAAGACAAAGACCAGTTGTATAGTCTGAGTCTGTGAGGCTTTTACTGCTGACCGTTTAAATTGGACATAGGATGCCATGACTGCCATTACATCGTGAGCTTAGAATGATAAGGTATTATGACATCACGTGAGCTTAGAATTATAAGGTTCTATCTCCGTTTAGGGTAGTTCAGAGATATTGAGCATCAAAGGTTTTACATTCCATTATGTTTTGTGAGATGGAACCTTTGTATTTTATGAATTACTAACTCAAAAATGTCAACATTTTAAAAATAACACCACACAGGCATTAATAAACACCTAATGGATCAGATTATGTAAAAAACTCAATTCTGACCAAAAATGGAGATAGAACCTTATAATTCTAACGTCACGACATGATAAATATACTGTGTATGATCCTGGCAAACCTTTATTCATATCACTTTTCACCAGGGTTAGGGCGTCAATTCTATTTAACTTCCATCAATTCAGGTAATGATTTTGAAAAACCTTTTGATCTAAAAAGCCATATAATTTTATTGAATTCAAAATAAATCCCCCTGCAGTCATTTAATTGTTATTATAATTTTCTTACTGTAATTTAAATTCAACAGACCCAAACCTTGCTTTTTTCTCAGCCATTTCTCATAATACCAAACTGACGTCATGTACATCCCCCATTTGCACCGGCACCGCAGGCTCCTAAGTAAGCACACGCTTGCTGCTGCGCTTGCTTCGAGACATACAGTACGCGAAATGCCCTCGAGCTGTGGTTAGCTCTCAGCGTTTAGAGCTATTACCCGCTTTGGTTCTCAGAGGAAATGATGTCACCGGAGATCAGCCATGTTGCTATCATCCAGGTGTCGTCTGCCTCTCAGACAGACAGACAGACAGCTGAGAGCTGAGAGCTTCTTTCTTCTTCCAGGAAACTGCAGCTTTCTGGTAACCCATCTAGTGAGGGAGATCCCTGGCCTGATCTATACAATACGCTGAACCAGCCTCCCTCATGTACAATTCCACTGTATTCTATGTGATGATCAGAAATGTAGTAAAAGTGCCTACGGTATACACACAAGATGTTTTCCTCTTTGTCAGTGTGGCAGAAGCAGGGCCGGTCCTGGGCAGAAGGCCCTCAAAGCCCGAATGACTGCGGCTAATCAGTTGATTATACTGCGGGTCAACGCCACCTTTTTGTTACACGAGGGGAGGTCCTCGGGACCAGTGGTGGACTCAGGCTGTTTGAAGGGCAAGGGGGGGGCGAAAAGAAAAAAAGGGCACCTACTGCACAACATGGGACCCCATCAGTGCACATGGTCAAGTTTAGACCATTGGAAGGGCAGCCAATAGGGCACATCCTCTAATTTTGCCACTGAAAAGGGCACTTTAGTGCAACGTTTTTCAACTGTGGGGGGGGCACATGGTCAAGTTTAGACCATTGGAGGGGCACCAATAGGGCATGTCCTCTCATTTTCGCCACTCAAAAGGGCACTTCAGAGAGACGTTTTTCAACCATGGGGGCACCGGGAGGGGCGGTCGCCCCCCCTGCCCCCCTCATGAGTCCGCCAGTGCTCGGGACTATAAGCACTCAGGTTCGTGAATCAGGGAGCAGAGACATGAAACCAGTCCCTTAAGATCAAGACTTTATTAACTGACGACTACAATAGATGCTGTAATAATAAGAGAGCCTAAAGAAGGAGTTAAGGTTCAATAACAATATTTTATTTACCACGTCTATGCTTTACAATGTTTACTTTATGTAAAAAAAATGTTATACAAAAGATGGTGGCTATATATACTTGCTGTTGTGATAAAATGAGGATAGGTCAACTGGCTGTAGCCACCACAGCAGTCTCAGGATAGGCACACCGTGAATCTGTGAAAGCGCACACACACGGCAAACACACGGCAAACACACGGCAAACACACGGCAAGCACACGGCAAGCACACAGCAGACAGTGATCTAAGGTGTTTCCAAGTGATTAAGCAACCACACTTCACACACACTAGGCTACATGCAGTGCAAGGAGACTAGGCCCAGGAAACCAGACTACCCTCTCCACGCCGGCGCCCCCCCCCCCCCCACTCAAAACCAAAGAACAGAAATAGATCAAATGAGTAGCTAGGCTAAATGACCAGTTGGTTCACAGAAGAGAGCTCAAATAACAAGACAATATAATAATATACTCAAATACAATGAGTTCCCATTAGGCTAAAATCTACTCTGAGCAAAACAGCAGCTAGCAGTCTTATTAACAAAAGGAAAAAGCCTGGATTAGTCATGTACCCATTACAGGACATCACAGTTGATGTCCTCCTTGTCTGCAGAAAACCCTTCACCTGAGTTCACAGCGGACATCGGCTAGTCCTCTTACTACTGGCACCACCTAGGTCAGGCTAGACCTGTTGTGAAATAAATGGTAAATGGACTGGTCTTATATAGTGCCTTTATCCAAAGCGCTTTACAACATCCTCTCATTCACCCATTCACACAGACATTCACACACCAATGGCGGCAAGCTACCATGCAAGGCGCCGGCCCGCTCACTGGGAGCAATTTTGGGGTTCAGTGTCTTTCCCAAGGACACTTCAACATGTGGCCCGCCAGGCCTCGAACCGCCGATCTGCCAACCTTGCGATCATTAGACGGCAGCTCTACCTCCTGCGCCACAGCCGCCCCCAAATACAGTCGTTATTGGAAACACCATCACTAAGTTCCCACTATTTACAACGGTAAATCAGCTATACGCTGTATATTCTTCCTTCCTACTATGGGCAGAAAGATAGCAGCGACTGCTCCGGTTCAAACCACCTGCGCAAACAAAGCTGTTAGCTAGACAAAACTACCCGGCTATTATGAGCCACCAAGCTCAAACTGTTACAAACTATTTACCTTCGGGACTTGGGAAGGCCAGGCCAGGACAGGATAACCAGATGGACCAAAAGCATCCTAATAATGCGTGCCCCCCCCTGCTTCTTAAAGCGTCACGTCCACCAAGATTTCCCCTCTGCGGTCCCCCCCGCCTTGCCTTACATAAGAACACATTATCTACATACTGCAACATAACACATTTATGAAGATATTATAGAAATGGATTAGCCCCCATAAATACATTTTATATTTTCTTTGTGATATTTGTTGATTCATTCAAAGAATGATAATCCAGTTTTAGGGAAGGAGGAATAGCCCAGCACATATGGAGAGAGGAGAATGAAATAAAAGGGAATACGGAGGGAGTGTGTGCCAGCGGGGGGTCCTCAACACTTAGCCTTTGTGCCCCCTTTGTGAGGTCATAAAGGCCTTGTGGGTCATAAAGGCCTTGTGGGTCATAAAGGCCTCATGGGTCTTGTATTTCTGACAACAGGCTCCTGTCATGGCCTAGTGTTAGGATATATATTTTTCAAAGGTTTTATCTTCAATAAATATACCAAGTGTGCATTAGAGAACTTCTCTCCTCTTTCTTGGTGCAGTCGACAAAAGAACCGGATCTGTTTTAATCTAACTCATTTGGTGCTGCGACCCAGATTGGCTGTTTCTGAGTCCACTGGAGACCACGCCTGGGCCCAAAGCCCAAAAGGAGCAGGGGAGGACCTTTTTTCAGACAACAGGCATGCCACATTGGACAAAGATTTCTTGGTGTAGTCGACAAAAGAACCGGATCTGTTTTAATCTAACACTAGCACCCTCACCACCCTATTATAACCATCCTCTCAGAATGTGTCAATCCTGCGATGACATCCGAAGAAGAAAGGGATTCCAATCGACAATGTCGTGCTCATGCTGTGACATCACAATGAACACATGACAACAAAGAACTTCCTCTAAATCATAAGCTTTTATATGAAATGGGGTATTGTGGTGGTAGAGACTGCAAAGCATTGACATGTCCAAAGTAAAGCTGCTCTCAAAGTCTGCAGCATATCCCACTGAAGTTACCCTTCTAATATCCACTCGGGGGATCTAGTGGAATTGTGAGTGTACAGTCCTTGTTAATAAGTCGATGTTGACTGAGGCATTATCATCCAGACCTGACCTATGTATACAGATCACAAACAGCAGATAGGAAGTAGCCCCCTTAACGTCAGCACTTTTCAGTTTCAAATCCATCATTTCCCTTTTTTACAGGCCTCATCTTCACTGTTGAGCAATGCAGTATATTTAAACAGTACCGTACAATATCATTTTTTGAGATATAGTTTAGTTATAGAGGCTGTAAAACAGGTCGCCAACACAATTCACAGCAGTCCAGTGCTATGGTGATTTCTGACTACATTTCTGATGATCTTATTAAATAATGAATAATGATTCATTGCAAAAATTCCATATCTTGATTTATAATGCCAATAGCAAATGCACTATGATACAAATGACTATATACTGTAGTTGGGATCTCTCCCTGTTTGCATTGGCTGTCTTTCTACTGCATAGATGTTGTGTCTCAGTTGCATTTAACGCACATGTTTTAAGAATAGTGCACTCAGTCATTTCCCCATCTCTCAGCTGAATCTCACATCCCCCACTCACAGTTACTGAATGTGTCTAGTCTATATTCTAAAAGCATGTGGCTTGAGGTCCTATTGCAGCCCATCATTGGATCTAATTGGGGTCCTCCCTTGGGCTCCCAACAATAGGAATTCACATGCGTCACAGTTGTGATACAGAGGGGTGAACACTTTTTGTGTACTTTTTCATGTGTGGAACCTCATGACATTTTCAATTTCGTGGCTTCTGGAGGGGTTATCCAGAAATATAGCCCGGGTGAGCCCCTCAACCAGGTCTCGGGGTGGTAAAAGGGTAGCCCCCTCGGCCCCGAGCCTGGTGGAGTGGAGAGGAAAACAACAACCCATACGCCGAAGAAGAAGAAGATGACATTTTTTCCCTTATAGAAATGATCTCCAGGCTAAATAATGTTCAATCCGTTGTTTGAAGCGTCCTATTGGCCTTGAAGACGGCAACAGTGGCCCGGCTCTCTCCCACAGCGCCGGAGCTAATGATGTGTGGAAACAAACAGCTTTGGGAATGAATTACAGGACTTGGTGGTGGAATAATTAAACTGTAATGGTTCTCTGAATATTATTTCGAATGAATTAATGAAACACATCTAATCATTTTGTGACCAGCTAGGCCAGGGGCATCGTTTTGGCTTCTGCGGACGTATTGATCTTCCACTTTACTCTGATTGGAATGTTAAACGAGGGAACCACACCTTGACTAAAAGACTAAATTTGATCTTCAATTGGTAATTGGTTGTAATGATTCACCTGGTTTGTTATTAACTCTCTACTTAAAGGACAATGGCTCTTGTGTCCCGGAGCACACAAAGATCAGACCCTCAGAGAGATACACCGTTCTGTGTGGTTACTGTATACCTAAATGCTAGAACTACAATACACGTGAGCTTAGAATGATAAGGTTCTATCTCCGTTTAGGGTAGTTCAGAGTTATTGAGCGTCAACGTTTTTACATTCCATTATGTTTTGTGAGACGGAACCTTTGTATTTTATTAATTACTAACTCAAAAATTTCAAAAATTTCAAAATAACACCACACAGCCATTAATAAACACCTAATGGATCAGATGTGGAAAAACTCAACGTTGCCAAAAATGGAGATAGAACCGTACAGTCAGGAACACTCACGTCCTTCTTCTCGAACCATTTGTTAAATATAAAATGGTAATTTATGCCTGGCGTATTTGGATGGCTCCGTTCTGTTGAGAGAACAACCACAACACATGGTGTACATACATATATTACATGACAAGGAGCCCATACATCTGTCAGCACCCTGATAGATTCAGACTGTTATGCAGCCCTCTGATTGGACAGGAATGGGGAATGATAAATGATGATGAGGATGAATGGCCAATTGCAGACGGACACCTGAATGTAGAAGGATAGTGAGAGGAAAACACAGAGAGCATAACCAAAGCAGGTGGAGCCTGGGGCTGGTGGTGGGGGGGGGGGGGACGACGACGACGACGACGACGACAATACAACACTCACTGTAACTACCAGAAGTACCAGAAAGAATATTGTAGACTACAGAGATGTGTCGTGACCTTAGAATTATAAGGTTCTATCTCCATTTTTGTCAAAATTTAGTTTTTTACATAATCTGATCCATTAGGTGTTTATTAATGCCTGTTATTTTTAAAATGTTGAAATTTTTTAGTTAGTAATTCATAAAATACAAAGGTTCCATCTCACCAAACATAATGGAATGTAAAAACTTTGACGCTCAATATCTCTAAACTACCCTAAACGGAGATAGAACCTTATCATTCTAACGTCACGGTGTGTAGACTGACCACTATATATAGGCCGCCATACCAACATGTAACATGCAATTTTGTCAGGTGCATTCATGTAGACAGACAGCTAGCACTGATTTATGGAACTAAGCTTGCTAGCTGGCTATTGTTATCACTCAGGAGACGTACAGTAGCTACAGTAGCTTTACATTTACATTACATCCCAAATTTACATTACATTTACATTACATCCCAAATTTCGTTGTTTGGTACCTGTACTATATCAATGACAATAAAGACCATTCATTCATTCACATAGCTGTAGGCTACTTTAATTGATAACAGAAAATGAATGAGGGACATAATACTGTATATACTTCCATCCAGATTTCCACAAACGGGACAGTCGGTCACTAAAATAGTGGATAACACGTGTTGGTATAAGACTATACGCTCAATGTATAGTTGTACCCAGGCTAGAATAAGAGACCAGTGGAATATTGGCACAGCCCCCCCCCACCCCCCACCCCCCCCCCCCCACCTATTTACCATGGTTCAGGTTAAAGACATACCTCTCTGTTGTTCACTGTTGCTGATTCTTCTCTTCTGTGGGATTTGGTTGTTGTTGTTGTTGTTGTTGTTGTTGTTGTTGTTCCTCCTCCCCCTCTCTCCTTTAAACAAAACAGAATCAGTCTATGTCTAACCTTAGAATGCACCTATCCCCTGTTGGTCTGACCACTGTGTCACAGTGAGTTTGTCCGTCTCCATTAAGACACTGATACCCTGGAAGCAGAAGGGCCTAGCCTCTATGCATAAGCATTCTACTACTCATTACATTTTTCATTCCCTCTATCTCTGCCGTGTCTGTCTGCCGATGGTGCAGGTGGAATCACATAATTGTTTCGCCACAGAGAGCGGCAGAGTCATGCAGGTTGAGAGGAGTACTCCTAGCTGATTTGCTCCAATGTCATCACCCTTAATATTATTCAATCACTGGGGGTGTTGTGTTTGTGTGTCACCTTTGCTGTGTCAAAGCCATGGCCTTCATTCAGGGAGAATCAGTCATTCTGAGTGGAATGTAGTGGTAAATGTGAGTCATAGTTTTGGAGATAGGGTTTTGGAGTCATTGTCTTTCATTGTAGAATACGGCTAACAGGTTCAGACTTCAATATACTTTAAACACACATCGTGAGTTTAGAATGATAAGGTTCTATCTCTGTTTAGGGTAGTTCAGAGATATTGAGCGTCAAAGTTTTTACATTCCATTATGTTTTGTGAGATGGAACCTTTGTATTTTATGAATTACTAACTCAAAAATGTCAACATTTTAAAAATAACACCACAAGGCATTAATAAACACCTAATGGATCAGATTATGTAAAAAAAACTCAATTTTGACAAAAATGGAGATAGAACCTTATAATTCTAACGTCACGAGATGCCTGAGAAAGGGAGGATATTGACAAGCTGTTGTATGTTAGTAGCTTAGTAACAGTTTTTTAGCAGGATGTTGAACACAGGGGATTTTCATGAAGTGATGGTGAGGTCGGTAAACAGAGTGGTTTCCCTCAGGTCAGGAAGTCTAGGGGCAGGTAGGGGAAATGGTGTGAACAGAACAGGCTATAAAAGAGAAGTGGTTCGAATGACGGGTTAAAAAAAAGTGTCGAGAGCTGCTTATGGTTCTGGTTTCACATAGGCTTAAATTAGAGGGGAAGAGCATGGAGACATTACTATTTCTATTTCCTCAATTCAACTTTTTGGCCTCAAAGGAGGAAGCATATTTCAAAATGCTCGGTCCAGAGGACTTGCAGCAGGCACCGAGAATGAAGGATAGTACCTCCAGGTAGGCATACAAAGTTTGTTACATTACTGTTTTAATTTTAGAAGCAGTAATAGTTTTGTTGTGGGGGGTATTTGAACAATTCTATTGAACTTCTCAGTATTTCGTATTGTTACATTTGGCAAAAAACCACACTTCCTTTATTACTGTCTGTTGCACAATGAAGGATGGAAGACAGAGACAGGCCACCAGCCTCAAAGTAATTGCAAAAGTACTGTAAAACTCTGACTGTTTTTTTTTTTTGAGATATTGTTACTTAAGTAAATGGTGTTACAACACCAAGTGTTGCTATCAACACCTTAATGGGAGTGGTATGCCATGGCACCATGAGCACGTTTTATCGAGAATGTGAACAGGGTGTAAGGAGTTTTGTCATTAGCATTAGTTATGTATATCAGGAGAACTAACATTTACATCTTAATTTCTCTGCTGTGAGAATATTTTTACACCACGTGTACTGCCTTGGTGCATGTATCTGTGTGGTTGACAGTCTGACATCTTGTGATGTTAGAATTATAAGGTTCTATCTCCATTTTTGTCAAAATTGAGTTTTTTACATAATCTGATCCATTAGGTGTTTATTAATGCCTGTGTGGTGTTATTTTTAAGTTATTAATGTTATTTTTGAGTTAGTAATTCATAAAATACAGAGGTTCCAACTCACAAAACATAATGGAATGTAAAAACTTTGACGCTCAATATCTCTGAACTACCCTAAACGGAGATTGAACCTTATAATTCTAAGCTCACGATGTGTAGACACACGTTTGACTTTGTGTCATTGTTTGTTGGAGTGTAAAAGGAGGTAATTGAGGTGCAAATGAAATTGAGTCTGATCAAATAATATTTTGCCACTGTTGAAAAACATTTAACAGTTAATCAATGGTATGGTACTGTATACAGAAACCTGAATTGTTTAACCTAGGCATGGGATACTGTAGGTAGGGGGAATGAAGTAGTGAATGACTGCCCCTTGTACCAAAGTCTCGGTTCACACTAGTGTGAATTCCTATCAATGCAAATTCACTCTTAAATGTGATGCAGCGACTGGGGCTTGCCCAGTTTCACAGCAGAAGTACATTTCCCCCTAGTTTGCTTTCATGCTATGTTTCAGAGCCTGCATTGTGGTTTGTAGTCTCAAGTTGATGGTTAGCTAGTCAACGGACTAGCGGTTTCTTTGCTAGCATTCACAAACAAGGGTGATAAGATTGGATGGGAAGAATAGTTTATTTTTGGAGTTGACTCCTTGTTAAAAGTGTTCTATGTACTCCTCTATTGTTGGAATCTTGTATACCATTCCAAATGGTATGATTCATCTGCAGAATCGCCTAGAAACACCAATCCCTACTGTATGTATGAAAGGCCTACTGTTTGTATACATGATATCTGATGTGTTTGTTCCATCTGCTTGTAGACTGAAAGACAAGGACAGAAAGAGCCGGTTAAGCCTCCTGCTGTCCAAGTCAGGCTCACATGAAAACGTCGGTCCGGAAAAGAAGACCAACGAGTAAGGCTTCCAGCAAGTTGTGTATGGGCAATGAGAGAAGATTGCTTTGCAGTAAAAAAAAACAAAACTATCTTATAATATACAGTACCAGTCAAAAGTTTGGACACACCTTCTCATTCAATGGTTTTTCTTTATTTATATATAATTTTTTACATTGTAGATTAATACTGAAGACATCAAAACTATGAAAGAACACATATGCAATTATATAGTAAACAAAAAAGTGGTTTTCTCCCACGTATTCTAGAGAAGAGAATGCTGTCCGGTGTTCACAGTTTCCTTTTCCACTGACACACACACACACACACACACACACACACACACACACACACACACACACACACACACACACACACACACACACACACACACACACACACCAAGCTGACTGAGAGAATGCCAAGAGTGTGAAAACTCTCATCAAAGCTAAAGGTGGCTAACTTTGAAGAATCTTAAATATAAAACATATCATGGTCTCTTTAACACTTTTTTATTTACTACATAATCCCATATGTGTTCTTTCATAGTTTGTGTCTTCAGTATTTGTGTCTTCAGTATTAATCTACAATGTAGAAAATAATAAAAAATAATAATAATAAAGAAAACCATTGAATGAGAAGGTGTGTCCAAACTTTTGACTGGTACTGTATTCATGGAATGCATGAGTGCCTTTCCTCAAACATATTATCAAATAACTACAGTATACAACATGTTGAGTCTTAACACTGCCCAGTAGGCTACCCACCAACAGATACAGTAGCTTGCTTGAACTATGCATTCAAAGAACCTGTGTAGAAATAAACAAATAAAATAATAGGCAACATCATTAGCAAAAGAACTCAAATATATCTCTGACTCTTTCTTGCAGCATCTCACCAGAGGCAGCTTTGAAATGGAGCCACTCCTTTGAAGAACTACTCGGGCATTCACGTGAGATTAAAGCTTTAAAACTGTTTTGTTCAAAATAACTTTTATGGAAATCAATAGTGTCTATAGGGAAATTAAAGGTTAGAACGAAAGAAAGAACAGTGGGTTTTCACTACTGTACATGGTTTTAGGTTAAAGGGGATTTTTAACTAAAAAGATCTTGGATTTTCAAACAACCCCAAAGCACCCCCCCTGCCACTTTTTCTTGGTGAACTACGGAGCCCCCCTGGGGTCACATGGTAGAAAAACATTATTTGATGTGTGAATCCGTTCCCTCTGTTTAGTAATCCGTTCCCTCTGTTTAGTAATTTGTTAGGGTTAAGGTTAGGGTTAGGGTTAGGCCCTACGAGCCAGAACGATCGCAAGGATTAGGGTTAGGGTTAGGCCCTACGAGCCAGAACGATCGCAAGGATGAGGGTTAGGGTTAGGGCCTAACCCTAACCCTAACGAATTACTAAACCGAGGGAACAGATTTACTAAACCGAGGGAACAGATTTCTAAACCGAGGGAACGAATTACTAAACCGAGGGAACGGATTCACACATCAAATATTTTTTTTCTACCATGTGACCCCAGGGGGGCTCCGTAGTGAACAGCTGAGGGATGGGGCTAGAACAATTCTCAAATTCATAAAGGGGGCTATGGATGCAAGGACTGACCATTCATGAAATCAAAAAAATAGTTTGAACCATGTTTTGAAGCTTTACAGTGTACCTGTTTACAATGACAGTACATTGTTTACAAACAATGGAGGAAAACAAGCTTACTGTATATTTAGGGTTCTGATGGGACAGTAAGACAGTTGAACTAAGCTGATGAGGAATTAGTAGCTAAGTGATATTCTTCAAGAATAGAATCATATATACTGTATATGGCTATATATCATTAATTTAAAAGTCCAAATATGTGTACCAATCCAAGATTGCCCCTCCATTTGTCCATTTGTACTCTAGGTTCTTTTGAGACATCAAAGTAGAGGATTTGAATTGAGTTGAACAGTTTTAAATGTAATTGACATGAATTCATTATTACATAATCACACGTCTTGAACCCTGAAACTGACACACTCCATTTTTAAAAATATGTGTGAACAAAATGTACTGTACACTCCATCAAAGCTAGTGAAATAGCTCTCCTGTTCTATAAATAGTTCTTTAGTTGTCTTATAACATATGTATATCCATCATATAGAGATACAATGCAGATACATTTGTTGGTTGTTACTTGGGTAAAAGTGCATGCTGTTTCAATCAAGGCGCTTTATCTCCAAGCACTATGATTTACTTGAACAATTGAACACAGTTGATCAGTAATGGACTGTCCGTCCCTCCCTGATGTAGATCAGGGTATCCGCAGTGTCTTTAAAAGTATTAAAAGTTGATAAATCAATTTTGGGAAAATCAAGACCCGTAATATAAGTATTAAAAAGTCTTATCACGATTTTATGAGGTCTTGAATTTTGTAGGTATTTTTCTGAATTAGACTGTCCAAAGAGTTTGAGTCCTAGCTTTTAGTAAAAGTTTGTGAATTTATTAGTTTTATTAAAAAACAAAGATAAACAAAGATTTAACTGTTGAGTTAAAGGTGTCACTGATGTAAACGGTTACAGCTCCAAGTGGCGGTGAGGTCTGGAAAAATATTGACAAGGTCTTTAAAAAGTCTTAGAAAGGTATTGAAATTAACCTCAAGATTCCTGTATATACCCTGAGTAGGTAACATAGACACCGCTGTTCTAGTGTCAACTGTCACTTAGATCCAACTGTCACTTTCAAATTAACCTCAAGATTCCTGTATATACCCTGTAGATGGAGTGGAGACGTTCTCCAAGTTCCTGAGGACCGAGTTCAGTGAGGAGAACATTGACTTCTGGCTGGCCTGTGAGGACTACAAAACCATCGACTCAGAGACAAAGCTTCTCTCCAAAGCCAAGCAGATGTATGCTGTCTTTATCGAAGCCGAGGCCCCAAAAGAGGTACAGAAGGCAGCTAGAAATAGACCCCATGTAGACTCTCTCACCCTCTCTCTCTCTCTCCCTCTCTCTCTCTCTATCTCTCTCTCCCTCTCTCTCTCTCTCTCCCCCTCTCTCTCCCTCTCTCTCTCTCTCTCCCCCTCTCTCTCTCTCTCCCTCTCTCTCTCTCTCTCTCCCCCCATCTCTCTCTCTCTCTCTCTCTCTCTCCCTCTCTCTCTCTCTCTCCCCTCTCTCTCTCTCGCTCTCTCTCTCTCTCCCCCTCTCTCTCTCCCCCTCTCTCTCTCTCTCTCTCTCTCTCTCTCTCTCTCTCTCTCTCTCTCTCTCCCCCTCTCTCTCTCTCTCTCTCTCCCTCTCTCTCTCTCTCTCTAGCTTGGTTGGTCAATGTCATTGAAACCTGTGAAGATATTGAACTATATAATCCTCCAAAAGATGAAAACATAATCCTCTTATCGATCTTGAAGTACGAGTTCAAAAGGGGACAACGCATCACCGTCAACCACTATACGTTGACCTTTCATGAACTATGCACAGGAACTAGTAGAGGCTAGATTGAGGCTAGGTGAGGTGTGACCTGAGATGAGCCATGGCTGCATGAGAAACCTGTGGTTTTACACTCTGTTCCTTTAAGGTCTGCCTTTAAGTGAGGAGGATATGACCATCGAAGAACCGTTGTGGTCTAGAATGTGTTATACTTTGTGCTGTAGGCTGCTGCATTAGATGTAGACAGACATGACCGTTAGAAAAACATGTGGTTTTCGCCTCTAGCTGCGTCTATAGCAGCTAAGCCTGTCGAGTATAGTCACCCACACACTTTCAGTTTGACAAAGTGCAAATATTATGCGGAAAAAAGGGTCTTAGGGGCCTTAGTTAAAGAATAATCCAGAGAAACATGCCCAATGCAGTCTTGTTGATCTCGTGTTGTAAGTTCAAGTACAGCTGAATGTGAGGTAACAGGTAACAGTGTTTTGGGTGTACACTATATCGTGACGTTAGAATTATAAGGTTCGATCTCCATTTTTGTCAAAATTGAGTTTTTTACATAATCTGATCCATTAGGTGTTTATTAATGCCTGTGTGGTGTTATTTTTATGAGTTAGTAATTAATAAAAATACAAAGGTTCCATCTCACAAAACATAATGGAATGTAAAAACTTTGACGCTCAATATCTCTGAACTGCCCTAAACGGAGATAGAACCTTATCATTCTGAGCTCACGATATGTATTCATAATATTGTTCACTGTGATTTATTTTATCAATTAGGTCAATATTGATCACTCCACCAGAGTGGCCATCCAAAAGAATATCTCCCAGCCGACAAAGACCTGCTTTGACGTAGCACAGAGCGTCGTGTACAGCCTGATGAGAAAAGACTGCTACCCCCGGTTCCTCTTGTCTGACATCTACCTGCGGATCACCAAGAGGAAAGCTCTGGGAGCCACCATGTTCAGGAGGAGGTCGCGGTCCTGTGTGTTTAGCGATCGGGAGCAGGCCTCCTCCGACTCTTCTGCCTGGTTGTAGCATCATAGCTAACAGCTAGCCCAGTCCCAATCCTCTTACCCCCCCATTTCCTTCCTTCCCCCAACCTCTAATTTCCATTGCAGTGTAATGCCTGTACTGTAGCTATGGTAACTGCACATTGCTGTAACCCTTTTAAGCCTTTTTCTGAAGAGATTTTATTTTACAGCTATCAATATGTTTCTTCTGATACAGAATATGCACATTAATGTATTTGATTACTAATATGATATATACATAATACATTCATCTCAATTATCGTTGAGTAAATGTCTGCTACAGCTCATTAATTCATTAATTTATGTGTGACGGTAATCTTCTGTGCTGGCTTATAGTAGTTGTAAATTGTACATATTGTCATTGTGTATTGTGAGGAATAGTAAAAATATATTATATGTTACAAGCCTTTCAATGATTTTATTGAGACAAACAAACCGTATCATGACAGAAGGGGTAAGAGGCGTTAAAAAAAATATTATAGTATAACATCAAGGGGAATTACATTCCTATTTAGAAACCCTACCGGATCACCAAAACAATTATATGTTACGGTACATGTGGGAAGACGGTACATGTGGGAAAACTAGGATTAGGGTTAGGTGCTACGGTTAGGGTTAGGTGCTACGGTTAGGGTTAGGATTAGGGTTAGGGTTAGGATTAGGGTTAGGGGTAGGGTTAAGGTTAGGGTTAGGGTTAGGGTTAGGGTTAGACATGCCAGCATGTACCAAGTCGACGTAGCACCTAACCCTAACCCTAGTTTTCCCCACATGTACCGTATTCCCACATGTACCGTAACATATAGATCTCACCAGCCACGTAGCGACTCCGAGAAAGAATGATTCATGTCATTCGTATGCATATTGGTATCTTACAAAGACAGACAAACATGTAATAACTCCATCCTGCCATGCAGTGATCCCGCTGGGTTTATGCTTCAGGAAGTAAACAACATTCTCATAATTCACACACACACACACACACACACACGCACACACACACACACACACACACACACACACACACACGCACACACGCACACACACACACACACACACACACACACACACACACACGCACACACACACACACACACACACACACACACACACTCCCTCGGGTGATTGAGATCTATCACACACACACATCAGGATCTCCAATAAGCCTCTGGAGTAATAAAGCCTCGTGTCATTCTGAGTAACTGTTACATTCCCAGCTAACCTGCCTGGTGTAGCGGCTCATAGTCAACATACATAAATGATGTACGCAAGAAGAAGAAGGCCTTGGAATGTATAATGCCTGCTCATTTAAATTGTCTGACTGAAAAAAAAACAGAAAGGGACAGAATAACAAAAGCATATTGGCAATAGGTGTTTGGTTGATGGGTGGGTGGGTGGGTGGGTGGGTGGATACATAGGGGAAAAAGAAAAAATAGAAGGACCTTC
>NC_137682.1:3395629-3523129 GCF_963989245.1 Nansenia antarctica | reverse complement strand
AGCAAACTTACAATCCTTCACTTTTTTCTTCATTTTATTATGCATAGAAAGTTTTGGTCATTTCACATTTGACTTCACAAAAAGAGAAATTCAATCATGCGATGTAACAATTTATGTTTGAATAATTGCAGAGGTTAGTTATTGCTTTGACTGGTAAACAATGTTCAATTAATTAAAGTTTAAGTCAAATGAACGGAAATGTTTGTTATTAACTTTCCCTGTTTGACTGTATTTGAGTTGCAAAGTAATTTCTATTGTTTGAAATGGCTAAATGTTGAATTTCAAAGACAAAATAAGGTCTTCATTTGTATATATAGTATTATAACTTTTTTAATATAATCAAATTATGCCTGAAATTAAAAATCTAAATAATATGGAAGAATGAAATAAAGGAACTTGGTTTCCAAAAAACCTGTCCATGATGTGTGTGCTGCTGAAAAGATTTATGCAGTTGTTGTTGTTTTTTACAGTAACCTAACCTTTTATGTTCCCATGACAACAGGGATGCATTTGAACAGATTGAAATGGAGAGGGTGTATTCTTGAATTGTGATGTTAGTTAAGCACTCACCCTGTAGACTTTTAGTGGCTACCTACTCGGTTGTGTCATATTCCTGGAACAACTGGAATATCTATGTTACATGAAGGAGTGAGTTGCATTTTCAGACACTTCTGAAATGTTATGAATTTCTTTATTTTCCTCCTCATAGGGTCTTACATTCAGATACATTCAATTCAATTCAACTTTATTCGCCATTTGCAGTGCACTAGGAACATGATTTGGTATTCTCCATACTAAACAAGCTACAGTACATACAACAGCAAGACGACAACACGACAATGCTCAAGACAAAATATACAGTACCAATATGAGTGGATATTATGAATAAATACTGTACAACTAAGTGCAAGAACATGTAAAGTGCAAGGTACAATGATCAGCAATTATTGAGATGGGCTGTGGCTTTGGGGAAAAAACTGTTCAAGTGTCTTGATGTTTTTGTCCTGGTGGCCCTGTAGTGCTGTCCAGAAGGGAGTCATTCAAACAAGCTGTGAGCTGGATGTGAGGGGTCAGACACAATCTTGCGTGCTCTCTTCAGTGATCTGGAGCTATGGAGGTCTGTGATGGGAGGCAGGGGGCAGCCGATGATCCGCTCAATAGCAACTACTGTATTAGCGCAATACTAACATACTTTCATTGATTCAACGATCATAATATAATATAAGTCATGTAGTTTCGGTGTGTAGTTTCATTTTGACTTTGATGCAAAACCTCCCCAGACTTTCCTGGTGGACCATGAGTACGTAGTCACTGTTCCGGGTTCAGCTTTTGAACACCAGATGGTGTCAGAGCTCTTCAGTTGACCTGGGATCAGGTTCTGTGTGTGTGGGTAGCTGATGTTCAAGCTTAGTGGTGTGGTGACCGTGTACCAGCCTTTCAGGAGTGCACATATTTGCATAAAATATGTAGAAACAAGGAAAGTGTATGTTGATCATAATAGTTTTATCCCCTAGGCTATTGTGTGCTCCATCTTTGTTGGGATTGCCATTATGCATAGAGCCCCACAGCTTGTGATGAACTTGATGCACTGAAAAGGCTATGTATGTATGGCCAGTATGCAAGGGGTCAAAGGTGATTGCTGACCTGATGGATAATATTTTATTGTGCATGCTTTACATAACCAAGGAGTAGGAGTTGGCTAAATAGCACAGCCTGGGGCAACCGGGCACATGTACTAAAAAGTTCTACATGGTTCTACATCAGTGGTGGACTCAGGCTGTTTGAAGGGCAGGGGGGGCGAAAAGAAAAAAAGGGCACCTACTGCACAACATGGGACCCCATCAGTGCACATGGTCAAGTTTAGACCATTGGAGGGGCACCAATAGGGCACATCCTCTAATTTTCGCCACTCAAAAGGGCATTTTTGCCACTCAAAAGGGCACTTAAGAGAGACGTTTTTCAACTATGGGGGCACCAGGAGGGGCGGTCGCTCCCCCTGCCCCCCCCCCCTGAGTCCACCAGTGTTCTACATGGTGAGTTGTTCTGAGTATCACCAGGAGTTTGTCCCAGTCATAAAGAATAGGCCTACAGTATCGTCATTCTGATGCCGACTGTCTGTAGCCTCTCATTGCAGACATATACAGTATCTGTATACTGAAAGGTATTGGCTGCATCGTGTCAGATACATTGCAATCAAATGAGATGGAAAATAATAGATTTAACTTTGTTTTTGAAGCTATACAGTATTTGTTTACGATGACATTGTTTTATGAACAAGTAGTGAAACGAGCTTATATTGAAGCATTAATAACTAATATTCCTCAAGAATCAATAGGGGGTTATATCATTAGTTAAAAGTTCAGATCCCAGATTGCCTCTTTAAACCACTGCACTCAGAACAGTCGATGTGTTCGGCCGTCACATTTTGTCAGGAGGTAGAGGCAACAGAGAAAGTGGAAGTAGATGTGGCTGACATGTGACTTTACCAACTGACAGTTTTTTTTCTATTTCGCTTTTTATGTTGTTGAATGTTCACGTTAATTTCAGATGTGTTTTAGGTGCATGGCAGAGGGTGGGGTTGTGCAGACACCACAACTTCCTTTGGTTTTGCACAAATGTACTCTGGTGAGGGAATGTTCAGACAGACTTAAAAAAGGTACACATGCACTTACACTACAGGTTGGGAAGCACAGTGATTACAGTGAACTATAGCTCAAAGTCAACTTACTACTACTACTAATAATAATAACTTTAATTTATATAGAGCCTTTCAAAAACCCAAGGACGCTTTACAAGGGGATGAAACGGACAGACAAAACAGAAAACAAAGCAAAAACTAAAACAATGACTAGGGGCCAAATGCCTTGGAGACTGTATGTATATAGTTTAGTAACCATTACAATTTCAGAAGAGAGGACAAAAAGAGAATATAAAAAGCTATTTCCTTTCATTATTATCTAATGAATGCCATGAATGCCATTTAGTTCTACCGTGAGCTGTGTGCTTTAGTTTGCTTCTCTGTGCAACAGTTAACCAGAAGTCCCCAAAGCCATTCTGATTGGTTCCTCACAATGAGGCCAAGTGATAGAAACAGCACACTGAGTTTTGGTTTCACCTGATAAAGATCTGCTATTAAAAACAACAAATGCGTCACTGACAGCAGGATGTACAGTATATCGATAGATAGGGGTTAAATACATCCGAGGGACCAAGGAATCATCCGAGGGAATCAAGGACCGCAATTGAAATAAGCCAGTGGCTTTCTTGGGTTTTTATCCTGTTAGTTGACCTTGTATGTAATATGTACTTTTTTTCGTACCTCAATCAATCAAGGGTTCTTTGCTGCGGGAGCGACTTCGAATGCGCGTTCTCACACCTCCAAACGGCATGCGTCGTTTGGAGATGTGAGAACGCACATTCGAAGTAACTCCCGCAGCAAAGAACCCTCGGATGCTCCGCTTGAAAAGGGTGGTTTCGTTTCGGTTAGAAACTACGCATCCATCACTTTGCTTCGCTTCGCTTTTGGTGAGAACGCTGCTCGAGGCAGTCCATAGGAAAACAACAGCACACGCGTGTTGATCTGGATAAGAGCGGGACAAACGGGCAATTTTCTCTTTTTCTGACCAATCAACTACCACGTCTGTTGCTTCGATTGCGTATGTTACTTCGTTTACATGAAGGGCTGTAAGAACGCAAATCAGAGAAATAATTTATGCAACAATGTTGCGAACTCATCCACTTGCTCCGGGTCTCGATTCGGACTTTCATGTGAGGACATGACCTTACTCAAAATAACTGACTGAAAGTAATGTCATACCTCGTCGGTGAAGTGAGCCAAACGGGAAGTGAGACTGGAGGTGGACAATGGGATTTATAGTCTGATTAATATGGTCAACTGTCATGTGTACTTTCCTCTGTTCTGCTTATAGATCTCCAACTATGTCAGATCTCTTCTGCCATTAACCCTCCGATTCAATAACTGATTCATGGGGAGAGGATCCATCTGCCTCTCCAATTCCTCTCAGTGAAGGACATGTTTCTTTTTTTTTTTAAAGGTTATTTTTTCTGAGTGGGGCAGTCCCACTCATATTTGTACATTTTATTAGACAGATACAGTCAAGACAGACAGGAAAGTAAGGGAGAGAGGGCATGTCAGCAGGGCATGGGCAGGATCCGAACCCATGCCGACATGGCCATGTGTGTGCACTGTAGACCACGGTGCTAGACCACTGGACCACCCCAGGCTACAAAGGACATGTTTCTGCTGATGTCATGGTCCAAGGACCCGTCAGCTCCACAATGCCAGTGTCATGAGGCTATTCTATTTTGAATGTAAAGGTCAGGGCCGGTCCTAGGCATTTAGGTGCCCTAGGCGAGAGTATGATTTGATGCCCCCCTCCCCCAAAATTATAAGGGCGCAACTACCACCACCACCACATTAAGCCACCAGTACTGCCTCATCACCACCCACACATTCAACAGTAAAAAATATGGACAACAATGGTTTCAAGACAAAAAATAGACAGTAGGCTGAGACATATTTTCATAGAGACATTGAAATTCATACAAAATTCATACAAAATTATTTAAATATAAAAAACCGCCTAGTTCGCCTATGCCTAGGACCGGCCCTGGTAAAGGTTTTATGTAGGTATAAACACTAGCTGAGCTCTACCATCAGTGGATTTATTCAAAAAATGCAGTATGATCCTATGATATGTCACTTTTACCTGACAAATGTTTATGGAAACTAAGACAAAGGCTTCCTTCTTCTTTCACTAAACAAAGCCACAAAGTACATGTCAGCATTTGCTTATCATATGTTGAATTTCCCATCGGTAAGATTTGCATCACTCGGTCTTAATCTAAACAAGCGGATGAGATGGGGCAGGTTTCCGAACGCACAGACAGACGGCCTCATTGCGCTGGTTTGAACCGGCTAGCGTCATTCCCCTACTACTTCCTCTATTTCTGTGGTTAAGTGACAATGAAGCGATGACGATACACACAACACCAGCCTCACTGCATTGAGGCTATTGCGTGTATAAAGGTAGGTTGCTGAGGGGGACCGTTAAAAAGATCAGCACAGTCAACAGTCAGCCTTAGAACTTAGAACACTGAGTATGCACACTCAGAACCCCAGGATTCTGTTCCTCCAATATGCCTAGTTTAGAAACATCACCGCCACCAAGGGAACTGCTGCAGCCATTCAACATGGACACAGAGGAGAGGAGAAAGCAGGCCAAGTGAGTCCTCTCTAACGTTGATACCTTTTATAGTTGACCTTTGAGTGAGATACGTTTAAGTAGGTTGGGATATGTGTACCGGTAATTCACACATTTACTGTACTTTGTGTTTCAGGAAATGTAACTTGAAGTCTCGGCTGTACTGCAAATCTTCCCAGGCCCCAAACACAGAAGGGTGAGTGAAGCCACATCATTCTATTCCCTATGTCCCTTTTCCTGCCAGGACACAGCCATGGACAACATTTCCATCTAACTGACCTTCTCTTTTTACAGACTTCAGGCTGAGGAGATATTCCTGTGGTCCCAGTCTTTGGCAAGCCTTTTTGCATCAAAATGTAGGACTTCTAATTTGAAGGCTTCCTCAAAACATTTATTTGTATGAAAACAACTTTTTTTTTACCTTGTATAGATATAATAAATAGGTTTGCGTTAACTAGTCTTTTCTCCCCCCTTAGATGGCATGGCAACATTTCAGGCTTTCTTGAAGTCTGAGCACAGCGATGAGAATATCGAATTCTGGTTGGTATGTGAAGACTACAAGAAGATCAGGTCATCCTTCAGAATGTCCTCCAGGGCCAAGAAGATCTACAAAAGATACATTCAAGCTGAAGCACCAAAAGAGGTACCGGTATATGTTCTTTGAAGTTGTAAATAACAAAACACGTCTGTCATACAGCTTCATTTATATCCATAGGGTCTGACTATTTTGTGAGCTTAGAATGATAAGGTTCTATCTCCGTTCAGGGTAGTTCAGAGATATTGAGCGTCAACGTTTTTACATTCCATTATGTTTTGTGAGATGGAACCTTTGTATTTTATTAATTACTAACTCAAAAATGTCAACATTTTAGAAATAACACCACACAGGCATTAATAAACACCTAATGGATCAGATTATGTAAAAAACTCAATTTTGACAAAAATGGAGATAGAACCTTATAATTCTAACGTCACGATTTCCCTCTGTTTTCCTCTAGATCAATATCGACCACAAGACCAGGGATCTCATCAGGTGGAACGTGAAGACGGCCACGCTGGTTTGTTTTGACGAGGCCCAGAGGATCGTGTTTGGGCTGATGGAGAAGGACTCCTACCCCAGGTTCCTGAGGTCCGAGATCTACAGGGCTCTGCTGGATTCAACGTCAGACTACATCAACAACATGTGAGACCAAAACCCAAAGAGCCAGGCCGTAACAATGGCCCTCGAAGGATGTTCTAAAAATGTAAATGGCCCTTGACAGGAAAAAGGTTCCCCACCCCTGGACTCCATCAACAACATGTGAGACCAAACCCCAAAGCTGCACTTGTTAGAGACTGTATTGAGGCGTTGGTTTCCAGCACTGGACTGTAGTTTGATACAGCCATACATGGAGCACCTATGAACTGTCTCAGAGGGCCATGTGGATGCATTCCACTCATTAGTTAACCTGTTAAGCTTTTCCACTTTTTCAAGCTTCTGCTCGAAAATGACATACCCAAAATGAATAGAGTATATCTCCGCAACTACAGGGTCTTTTTGAATCATGTTGGTGTCATAATGAAGGGAACACTTGTGAAATCTGTTAACATTGAGATGGTAGAAATTGTTCTCTTTGTGGAAAGGCCAGGAGGAGCGTATACGTAGCACAGAAGCCACTGTAATAGCAGCAGTTTCCACTGACAGAGGCTGTGTTTGTTTTGTAAATGCTTTCATTTGAAAGATGAAGGGAGGGGGGGGGGGGGGTTACCATACAGTATTGTGTGACTGTTAGGGACTTTCTGTGTCAGGAAGTCACAGTAAAGTTTGCAAGTTTGCAAATGTAGCATCTACAGTCATTGCTGCAACTACATCAGCAGATGTCTGCAGTTTCAAGTTATCAACGGGGAATCTCTGTAAAGTTACTTGATAAGGCAATTGATTAAACTAAATTGACCCTATTGAATATGAGTGCAGTGTCTGTAATTACCTCACCAGTATGTTTTTAGATTCGGTTATCATGACATCAAAAACAATATGATGCATGTAAGATAAAAAAGAGAATAACATAATTTAATGTCAAGATAGATTGAATCAATGTGAAATACTAATGTTTGATGTTTGTACATACTGTATGTAAACATTTATATTTTTGTATTTAGAAACTGCCAATAAATGTTATGATAATAATGGAATTATTATTCCGTTCAAGCATTTGTTATACAGTATATATTACACATAATGCAACTGATTGATAACAGCTTTAAAGTGTCTTTTCAGTTGTCTTTTACAGTGAGTGTTAGCCCTTAGCCCATAGCCCTATTCTACACTACAGTATGGCACTACATTGTACACTACATATCTGCTGGCAGAGGAACATTTGGCTGGAAAGGCTTAAGGACCTCACTACTTTTACAGTGTAGCCTGTTTGTTACCACTGCAAGACTTCAATGTGACAGAGGGTTAGACAATCAGTCACCACTTCCACTCACCGAATACGTAGGCCTATTAGGAACAATATACTAATACTGGTTAGGGCCTCCCTTTGCTCTCAAAACAGCCTCAATTATTTGTGCCATTTATTCCACAAAATGTTGGAAACATTCCTTTGAGAATCTCTCCAGATCATCCAGGGTCCTCGGCCCTTTCTTGTGCACTCTCCTCTTCAGCTCCGCCCACAGGTTTTCAATGGGGCTTAGGTCAGGGGACCATGGCAGAAGCTTGATTTTGTGTTCAGTGAACCATTTTTGTGTTGATTTGGACGTCTGTTCTGGATCATTGTCCTGCTGGAAGATCCAATGACGACTCAGTTTTAGTTCCCTGGCAGAGGCAGCCAGATTCAGATTTAAAATGTCCTGGTATTTCATGGAGTTCATGATGCCTTGCACCCTAACAAGGTTCCCAGGGCCTTTGGAGGAAAAACAGCCCCACAACATCACAGAACCTCCACCATACTTTTTTTTATACTTTATTGCAGGGTTGTACATTACATTTCAAGTTCATTTCATACACTTTACAAGTTTTCTTCACTTGTCTAAGTTCATCCTGCATCATTTTTTTTTATTTTTTTTTAAAGAAAACAAAAAATAAAAAGATAAAGAATAAAGAATAGAGAGAAAATACAGAAAAAGAAGAGAGAAATTATAGGGATAGAGATAGAAAAGTAAGAGATAAAAGGAGGGGGGTGGGATCGGTGAGGGGGGGGTTCTTCCTACTCCTTCATTCGGTCCATTTACCTCCACCATACTTAAGCATATGCACGCCGATATGTGAACTGTATTGGCAGTGTTGTATAGAACATGTTCTAAAGCTGACCATCAATTGTCAAGGAAGAGCAGTATTGAAGAGCTGAAAAAGTGACCAAAAGGTTGCATTAGTAGTTATATTGCAATATTGCATCATTGTTGTTATAATGAGAATAAGCTCACAACTGGGCCTCATGCTGTCTTACGTAGATCCATACAGTACATTTCACACCTTACTATATTTCAACATTTCTCAGCTGACTAGATCAATTGTTTGCCGATACAAGTCCCAATTCCACTTTTGGCTTAGTTCCTCTTTACAACGTCTGTGATCCATAAATTGGCCAACAGTGTTCTCTAGTGGTGGTGGTGGTGGTACGATGAAATGAGGAATTCATAATGAGACTCATCCCAGAAATTTTAGAAATACTTTCTAATTACATGTTCTATGTTTAATCTATCCAATCCTACAGTTGATGGCTTACTTTACTTTTTAAATAATCTATAGGTAATAATAAGTATTATTGTGTGGAAAGTAACGAATTACAACTACTCTCACTACTGTAATTGAGTTGATTTGTAAAAGTACTTATTTGAGTATTTTGACAGTCTGTAACGAATTTTTACTTGAGTATGTTTTGAATAAAGTATTCTTTTTATTTCCAATCATCCATTACATTACAGAGTACAAACATAGCAGAATCTTAATAGGCCTACCTGCATTTGCTGACCTCTGATAATAAGGGCAGGTTTTCTTGCACAAAAAAGTGCCTAATTCAATTGCGAGCACCGCAATTGCCTCCACAATCTGAACGATTTGAATTTCGATAATGATGGAAATACAATAATCAAGGTGAATCTTTCCTTTATAATGTAACAGAAATATTCTTAAATATACTTTTTAATAAGCTACCTTTTTACTCTTACTTTAGTTGTTTCCTGAACCAGAACTTTAGTAAAATTGCACTGACATAACACTAGTACTTGAGTAGGATACTCAATATATCTGATACTCTGTCATTGTTTTTTTTTTAATATATATACTGGGGGATGAGGGGAATAAAAAGTCTGGTGCAACACTAAAGAAACACATTTAGCGCTGATGTGATGTGATGTGAACTCTCCAGGCCAAACGTTTGTTGATGGCATTGCCACGGATAAAAAAAAGTGTTATTCCACATTATACAACAGTTAGTTCCGACCAAGTAATTTGATTGGACAAGAGGCATTCCATGAGTGCCGATATACAGTATCGTTGAGTTTGTCTCAGGTATAGCCTTGTTCGCTTCATAGGCTCATGGCCTACCCAGCACTGCACACACAACTGGACAGGATGGAGAGACAGGGTTTGCGCAAGCCAAGGTAAGTTGGCATGAAGCCCCAGAAGAATCCTAAACACAGTCTACATAGAGGGATCAGTTACAGAGTCGACTAACTGAACAGCAGCTGATTTTAGCAGCAGCTAGGCAAGGCAAGTTTATTTGTACAGCACATTTCATACAACAGGGGCAATTCAAAGTGCTTTACATACATTATTTAAAAATACAGGAAGAGGAGCATAGTAAGAAAATAAAATGACAATGAATAAAAGCAAATATAAGAAGTAAATAGCTAAAACATTTAATAAGACATTAGTAATAAAAAAGACATTGATAGAAGTGTTTGTGTTTAATCATAACTGGAAGCTTCCCACGGCTGTCAGAACTGCAGAGTCACTACCCATCTTCCGTCGGAGACTGAAGACCCATCTCTTCAGGTTACACTGCTCCTCCTGAGACATCTACTACCCCCCAGCACTGCGTCTCCTGAGACACCCACTTTTCCCCTTTACTGTGTCCCCTATGACTTCTACTGCCCCCCTTGTACTGTCTCGCTGTTCTCCAGTGTCTATATATATATATATTTTTTTTTTTAAACGTTTTCCTTCTATCACTGAGACTGCCAATGGCCCCTGGCCTGAGCTAGATTACTCTTCCTGATACGACTGGTGGATTGATGATTCACTTGCTTAGTCAAATGTATTGATTGTAAGTCGCTTTGGAATAAGGCGTCTGCTAAAATGCCAAACATTTTAAATGTAAATGTATCTCGGGACTTCTACTCTATATCAGGAATGTGGAATATTGATACGTGTAAAACAAATGGCCAGAACAGAAAAAAAACTGTTAATGTGATGGTTTAGATATTCAGATGTGGAGTGACAGATGGAAGAGATGATACATGTTGATGGCAGATATCTGTGTATTGTTAAATCTGTAGAAATGGCACAAACATGTGTTGTGTTTTTCATGTTTCCCAAGTGGGTCTTGTCTTGTCAGAGAAAGAGCTGTGGTGCTCTTAGACCTGTCGGACACATGTATATAGTCCTGGTTGACTGCCTACAGCAAGCACACTAATTCCTACGGACTTTTGTAATGAAATCACAAAGTCTCACATCATTTTTTCACATCACGCTTTTATTAAAGAAATGCTGAAAAGTGTGTGTCATTCAAACTCTTTTCTTTTTTTTCTTCTTTTTTTTTTCAAGAAAAACAAACCCCTTAACTCCTCACCCCTACTAACCCAAAGTATGAGCATAACCCTAGACCAACTCCTCCAAGGAGCAGGAGCATTTTGAGGAGGCCTTTCTCTCTCTGTCGGCCCTCCTCCAACTCCTCCCTCGCTCTCTCCAACTCCGCCTTTGCCAGAGCGCTGCTGGCCTTCTCCGCCTCCAGCTCAGAGTCCTTGTCCTCCAGCTCAGGGTCCTTGTCCTCCAGGGCCTCCCTCTGCAGACTCTTGTTGAGGAGGCTCCTCTTTTCTTGATCCATATCGTGGAGCTTTTGGAGGAGGCCTTTCTCTCTCTGTCGGCCCTCCTCCACCTCCTCCCTCGCTCTCTCCAACTCCGCCTTTGACAGAGCGCTGCTGGCCATCTCCGCCTCCAGCTCAGAGTCCTTGTCCTCCAGCTCAGAGTCCTTGTCCTCCAGGGCCTCCCTCTGCAGACTCTTGTTGAGGAGGCTCCTCTTTTCTTGCTCCATATCGTGGAGCTTTTGGAGGAGGCCTTTCTTTCTCTGTCGGCCCTCCTCCACCTCCTCCCTCGCTCTCTCCAACTCCGCCTTTGCCAGAGCGCTGCTGGCCTTCTCCGCCTCCAGCTCAGAGTCCTTGGACTCCAGCTCAGAGTCCTTGTCCTCCAGGGCCTCCCTCTGCAGACTCTTGTTGAGGAGGCTCCTCTTTTCTTGCTCCATATCGTGGAGCTTTTGGAGGAGGCCTTTCTCTCTCGGTCGGCCCTCCTCCACCTCCTCCCTCGCTCTCTCCAACTCCGCCTTTGCCAGAGCGCTGCTGGCCTTCTCCGCCTCCAGCTCAGAGTCCTTGGCCTCCAGGGCCTGCCTCTGCAGACTCTTGACATCTGCAATGACGGTCTCCAGGAGGGCCTGGCGCCTCTTCTTCTCCAGGTTAGAGATATTGTGGAGGCTCCTCTTTTCTTGCTCCATATCGTGGAGCTTTTGGAGGAGGCCTTTCTCTCTCTGTCGGCCCTCCTCCACCTCCTCCCTCGCTCTCTCCAACTCCACCTTTGCCAGAGCGCTGCTGGCCTTCTCCGCCTCCAGCTCAGAGTCCTTGGACTCCAGCTCAAAGTCCTTGGCCTCCACCACGGCCCTGCATTTCTCCTTCTCCTCCTCCAGCTCAGAGTCCTTGTCCTCCAGGGCCTCCCTCTGCAGACTCTTGTTGAGGAGGCTCCTCTTTTCTTGCTCCATATCGTGGAGCTTTTGGAGGAGGCCTTTCTCTCTCTGTCGGCCCTCCTCCACCTCCTCCCTCGCTCTCTCCAACTCCGCCTTTGCCAGAGCGCTGCTGGCCTTCTCCGCCTCCAGCTCAGAGTCCTTGGACTCCAGCTCAGAGTCCTTGGACTCCAGCTCAGAGTCCTTGGCCTCCACCACGGCCCTGCATTTCTCCTTCTCCTCCTCCAGCTCAGAGTCCTTGTCCTCCAGGGCCTCCCTCTGCAGACTCTTGTTGAGGAGGCTCCTCTTTTCTTGCTCCATATCGGGGAGCTTTTGGAGGAGGCCTTTCTATCTCTGTCGGCCCTCCTCCACCTCCTCCCTCGCTCTCTCCAACTCCGCCTTTGCCAGAGCGCTGCTGGCCTTCTCCGCCTCCAGCTCAGAGTCCTTGGACTCCAGCTCAGAGTCCTTGGCCTCCACCACGGCCCTGCATTTCTCCTTCTCCTCCTCCAGCTCAGAGTCCTTGTCCTCCAGGGCCTCCCTCTGCAGACTCTTGTTGAGGAGGCTCCTCTTTTCTTGCTCCATATCGTGGAGTTTTTGGAGGAGGCCTTTCTCTCTCTGTCGGCCCTCCTCCACCTCCTCCCTCGCTCTCTCTCCAACTCCGCCTTTGCCAGAGCGCTGTTGGCCTTCTCCGCCTCCAGCTCAGAGTCCTTGGACTCCACCACGGCCCTGCATTTCTCCTTCTCCTCCTCCAGCTCAGAGTCCTTGTCCTCCAGGGCCTCCCTCTGCAGAATCCTGTTGAGGGGGCTCCTCTTTTCTTGCTCCATCCTCTGCAGACTCTTTTCTAGCTCCATATGGTGGAGCTTTTGGAGGAGGCCTTTCTCTCTCTGTCGGCCCTCCTCCACCTCCTCCCTCGCTCTCTCCAACTCCGCCTTTGCCAGAGCGCTGCTGGCCTTCTCCGCCTCCAGCTCAGAGTCCTTTGCCTCCAGCTCAGTCCTTGGCCTCCAGCTCAGAGTCCTTGGCCTCCACCACGGCCCTCCATTTCTCCTTCTCCTCCTCCAGCTTCCTCTGAGCGCTCCTGCTCATGACTACGATATAAGAAACGGAAGGAAGAGAATATGAAATTACGTATTTTATATTTATATATTATTATTATAGAATGACTTGTCCCCTATGAGTTCATGGATGACTGTGAGGCTGTTTGAACTTCAAAAGTGACTGACGTATAGATATTGCGCGACATTGTGATGGAAGCATCAGTTGTAAGTAAGTAAGTAAGTAAGTAACGTGCCAAGTAAGTAAGTAAGTAACGTGCCAAAAATCTGTATCCTTGTTGTATTTCTACCTTCCTAAATGATGGCTAGGACGTCGGGTTATAAAGCAAAAGCTTCTTTATATAAAAAAATCTGTTGGCATACACTTTTGAGCACTTTCAAACAATAAACGAGTTATTGGATGTTCACTTTAATTCTGGACGTTACAATTTGCATTTCTCAAAAACCAACAAACTAAACTGTCAACTTCTATGACGTCTTGCCGCAAGGCCTTCTGGGACCAATTAAAGTGAATAATTTAACCTAAAAAGTTAAAACACTATTAATACAGGCAGGCCGTCAAGCCCGTAGACTTTTACATGTCAAGGCACATTTTTAAAGCGCAAATCTGTAATTCAAGACTCTCTGGTAATTTACACACAAGACTCATGTTGATCTCTATTCAGCGCACACACACACACACACACACACACACACACACACACACACACACACCTCCGGGTTGGTCCTCCGGGCTGGCTGCTCTATGGGCCTTGTTGTGGTCCCCAGGGGCGGCCCTGAGGGGGGATGACTTCAGAGACTTGGAGAACGCCATGTCCTCATCCTCACACTCATTCTCCAGCTGCCAAGACTGGACATTGAAGCCATCTTCTCCCTGGCTCTCCTTCTTGTTTTTTGGCATTTCTGCAACTTTCTACAAACAACTGAACAAGGAAGAGAATGTGAAATGACGTATTTTATATTTATATATTATTATTATTATTATTATAGAATGACTTGTCCCCTATGAGTTCATGGATGACTGTGAGGCTGTTTGAACTTCAAAAGTGACTGACGTTGACATTGCGCGACATTGTGATTGAAGCATCAGTTGTCATGACAACAACAGGTGCAACGTGCCAAAAAGCCATTATCCTTGTTGTATTTCTACCTTCCTAAACGACGGCGAGGACGTCGGGTTGTAAAGGGAAAGCTTCTTTATATAAGCATCTCTGTTGGCCAACACTTTTCATCACTTTCAAACAATAAATGAGCTAGACTTTGACACTCAGCGCGCGCACACACACACCCGCGCACACCCACACCCACACCCACACCCAGTCACCCACACACACCCAGTCACCCACACACACACCCGCGCACACCCACACACACACCCAGTCCATACCTCTCAACATTGGGATAATAATATAAGTGTAAACATGGATGAAGTCTACCAGTTGAGTGATGTTGTAGGCCTTCAGCCTGTAGGGAAGGGAATTGAGAACTGAATCGTATCAGAATTATACCTCTGAGAATCACGATACTATAAAGGAAAAGATAAGCATTGAAATTCATGGTGCGTGTGTGTGTGTGTGTGTGTGTGTGTGTGTGTGAGAGAGAGAGTCTTTGTGTGTGTGTGAGAGAGAGTGTGTATGTGTGAATGGCATTGCATCCCTACCTGTAGAAGATCCTGTCCTTCAGAACCCTCATGGCACTCTCCACAAAGTTATTTGTGTTGTTGCCCCGTGTCGGAAGGCCTGAGCGGAGACAGACAGCCCAGTCCATGCGTCGTGTGAACACTGAGGCCAGATGGTCCCTGTAGCGCTGGTGTTTCAGTACCGTCGGGTCCTGGAGAGCCTGGTGGTAGGAGGCCTCCAGGTCCTGTGGTGACACGGCGTACACCAGATGTTTAAAGATCTCTAGGAGACGCTGCCGGTCCCCCTTCGGCACCTGTGATGGAAATGATTGAATGAATGAAATGTTATTTATATAGCGCATTTCATACCCAGAGGCAACACAATGTGCTTCACAAAGGAAAGGAGGGGGTGTATAGGCCCCACCCTTTCAGCACCATTTTCCAGGGGGAAGCAAAAAAACTGTTTACCCATGGGGCCAGATAAATAAGTAAGAAAATATTACTGTATCAAGCTTCTTCATATGTTACACTAGAGCCCACCTAGGCTACGGCTCAATCTATACTAAAGCCTGGTGGAGTGGCGTAACCTAACTTCCTTTGATATACCGTGGAAGTGTGATTTGCCTGACTGACTCTGCCTGACTCTGTGTGTTACCTGGCTAGGGGACCAGAAAACAGCTTTTAGAATAAAATTATATGAATTTCGATGACATACCCCATGGTGAGTGTCCCAGAGCCACCTCCACATGGCCTGCAGCATGTGAAACACGCAGAGGAGGGGAGTGGTCTGAGGGAAGGCATTTTGTAGTGCCTGTCGCAGGGCTTTGCAGTCGTCAGTCATGACGACCTGTGGGCCTAGTTCTCCTCTTCCATAAAAAGCATCCTCTGGAAGGATGGTCATCAGCAACTTCAGTCCTGCTGTGATGGTCCTTTGTGACTCAGAGGTTGTGATGATGACTCCAAGTGGCAGCCCACCTGCAGTCGAATGGGTCAGCAGGAGAAAGATCCTGCTATTCATGCGGTCAGTTTCCTGACACAAACAAAAACAAACTTTATTTAGCCATGCAAATCTTTAAATGACCACTTCCCTCATTATCAATCAGCTTTATGTCCTTCAAACCTGAAGAATCCATGAACATCAGTTCTCCACTGTGTTTCCCAAGCCTAAAATATGGTTTGTGGGTGGTTAATATCAGAATAAAATGTGCAGACTGCAGAATGAGTGTTTCTGGTTTATTTTATGAAGCTGGTTCACATGACCAAGGTCAGGCTAGTACTGTATTTACACTGTGTTGCCCAGTCAATAAACATGTTTCCTTATGACTTCTAACTTCTCTGGGCGTGAGACACACGCATTTCAACCCGTTCACACGCCGCATTTCAGCTAGCTAGCGTTTACGTTAGCCGTTTACGTTAGCCCAATATTGCTAGCTTATAGCAAGGAGTCTGGCTTTAGATGGTAGACTCGCCAGCCAATGAGGGGGCAATGAGTGGGCTCATCACGAGTGCTTCGCCAACCAATCAGGTAGCGGTATTGCCCTGCCTTCCCCTACCATCCTAGGTTTCGCTAATTCGCACGCGGGACGCGTCCTAACGATTCCCACCCGAGTTGGGGTAGACCACGCCAACTTCTGGAATATGTAGGGGTGTTCTCTGTATCTTGTTCTTCCGCCCCGCAGGCTGCATCCCTATGGAAACGGCATACATTTTCGCGGACTGCGTGGCTATTTTAAACATTACCGTTTCAATCAACCACGTAATATGTCACTGTAGCGTACTCCTAATGTCCACCATGTACTTGAAACACAAATCAGATATTTATTCTCTCGTTAGCCTATGCTAATGCGTTAGCGTGCTAGCTAAGCATAACTGACCATGTTAAACTCCATTGACTACGTGAGCCTTAGCTAGTCTAGCTAACGTTAGTTCAAGCGTCTTCTTTAACCTAAAATCGTTCAAAGCCCTCCAACGAGTGCATAGCTAGCTAGCACCCTTACCCCCTCCGTCCACTCTCCCCTCCATAAGGGGAATGATTTAAAGTAACACCGCCTGCCGAGCCCAGCCTACCGGCTCTGTCATGCCAAATCCTGGCACTGGCTAATCGTTTGCTAATCGTTCGAACGTTCGACGTGCGTTCCAGACTAGGGCCAAAATCTGACCGCCTGTGACGTCATTCTACTGCGCTGTGTTTACTACTGCAGCAGATTAATGTGTGTATCTTAAACTGCGAAGACTAATGTAATCTTCTTGCACTTGAATAGCATTAAGGTTGATGCAGGCTCACTAGTCAGCTATATAATATACAACATTTTATATGAAAACACCTGCTAGCATGCTAATTTCACACGTAATTCGTACAGGGGAACGGGTCCTCACGGAGGACGTAGCAGGGCTATCTGGGTACAATCTGGAAAATATTTTTAAAAACTACTTTACAAACAGTACAAACAAATTCATTAGGAAACATCATATTAATTGACACAAGACGAATGGAAAAACTTAAAACACCTCCTGCAGGATACCAGAGGCTCTGCTCCTTTTATTTTGGAAATTATATTATTTATTTAATAATTTATTTATTGTCTAAGAGCCTCTTATATGTCTAAGAGTCTAAGTCTAAGAGCCTGCATCAACCTTAATGCTATTAAGTGCAAGAAGATGACATTTGTCTTCGCAGTTTAATGTAACCTTAATGGTTAGATGGGTGACAACGCCATTCTCTTTAAAGGGGAGAAACCCTCCAACTGGTGTACACTCCAAATACACACTAACTAGTTCCCACACAGAGTTTCCAGTGAAGGAAGAGGGTACACAGAGGCTTCTGTAAATCACCAATGTTCTTTATTTTTATACCAATTTCAAAGGCATATAAAATTAGCCAAATTAATGTGATTAAAGGTAGGACAAAGATGCCACTGTAATATTGCGTCATGCGCAGAATATGGGCACAGAGTGCCAAGCAATACACGCCACTATCACACGTCAGGTCAACCAAAACACATCTAACAAGTATAAATCATCACAGCAATGGTAAAAGTGCACAAAATCACAACACTACAATCAAAGTGGACCATAAACAAAAGACTGCTTCAGTGGCACGTTATCACAGGGCTCAACTTCTCCTATCTGAGGCACAGAGTTACAGCTCAAGTATAAACATTATAAGATAACAACAGGCTAAAACTATGGAGGAAAAACAGTGGCTGTGCGCCGTGCTGCCACACGCCGATACAGCCTAGGATACAAAGTGCAAAGTGCTGATTAGGCCTTCCTAAACCCTCATCTCCAGACATACAATACAGAAATAAGCAAACATTCACCAAACAAATAACAAACTCCTCACCTCGCAAGCACTTCAAAACACCTCAGGCCTATCTTCAAAACACCTCAGGCCTATCTTCAAAACACCTCAGGCCTATCTTCAAAACACCTCAGGTAAGCCTATATTTAAACAGAGTCAAATCAGATTTTGAGTTGAGGTTACATGTATTAACAGACATTTACCAAATACATAACCAGATACATATACAATACAAATACTCCTCACCTCACAACCACTTCCAAACTCTGCTCTCCACACATGTGCTCGACGGGAACAAACGTGAGTTCTGAAGTCTCCCGGGACTTCCCTTATAGGCTGGCTCTGAACCCCTAGGTCCTAGTGTCCCACAGGTTACATACATAAGAGACTAATTACCTCCCAGCTGTTTGGTATCAACCACACCTATATAAGAGACTAATTTTCAGTGGCAAAGTTGAGGAGTTAGCAGGTCTGCTGGCAGGTGTGCTGACCGAAGGTAAGGGCGTCATTAGCGCGTTTAGTTGAAGCCAACGGACGTTTTATTTCTCTGTTTGACTGTTATTCTGTATTGTTGGTGTTTTATTCACTGCTCTGTTATTTGGCTACTTGATAATATATTGTGTATCGTTGGTAGGCTATTATATTCACTGATCTGTTATTAGGCTACTTGATAATATATTGTGTATCGTTGGTAGGCTATTATATTCACTGATCTGTTATTTGGCTACTTGATAATTGAGTGTGTATTGTTGTTGGTGTTCTATTCACTGTTAAGTTGGTGTTGGACAGTCACGTGCTCTGTTGAGAGGCAGCTCATAGTAGGCTAAGCATTGTTGCAGGGCTCTCCTGTGCACAGGTATAGGCTAATGGATATATTTGAATTATGTATAGATACATGTATTTATACACCTTAAATACATATATGAAATATGGCAGACTAAGGCAGGGTTACATCAACATGGTTTAACTTTTAAACTGGATTCAATCCATGTTTATGTACTAATCCTGTTGCACTGAACTTTAAACCTATTTTAAATGTAGTTTACAATGAATCCTGGTTAAGTCTAAACATTTGACAGTCTCAGTTTAATTTCCATTCAAACCTAGATTAAATTCCAGTGTGTTGCACCAGTCATTTTAAACCTATAGTCTAAAAATTGATTTGGAACATTTGGGCGGTTGGGCTGGATAAATAGCATGAGTTCTGAATTGTTGGTTATTTAATCTGTGAGCAAGGGAGTGTCTGAATTGTGACGTACTGTGTTGGTTATTTAATTTGTGGTTATATTCCTGTCAGTGCACTAACAAGGGTTATGCAACATTTGTCATCATCTGACTGGCTCATAGATAGGCCTATTGTGATCTCTCTTAGTAGGTGATGTATTCTGGTGACTTTTTTTTTTACCAACTCAGCAATTGTATGAGCAGATATAGGCCTATAATGAACAACACTTTATTAAGCCGTATTGTAACTGTCTCTCTGCATAACTATCGTACTGTGGTCAGTATGACTGAATGTGAGCTCTCTCTAGTGGTGCTCTTTAGCTTTGTGGTGGTTATAATAAGCAGTGTTTCAACCTCTTGGCATTGTAGTTATTATGGTGGTTATATTAAGCAGTGTTTTAACCTCTTGGTTATTTTGTCATTACTTGATTACTTGATTGCTGCCTGCAATTAATACATTTGGGCAGTGATACTTGCTTGGGTTGACTGAATATATGATTCAATCATAAAATATCAATGCTAGATTAGGTGTTAGCTAGCGAGCTTACATAAAGCTTCTGTGGCCAACATTATAGTTTTATCCAGTAGGCCTATGCCGTTTAAAAGAAAAAAGAAAAAAAAAGTAGCAAGTTCATGAGGCATTTGTTCAAAAAGTGTGTAGTTTACGAGATCGAGCATTAACTTTATTTAGGGCCATATTTATTTAGCCTATATTGTGAAATTGTTTACATTTCGTTGGAATCCATCATTGCTGACACTGAACATAACTAATCCTATTTTAACCATTGTTTAAAGAGGTTTAACTTATCCAGGGTTAAAATTAGTGTTGTTCCGATACCATTTTTTGATCCCGATACCTGACCGTGCAGTACTTGCCGATACCGAGTACCGATCCGATACCACGGCGTTTGAAAAAACAAAACAAAAAAACATGTTTTTGTGTACACAACGTCTCTGATTAATTATAAACCAGTTTAAACCTAGATTTACTAACCCTATCTTAAGTCTAAAACAGAATTAATTTAATCTATGTTGGTGCAACCCAGCCTACATTTGATGTACTACTACAGTGTTAAGTTGTATCCTATAATTTAATGTTGTCTCTCAGGTCTGCAGCATCTCAAGGCACCTGTTCTGGTTCAGAGAATCCCAGTCCTGGTGGAGACCTTATGGTAGGTGTCAATTTAACACCACACTGGACACATCTGTTTGTTCTAAAACCCCAAAATGGATACATTTCACAGGTATTGTAATAGTACACTGTACTGTTTGTCTGTAAACTGCTGTCTTGACTATTTGTCGATAGAATGCCGTAAGAGCAAAACATTGTAATACATTTTATATATAGCTTCAATTCATGTCACCTTCAAATCATGAGAACAAGAATATATGGATAAATAAGTAAAACAAAAGCGCAGATAGTAAAAACATTGATACAAATGGTTAAAGATTAAAATCTGGTTTAAAAGATCAGTGAGAGCTGAGAATTGTAACACATGCCAACAAATCACCCTGAGATAGTAATTGAACCTGTATTTTGTTTCCAGGTCTTCAAATAATGGCATATCGTAGACTGGGAAGCATCACCAGGTAGGAAAATTGGTTTCAAATAATGGCATATCGTAGACTGGGAAGCATCACCAGGTAGGAAAATTGGTTTCAACCATGCATCCATGGATTGAACCTTTCTACCTAAAGCTGTGAGAGTAGAATGAGTAGGTTTTTTATTTTTTTTCTTATTTTTCTTATGGTGTATTTGGGAGTGACAGGGTACATCAAAGAATGCACCAGAATGTTTCATCCATAATTCCATCCATAGTCCCGTAGTTTTGGTTTACTCTCTGCATCATTTCAGCAAGACAGGGTAGGCAGGATAGGCATTTCAACAAGACGTTAGGGTAGCCATTTCAACAATACGTTAGGATAGTAATTTCAGCAAGATGTTAGGGTATTAGCCAGATTTTAGGGTAGTCATTTCAGAAACATGTTAGGGTGCTCATTTCAGCCAGATGTTAGGGTAGTCATTTCAGAAAGATGTTAGGGTAGTAATTTCAGCGAGGCCTTGGGTAGATAGGCATTTCAGCAAGGCCTTGGGTAGGCATTTCGGCATGGGTTTGGGTAGGCATTTAGCAAGGCCTTGGGTAAGCATTTTAGCAAGGCCTTGGTTAGGCATTTCAGCAAGGCATAACGTTTGCCACTGTGTTTCCAGACTCTTTCACGTCTGTCACATGTGCTCAGTGTGAACCTCTTCTTATCTGTGATGAGAACGGGGCACCAATGGCCAACATGCCAATTCTCCTGTTCTCTGGCAAATGACAATCGAGCTGCACCACTGTCCTAGGGGACTTACTGTTCTCCCTCTATGCCAAGTCTCTTGGCTCGGTAATCTCCTCACTTGGGTTCTTCTACCACAGCTATGCAGACGACACTCAACTCTTCCTGTCTCCCCCCCCCCGACCTACATGTGGCAACACATGTCTCTGTGTTTCTTGCTGACATCTCTACATGGATGTCAGCCCACCACCTCAAGCTCAACCTTAAACAACACTGAGCTACTCTTCCTCCCTGGGAAACCCTGCTCTCTCCAAGACTTCTCCATCACAGTTGAGAACTCTACCGCAACCTCCTCCCAGACAGCCAAGAACCTTGGAGTGATCCTGGACAACCGCCTATCCTGTGCGGACAACATCGCAGCAACAGTGCGCTCCTGCAGATTCATCCTCTACAACATCAGAAGGATACGTCCATTCCTCACCAGAGAAGCAGCTCAACTCTTGGTCCAGTCACTGGTCATCTCTCGCATTGACTACTGCAATGCACTCCTGGCAGGACTTTCCACCTCCATCATCAGACCTCTGCAACTCATCCAGAATGCTGCTGCCCGTCTGGTTTTCAACCTCCTCAAATTCTCTCATGTTACCCACCTCCTTCACACCCTTCACTGGCTCCCGATAGCAACTCTCATTCCCCCAACTCCATGAAGATGAAGATACTCTTCCCCATGAAGATGAACAGTCTGTCTGTTCTTTCATTCGTTTATTCTTCAGTTCTTTCATTCATCGATTCGTTCCTCAGTTGTTGTTTTCTGCCAGTTCTTCCATCTGTCTGTTCATCTTTTTCATTCTTCTGTTTGTTCTCCTGTTCATTCTTCTGTTTGTTCTTTTGTGTAACTATTCCTCCATTCTTCCGTTAGTTAGTTTTTGTTCTTCCTTGTTCATGTTTGTTAATTCGGCCGGCCCTGGGACTTTTGTGGCTCTAAGCAAGATTTTTTATAAAAGCAACAAACTTGCACATAACAAGGTCTATAAATAAACACAATGACAACAGAACACCAACAAAAATATAGATTTTTTATTATATTCAAAATAAATATTGAACACAAATTGTACTGTTAACTACAAAACAAACAACGATAGACTACTGTAAAAGCTAAATAACAATTTACAACTGCAAAGTATTCAAAATAATGAAGTCAAAATGTAAACTTTAAAAGCAACAAACTTCCACATAAGGTCTAAGTAAAGACAATGACAAATGTACACCAATAAAACCCAAAATATTTTTTGACAAATAAATAGCAATGAACAACCAATTTAAGAGTGCAAAATATTCCAAATAAATAAAGTGAACCCTACAAAATTGTTCTATTAACTACAAAACAGCTATAGGCTACTGTAGAAACTAAATAACAATTTACAACCGCAAAGTATTCAAAATAATAGTACATTTTAAACTATAAAAGCAACAAACTTGCACATAACAAGGTCTATAACTAAAGACAATGACAAATTAACACAAATAAACACCAAAATATTGTTGACATAAATAGCAGTGAACAATCAATTTAAGAGTGCGAAATATTCCAAATAAAGTGAACCCTACAAAATAGTTAACGATGTTAACCACAAAACAACAGGCTACATGCTCTAGGCCGGCCCTGGTTTGTTCTTCAATTCTTTTGTTCTTCATTTCTTATATTCTTTCATCTGTTAATTATTTTATTCTTCCATCCTTCTGTTCGTCCATACTTGCTTCAGTGTTTTTGTCCATCTGTCCCTTCATTAGTTATTCCTTTAAAAAAATATATGTTAATCAATTTCACCTGCTTTGGTGCAAATGAAAGCAACAACAGGTGGACAGGAGAGGCAACAGCAAGACAACCCCCAAAAAGGAAATGGCCATGCAGGTGGTGGCCACAGACCATTTCTCTCTCCTTATCCTTCCTGACTGATTTTTCTCAAGTTTTGCCTTTTGCTAGTGCCCAAATAGTATAGGGGGGGAGCAGATGTCTCTGGAGACACAGTACAGTGTCTTCATTACTGAACTGGTCTGTTGTCTCAGGTGTAGAATGATTACTGAACTGGTCTCCATTGTCTCAGGTGTAGAATGATTACTTATGAACTGGTCTCTATTATCTCAGGTGTAGAATGATTACTTATGAACTTGTCTCCATTGTCTCAGGTGTAGAATGAACTGGTCTCCATTGTCTCAGGTGTAGAATGATTACTTGTGCTGATTTGCTCAGACAGACCCCTCCTTCCAGTTCTTGTGCCTCAAAGGTAAGTTCAATATATACAATATTAACACAATTAAACCTTTACAATGTATATATTTTTGGCGTTTAGGAGACACCTCATTCCAAAGCAACTTACAATCATACATTTTACTAAACAAGTGAATCATCTATCCAACAGTCGTAGCAGGAAAAGTAATCTATGCATAGGCCAGGGTCCACTGAACTGGTCTCCATTGTCTCAGGTGTAGAATGATTACTTATGAACTTGTCTCCATTGTCTCAGGTGTAGAATGAACTGGTCTCCATTGTCTCTGGTGTAGAATGATTATTTATGCTGATTTGCTCAGATGGACCCCTCCCCCAGTTCCTGTGCCTCAAAGGTAATTTCAATACAATATTAACACAATTAAACCTTTACAATGTATATTTGATCCCCCACAGGGATATCCACCATACTCACAGCCCATCACTGCATTTACATGTTTGGCATTTAGCAGACAACTTATTCCAAAGCAAATTACAATCATACATTTGACTAAGTAAGTGAATCATCTATCCAACAGTTGTAGCAGGAAAAGTAATCTATGCATAGGCCAGGGGCCATTGGCAGTCGTAGTGCTAGAAGAACGAAGATTTATAGACATTGGTGAAATGGTACAAGGGGGTAGTAGATGTCTCAGGAGAAACAGTATGGGGGGGGGGGGATGCAGGTGTCTCAGGAGACACAGTGCTGGGGGGTAGTAGATGTCTCAGGAGGAGCAGTTAAGGTGTAGCCTGAAGAGATGAGTCTTCATTCTCTGACAGATGATGGGGTGTGACTGCAGTTCTGACAGCCATGGAAAGTTCATTCCACCAGGGGGCAGTAGTGAGTATAGTGAAGAAATGTGACTGAGCAGCATCACTGCCACATTGGCGTAGAGGTGGTGGGGCCAGTCGGCCAGCAGAGGTGGAGAGCGGAGTGAATGGGCTGAAGTTACCCCCCCAAACTTAAGCCCGTTTACTCCACTCCTCCACCTCTGCTGGGGGACTGGTCCTACCACTTCTACGCCAACGCGGCAGTCATGCTGCCCGGTCACATCTCTTCACTACACTCGCTCCCTGCTGGTGGAATGAGCTTCCCACAGTTTTCAGAACTGCAGAGTCACTCCCCATCTTCCGTCGGAGACTAAAGACCTCCATCTCTTCTGGTTACATCTTAACTGCTCCTCCTGAGACATCTACTACCCCCCCAGCACTGTGTCTCCTGAGACACCTGCTTTCCCCTCTACTGTGTCTCCTAAGATGTCTACTTTCCATTGTCTCATGTGTAGAATGATTACCTATGAACTGGTCTCCATTGTCTCAAGTGTAGAATGATTACTGCCCTGGTCTCCATTGTCTCAGGCGTAGAATGAACTGGTCTTCATTGTCTCAGGTGTAGAATGAACTCCATTGTCTCAGGTGTAGAATGAACTGGTCTCCATTGTCTCAGGTGTAGAATGATTACTTATGAACTGGTCTCCATTGCCTCAGGTGTAGAATGAACTGGTCTCCATTGCCTCAGGTGTAGAATGAACTGGTCTCCATTGTCTCAGGTGTAGAATGATTACTTATGAACTGGTCTCCATTGTCTCAGGTGTTGAATGAACTGGTCTCCATTGTCTCAGGGTGTAGAATGCTTACTTATGCTGATTTGCTCAGATGGACTCCTCCCCCAGTTCCTGTGCCTCAAAGGTAATTTCAACATATACAATATTAACACAATTAAACCTTTACAATGTATATTTGATCCCCCACAGGGATATCCACCATACTCACAGGCCAGCACTGCATTTACATGTTTGGCATATAGCAGACGCCTTATTCCAAAGCAACTTACAATCGTACATTCGGCTAAGTGAATCACCTATCCAACAGTAATAGCAGGAAAAGTAATCTATGCATACGCCAGGGGCTATTGGCAGTTGTCATGCTAGAAGAAGGAAGATTTATAAACATTGGTGAAACGGTACAGTAGATGTAGTAGATGTCTCAGGACAAATAGTTTAGGGGGGGAGCAGATGTCTCTGGAGACACAGTACAGTGTCTCAGGTGTAGAATTATACTGAACTGGTCTCCATTGTCTCAGGTGTAGAATGATTACTTATGAACTTGTCTTCATTGTCTCAGGTGTAGAATGAACTGGTCTCGATTGTCTCAGGTGTAGAATAATTACTTATGCTGATTTGCTCAGATGGACCCCTCCCCCAGTTCTTGTGCCTCAAAGGTAAGTTCAATATATACAATATAAACACAATTAAACCTTTACAATGTATATTTGATCCCCCACATGGATATCCACCATACTCACAGCCCAGCACGACATTTACATGTTTGGCATTTAGCAGACGCCTTATTCCAAAGCAAATTACAATCATTCATTTGACTAAGTAAGTGAACCATCTACCCAACAGTCATCACAGGAAAAGTAATCTATGCATAGGCCAGGGGCCATTGGCAGTCGTAGTGCTAGAAGAACGAAGATTTATAGACATTGGTGAAATAGTACAAGGGGGTAGTAGATGTCTCAGGAGAAACAGTATGGGGGGGGGGGATGCAGGTGTCTCAGGAGACACAGTGCTGGGGGGTAGTAGATGTCTCAGGAGGAGCAGTTTAGGTGTAGCCTGAAGAGATGAGTCTTCATTCTCTGACAGATGATGGGGTGTGACTGCAGTTCTGACAGCCATGGAAAGTTCATTCCACCAGGGGGCAGTAGTGAGTATAGTGAAGAGATGTGACTGAGCAGCATCACTGCCACATTGGCGTAGAGGTGGTGGGGCCAGTCGGCCAGCAGAGGTGGAGAGCGGAGTGAATGGGCTGAAGTTACCCCCCCCAAACTTAAGCCTGTTTACTCCACTCCTCCACCTCTGCTGGGGGACTGGTCCCACCACCTCTACGCCAACGCGGCAGTCATGCTGCCCGGTCACATCTCTTCACTACACTCGCTCCCTGCTGGTGAAATGAGCTTCCCACAGTTTTCAGAACTGCAGAGTCACTCCCCATCTTCTGTCGGAGACTGAAGACCCATCTCTTCAGGTTACATCTTAACTGCTCCTCCTGAGACATCTACTACCCCCCCAGCACTGTGTCTCCTGAGACACCTGCTTTCCCCTCTACTGTGTCTCCTAAGATGTCTACTTTTCATTGTCTCAGGTGTAGAATGATTACCTATGAACTGGTCTCCATTGTCTCAAGTGTAGAATGATTACTGCCCTGGTCTCCATTGTCTCAGGTGTAGAATGAACTGGTCTCCATTGTCTCAGGTGTAGAATGATTACTTATGAACTGGTCTCCATTGCCTCAGGTGTTGAATGAACTGGTCTCCATTGCCTCAGGTGTAGAATGAACTGGTCTCCATTGTCTCAGGTGTAGAATGATTACTTATGAACTGGTCTCCATTGTCTCAGGTGTTGAATGAACTGGTCTCCATTGTCTCAGGGTGTAGAATGCTTACTTATGCTGATTTGCTCAGATGGACTCCTCCCCCAGTTCCTGTGCCTCAAAGGTAATTTCAACATATACAATATTAACACAATTAAACCTTTACAATGTATATTTGATCCCCCACAGGGATATCCACCATACTCACAGGCCAGCACTGCATTTACATGTTTGGCATATAGCAGACGCCTTATTCCAAAGCCACTTACAATCGTACATTTGGCTAAGTGAATCACCTATCCAACAGTAATAGCAGGAAAAGTAATCTATGCATACGCCAGGGGCTATTGGCAGTTGTCATGCTAGAAGAAGGAAGATTTATAAACATTGGTGAAACGGTACAGTAGATGTAGTAGATGTCTCAGGACAAATAGTAAAGGGGGGGAGCAGATGTCTCTGGAGACACAGTACAGTGTCTCAGGTGTAGAATTATACTGAACTGGTCTCCATTGTCTCAGGTGTAGAATGATTACTTATGAACTTGTCTTCATTGTCTCAGGTGTAGAATGAACTGGTCTCGATTGTCTCAGGTGTAGAATAATTACTTATGCTGATTTGCTCAGATGGACCCCTCCCCCAGTTCTTGTGCCTCAAAGGTAAGTTAAATATATACAATATAAACACAATTAAACCTTTACAATGTATATTTGATCCCCCACATGGATATCCACCATACTCACAGCCCAGCACTACATTTACATGTTTGGCATTTAGCAGACGCCTTATTCCAAAGAAAATTACAATCATTCATTTGACTAAGTAAGTGAATCATCTACCCAACAGTCATCAGGAAAAGTAATCTATGCATAGGCCAGGGGCCATTGGCAGTCGTAGTGCTAGAAGAACGAAGATTTATAGACATTGGTGAAATAGTACAAGTGGGTAGTAGATGTCTTAGGAGAAACAGTATGGGGGGGGGGGGGGGGGGGATGCAGGTGTCTCAGGAGACACAGTGCTGGGGGGTAGTAGATGTCTCAGGAGGAGCAGTTAAGGTGTAGCCTGAAGAGATGAGTCTTCATTCTCTGACAGATGATGGGGTGTGACTCTGCAGTTCTGTCAGCCATGGAAAGTTCATTCCACCAGGAGGAGTGAGTATAGTGAAGAAATGTGACTGAGCAGCATCACTGCCACATTGGCGTAGAGGTGGTGGGGCCAGTCGGCCAGCAGAGGTGGAGAGCGGAGTGAATGGGCTGAAGTTACCCCCCCCCAAACTTAAGCCTGTTTACTCCACTCCTCCACCTCTGCTGGGGGACTGGTCCTACCACTTCTACGCCAACGCGGCAGTCATGCTGCCCGGTCACATCTCTTCACTACACTCGCTCCCTGCTGGTGGAATGAGCTTCCCACAGTTTTCAGAACTGCAGAGTCACTCCCCATCTTCTGTCGGAGACTGAAGACCCATCTCTTCAGGTTACATCTTAACTGCTCCTCCTGAGACATCTACTACCCCCCAGCACTGTGTCTCCTGAGACACCTGCTTTCCCCTCTACTGTGTCTCCTAAGATGTCTACTTTTCATTGTCTCAGGTGTAGAATGATTACCTATGAACTGGTCTCCATTGTCTCAAGTGTAGAATGATTACTGCCCTGGTCTCCATTGTCTCAGGCGTAGAATGAACTGGTCTTCATTGTCTCAGGTGTAGAATGAACTCCATTGTCTCAGGTGTAGAATGAACTGGTCTCCATTGTCTCAGGTGTAGAATGATTACTTATGGACTGGTCTCCATTGTCTCAGGTGTAGAATGAACTGGTCTCCATTGTCTCAGGTGTAGAATGATTACTTATGAACTGGTCTCCATTGTCTCCGGTGTTGAATGAACTGGTCTCCATTGTCTCAGGGTGTAGAATGATTACTTATGCTGATTTGCTCAGATGGACTCCTCCCCCAGTTCCTGTGCCTCAAAGGTAATTTCAACATATACAATATTAACACAATTAAACCTTTACAATGTATATTTGATCCCCCACAGGGATATCCACCATACTCACAGGCCAGCACTGCATTTACATGTTTGGCATATAGCAGACGCCTTATTCCAAAGCAACTTACAATCGTACATTCGGCTAAGTGAATCACCTATCCAACAGTAATAGCAGGAAAAGTAATCTATGCATACGCCAGGGGCTATTGGCAGTTGTCATGCTAGAAGAAGGAAGATTTATAAACATTGGTGAAACGGTACAGTAGATGTAGTAGATGTCTCAGGACAAATAGTTTAGGGGGGGAGCAGATGTCTCTGGAGACACAGTACAGTGTCTCAGGTGTAGAATTATACTGAACTGGTCTCCATTGTCTCAGGTGTAGAATGATTACTTATGAACTTGTCTTCATTGTCTCAGGTGTAGAATGAACTGGTCTCGATTGTCTCAGGTGTAGAATAATTACTTATGCTGATTTGCTCAGATGGACCCCTCCCCCAGTTCTTGTGCCTCAAAGGTAAGTTCAATATATACAATATAAACACAATTAAACCTTTACAATGTATATTTGATCCCCCACATGGATATCCACCATACTCACAGCCCAGCACGACATTTACATGTTTGGCATTTAGCAGACAACTTATTCCAAAGCAAATTACAATCATACATTTGACTAAGTAAGTGAATCATCTATCCAACAGTTGTAGCAGGAAAAGTAATCTATGCATAGGCCAGGGGCCATTGGCAGTCGTAGTGCTAGAAGAACGAAGATTTATAGACATTGGTGAAATGGTACAAGGGGGTAGTAGATGTCTCAGGAGAAACAGTATGGGGGGGGGGGGATGCAGGTGTCTCAGGAGACTCAGTGCTGGGGGGTAGTAGATGTCTCAGGAGGAGCAGTTTAGGTGTAGCCTGAAGAGATGAGTCTTCATTCTCTGACAGATGATGGGGTGTGACTGCAGTTCTGACAGCCATGGAAAGTTCATTCCACCAGGGGGCAGTAGTGAGTATAGTGAAGAGATGTGACTGAGCAGCATCACTGCCGTATTGGCGTAGAGGTGGTGGGGCCAGTCGGCCAGCAGAGGTGGAGAGCGGAGTGAATGGGCTGAAGTTACCCCCCCCCAAACTTAAGCCTGTTTACTCCACTCCTCCACCTCTGCTGGGGGACTGGTCCTACCACTTCTACGCCAACGCGGCAGTCATGCTGCCCGGTCACATCTCTTCACTACACTCGCTCCCTGCTGGTGGAATGAGCTTCCCACAGTTTTCAGAACTGCAGAGTCACTCCCCATCTTCTGTCGGAGACTGAAGACCCATCTCTTCAGGTTACATCTTAACTGCTCCTCCTGAGACATCTACTACCCCCCCCAGCACTGTGTCTCCTGAGACACCTGCTTTCCCCTCTACTGTGTCTCCTAAGATGTCTACTTTTCATTGTCTCAAGTGTAGAATGATTACTGCCCTGGTCTCAGGCGTAGAATGAACTGGTCTTCATTGTCTCAGGTGTAGAATGAACTCCATTGTCTCAGGTGTAGAATGAACTGGTCTCCATTGTCTCAGGTGTAGAATGATTACTTTGAACTTGTCTTCATTGTCTCAGGTGTAGAATGAACTGGTCTCGATTGTCTCAGGTGTAGAATGATTACTTATGCTGATTTGCTCAGATGGACCCCTCCCCCAGTTCTTGTGCCTCAAAGGTAAGTTCAATATATACAATATAAACACAATTAAACCTTTACAATGTATATTTGATCCCCCACATGGATATCCGCCATACTCACAGCCCAGCACTACATTTACATGTTTGGCATTTAGCAGATGCCTTATTCCAAAGCAAATTACAATCATTCATTTGACTAAGTAAGTGAACCATCTACCCAACAGTCATCACAGGAAAAGTAATCTATGCATAGGCCAGGGGCCATTGGCAGTCGTAGTGCTAGAAGAACGAAGATGTATAGACATTGGTGAAATAGTACAAGTGGGTAGTAGATGTCTTAGGAGAAACAGTATGGGGGGGGGGGGGGGATGCAGGTGTCTCAGGAGACACAGTGCTGGGGGGTAGTAGATGTCTCAGGAGGAGCAGTTAAGGTGTAGCCTGAAGAGATGAGTCTTCATTATCTGACAGATGATGGGGTGTGACTCTGCAGTTCTGTCAGCCATGGAAAGTTCATTCCACCAGGGGCAGTGAGTATAGTGAAGAAATGTGACTGAGCAGCATCACTGCCACATTGGCGTAGAGGTGGTGGGGCCAGTCGGCCAGCAGAGGTGGAGAGCGGAGTGAATGGGCTGAAGTTACCCCCCCAAACTTAAGCCCGTTTACTCCACTCCTCCACCTCTGCTGGGGGGCTGGTCCCACCACCTCTATGCCAACGCGGCAGTCACGCTGCCCGGTCACATCTCTTCACTACACTCGCTCCCTGCTGGTGGAATGAGCTTCCCACGGCTTTCAGAACTGCAGAGTCACTCCCCATCTTCCGTCGGAGACTAAAGACCTCCATCTCTTCTGGTTACATCTTAACTGCTCCTCCTGAGACATCTACTACCCCCCAGCACTGTGTCTACTGAGACACCTGCTTTCTCCTCTACTGTGTCTCCTAAGATGTCTACTTTTCATTGTCTCAGGTGTAGAATGATTACCTATGAACTGGTCTCCATTGTCTCAGGTGTAGAATGATTACTTATGAACTGGAGACAATGGAGACAAGTGTAGAATGATTACTGACCTGGTCTCCATTGTCTCAGGTGTAGAATGAACTGGTCACCATTGTCCCAGGTGTTGAATGATTCCTTATGAACTGGTCTCTATTATCTCAGGTGTAGAATGATTACTTGTGAACTGGTCTCCATCCAGCAACATTTGACTAAGTAAGTGAGTCATCTATCTAACAGTTATAGCAGGAAAAGTAATCTATGCATAGGCCAGGGGCCAATGAACTGGTCTCCATTGTCTCAGGTGTAGAATGATTACTGAACTGGTCTCCATTGTCCCAGGTGTAGAATGATTACTTATGAACTGGTCTCCATTGTCTCAGGTGTAGAATGATTACTTATGAACTGGCCTCCATTGTCTCAGTTGTAGAATGAACTGGTGTCCATTGTCTCAGGTGTAGAATGATTGCTTATGCTGAAGAGATGAGTGTTTATTCTCTGACAGAAGATTGGGAGTGACTGCAGTTCTGAGCGCTGTGGGAAGCTCATTCCACCAGCGGGGAGCGAGTATGATGAAGAGACGTGATTGGCGTAGAGGTGGTGGGGCCAGTCTGCCAGCAGAGGTGGTGGAGCAGAGTGAATTGGCTGAAGTTTGGACTCACGAATTGAGCAGTAATTCTACTTCCGAGCTGCTTCTTTTCATTCCACCTATATCTGTCGCGATCCCCTGTAGCATGGTCTTGATGTTAGCTAGCTCCGCACCTGTGTCAAACTTGGCCTCCTCAGTCGTTGCCATCTTTTTTCCTTCTTTCTTTTCCCCTGCACGTATACTGTCACCTGGCATTCTCAAGTTGTTTACAGCACTATTAGGCTTTTAATCTGGTACTTGTAAATATATGACCGTATTTTCTGGACTAAGTCGCTCCGGAGTATAAGTCGCACCAGTCAAAAAACGTGTCACGAAGAGGAAAAAAACATATATAAATCGCACTGGACTATAAGTCTCATTTATTTAGAAATGTATTTCACAAAATCCAAGACCAAGAACAGATTAAGACATTTAATCTGGAAAGGCAAGTTATTCAACTACACAATAGAACACAGAACAACAGGCTGAATAGGTGTCTGGTATGTTAAAGTAACACAACAGTTATTCAGCTACACAATAGCATAAAGAACATACCTGGGAGGCTGAATAGGTTAAATTAACATAACAAGCCAGCGAGTCCAACAAGCAAGTTACCAGTAAGCAAGTTCACCAAGCTCCCGTTAATGTTTCATTTAATTTCTTCAGTGCTACAGGAGCAGCATATAGTTGTCACAATCCCAGAGCGCCCTCTCTCGGCTGTAGATGGTAATGTTTACTCCTTGGTTCATGTCAGTCAGTATGAAATTATATATATTTTGATATATAAGTCGCACCTGACTAAGTCGCAGGACCAGCCAAACTATGAAAAGAAGTGCGACTCATAGTCTGGAAAATACGGTATATTGTTTTTTAGCCGGGTATTGTGTTCAGCTCTGAGGAGCTCTTTAGCTACACAGCTTCTCTGGTGAGGGATGGACGTATCCTTCTGATGTTGTAGAGGAAGAATCTGCAGGTGCGTGCTGTCGCTGCGATGTTCTCCGCACAGGATAGGCGGTTGTCCAGGATCCCTCCAAGGTTCTTGGCTCTCTGGGAGGAGGTTACAGTAGAGTTCTCAACTGTGATGGAGAGGTTTTGGAGATGGCAGGCTTTCCCAGGGAGGAAGAGTAGATCAGTCTTGTTTAAGGTTGATCTTGGGGTGGTGGGCTGACATGCATGCAGAGATGTCAGCAAGAAACGCAGAGACACGTGTTGCCACATGTAGGTCGGGGGGGGAAGACAGGAAGAGTTGAGTGCCACCTGCCTAGCTGTGGTAGGAGAACCCATGTGAGTTGATTACCGAGCCAAAACACTTGGCATAGAGGGAGAACAGTAAGGACCCTAGGACAGTCATGCAGCTCAATTGGCATTTGCCAGAGAACACCAGGATTTGCAGGTTCGTCATTCGCGCCCCGTTCGCTTCACAGAAGAGAGCAGGTTCACGCTGAGCACGTGTGACAGACGTGACAGAGTCTGGAGACGCCGTGGAGAACGTTATGCTACCTGCAACATCCAGCATGACCAGTTTGGCTATATGGCGCGATTCCGAGGTGTTGTAATGTTGTTGAAAAATGTATGTAATTGTATGTTTTTGATATATGCCTAATAAAGTTGCCTCCTAAAATCCAACCCCTCGTCCACGTCGTAGGAGGCGGAAACGGATAAGTTACAGGTGACATTAAGCTCACTAGTAGCAGCACCTGTGATTTACCTGGCAAACGGGGCACTGGTGTTGTATGTTAACATTTTTAAGAAATAAATATATTTGAAGACTAAAATAATAAATGTTATATTTTCTCACCAACCTGTGAGGTTTAATATCAAGTCTTAAATATGTTTTTAAGTCTTGAATATTGTAGCGTTGTCACAGACCAGACGGAGGGTTCTTGATTACCAGCTTTATTCTCGGTTACAAGTTATATCTCTCTCAATATCACACTCAATCATAACCAAACCCAGCACTCAACACTCTCGTCTCACTCTCCCGCGCTCTCTCACTCAACCCCTCCTCTTCCGCTCTCAGCCCCAGAACCCTCCCTCCCCCGGATGAATGTCATCCAACAACAACCACTCTAAAAGCAACAGTAACGTTAACCCACTAGAACTCAGTCCGTTACACTACCTCCCCCCCACAAAGTCACTCGCCCCGAGTGACTACTCAAAGTCTCTCAGGTACCTTGGGGGCCTTACTCTCCTCCGGGGCCACCTGGGGGTGGGTGGGCGACAGTTCATCGGGGGGGAAATCGGGTGGGGAGGGATTTGGTGGGGCGGGGAGGGGGGGTGATAGTCCATTGGGGGGGGGGAATTCGGTTGGGGAGGGGCGGGGGGGCGACACTCCATCGGGGGGGGGATTTGGTGGGGCGGGGGGGGGGTGATAGTCCATTGGGGGGGGGTTGGGCGGGGTGGGGTCTGGTGCTCAACCCGGTTACCGCGCCGTTCACCCCCTTCTCCTGGGGGGGTGCCCGTGCCACGGTGCCATGGCCAGTCTATCTCGATGCAGGGCGACTCTCCTACCTCTTGGCGGCAGCTGGACCCTGTACACGACTTCGCTCAGTCTCTCGAGGACCCTGCAGGGCCCCATCCACTTGCTGTCCAGTTTGGGGCACCTGCCTTTCTTTCTCTGGGGGTTGTAAACCCAGACCAGCTCCCCGGCCGTGAAATGCTGCCCTTTGGTGTGCACGTCGTAGTTCCTCTTCTGTCTCGCCCCTGCACTCCGCAGTTGTTTTCTGGCAAACTCGTGGGCGCCCTCCAGTCGATCCTGCAGCTTTCGGGCATATTCCAGCCCCGGGGGGTCCGCCGGGGGGTCGGGCGGTCTGCCCAACATCATCTCAGCCGGGGTCCTAATCTCCCTGCCCAGCATGAGAAGTGCGGGGGAGCAGGAGGTGGAGTCTTGCGTCGCAGACCGGTACGCCATCAACACCAGGGGGACATGCGCGTCCCAGTCTCGCTGGTGTTTAGCCGTCACTATGGCCAGTTGCTGTCCCAGCGTGCGGTTAAATCTTTCAACTAGTCCATCGCTTTGTGGGTGGAGGGGTGTGGTGCGGGTCTTGTGGGAGCCAAGCTTTTCTCCAAGAGGGCCTTCTTCAACGAGGTGAATGCTCTCTGGCACTCGTCTGTCCAGATGAACTTCTCCCTGGGCCGTTGTAGCCGGAACAGGGGCGCGGCTATGGTGGAGAAGCCCCTCACAAATCTCCTATAGTAGGAGGCTAGTCCTGTGAAACTTTTCACTTCGGAACTGGAGCTGGGGGTGGGCCAGTCTTCCACCGCTTGCACCTTCTCCTGTGTGGTGCTGATACCGCCAGACCCCAGCTTGTGCCCCAGAAAGTTGACCTCCCGTCTCATGAAGTGGCATTTCTGGGGGTTTAGCTTCAGACCCGCTGCAGCCACCCTCTCCAGCACGCGTCTGAGCGCCCTGAGGGCCGTCTCGAATGATTCTCCATGGGCCAGGATGTCGTCCAGATATACGACGCACTCCTGGCGGGGGATCCCAGCGAGCACGTTGTCCATTAGTCTCTCGAATGTGGCGGGTGCATTGCAGAGGCCGAAGGGAAGAACTTTGAACTGCCACAGGCCCCCGTGTGTGACGAAGGCGGTTTTGGGTCTGGCGTCGGGGGTGAGGGGGACCTGCCAGTATCCGCTGCGTAGATCCAACGACGTGAACCAGGAGGACCCCGCCACTGCGTCGAGGGACTCGTCGACTCGTGGGAAGGGATAGGCGTCCCTTTTGGTCACGCCGTTGAGGCGTCTGAAGTCCACGCAGAAGCACCAGTCATCCTTTGTTTCTTTGGGGACCATGACGATTGGGGCGGCCCAGGGGCTGGTGGAGGGTTCAATGAGACCCGCACGCTGCATGTTCTGTAATGCCTTCTCTGCCGCTGCCTGACGAGCCATCGGCAGGCGTCGGGGTCTCATCCTGATGGGTGGAGCATCCCTCGTATCGATGCTGTGTTGGGCTAGGTGGGTCTGTCCCACGTCGTCCTCTGACAGGGAAAAACCTTAAACTCTAATAACAGTTGCCACAGTAGGCCCTGTTCAACATGCGACAGTCCATCACAGTTCCCCTGCCACACCTCCCTCACGACCGAGACCCTCTCTCCGTCTTCTCCCCCCCCCTTACCAGTGGGCGCAGCGGTTGTGGGGTGCGGTTGCGCCTCTGTGGTGGTGGGTGGGGCATGGGGCAGTATCGGGTGTCTATCCGGGCCGCCGCCGGAAGTCGTGTTGGCCGCTGTCTCAGTTGTCAGTACTGCAACGGTGGGGGTCGGGGAACGTTTCGGCGGGGTGGGTTGTCTAGTCATCTGTGCACTACGTGTCCGTCTGGGAATGTGAGTGTACCCCTCCGGGTGCTAATCACACAGTCCAGTCTTTCGAGCACGTTCAGTCCCAATATGCAGTCTTCTAGTTCCGCTACCCATACTGGGCAGTGAACTCTCTCCCTCCCGACCCCCACAGTCTCCAATGCCTCCCCCACCATGGGTGCCCGGTCCCCAGTTACTGTCTGTAATCTCACCGTGGTGGGTAAAATTGTGGTCCCACTCCCCACCGCGTCGGGTCTCACCAGGGTGACCGATGATCCCGTGTCGACGAGGGCGGAGCAGCATATCCCCCCAAATGTCACCGGGGCGTACCAGCAGTTTCCCGTCCCCGTCCGGCCCAGCATGACGACCTGCACCTGCTGGCCGCCCCCACCCTCCCCTGTTTGTAATGTCCCCACCTGGTCGTGTCGTGTTGTCTCCCCGCCTGTGCGGGGTCGGGACGCCGCCCCGGGGAGTCGCACCGTCCCGGTTATACGTTCCCCATACCGTTTCCCGGTTTCTCCGCTGTGTTGGTGCACTCTCTGGCCAGGTGGCCGGGTTTTCCGCATGCCCAGCAGAGCCTCGGTCCCATCCGTGGCCGCTGTTGTCCACTCAGCGAGGCAGCCCGTACCAGTTGTGTTAGCTCCACCGCCCAGGCCGGCGCCGCTTCACTCCTCTCCGACACGACAGCAGCCCTCACCCTCGGTGCGTCCTCCAACGTAGCGGCGGGGGTGCCAGCGCCCAGCATCTCCCTCTCCGAGGCTAGCTCCAACGCCTACTTTCTAATGACATATTCTATGTTTAATCTATCGAATCCAGTTGATGGCTTACTTTACTTTTTAAATAATCTATAGGTAATAAGTATTATTGTGTGGAAAGTAACGAATTACAACTACTCTCACTACTGTAATTGAGTTGATTTGTAAAAAGTACTTATTTGAGTATGTTGATAGTCTGTAACGAATTTTTACTTGAGTATGTTTTGAATAAAGTATTCTTTTTATTTCCAATCATCCATTACATTACAGAGTACAAACATAGCAGAATCATAATAGGTCAACCTGCATTTGCTAACCTCTGATATGGGCAGGGGTTTTTTGCACAAAAAAGTGCCTAATTCAATTGCGAGCACCGCAATTGCCTCCACAATCTGAACGATAATGATGAAATACAATAATCAAGGTGAATCTTTCCTTTTTTAATGTAATGGAAATATTTTTTTTTACTTTTTAATAAGCTACCTTTTTACTCTTACTTTTAGTTGTTTCCTGAACCAGAACTTTAGTAAAATTGCACTGACATAACAGTACTGGAGTAGGATACTCTTTCACCTCTGTCATTGTTTCAAAAAAATACTGGGGGAGGATGAGGAGAATAATAAGTCTGGTGGTGCAACACTAAAGAAACACATTTAGCGCTGATGTGATGTGATGTGATGTGAACTCTCCAGTCCAAACGTTTGTTGATGCCATTGACACGGATAAAAAGGTGTTATTCCACATTATACAACAGTTAGTTCCGACCAAGTAATTTGATTGGACAAGAGGCATTCCATGAGTGCTGATATACAGTATCGTTGAGTTTGTCTCAGGTATAGCCTTGTTCGCTTTATAGGCTCATGGCCTACCCAGCACTGCACACACAACTGGGCAGGATGGAGAGACAGGGTTTGCGCAAGCCAAGGTAAGTTGGCATGAAGCCCCAGAAGAATCCTAAACACAGTCTACGTAGAGGGATCAGTTACAGAGTCAACTAACTGAACAGCAGCTGATTTTAGCAGCAGCTAGGCAAGGCAAGGCAAGTTTATTTGTACAGCACATTTCATACAACAGGGGCAATTCAAAGTGCTTTACATACATTATTTAAAAATACAGAAAGAGGAGCATAGTAAGAAAATAAAAATGACAATGAATAAAAGCAAATATAAGAAGTAAATAGCTAAAACATTTAATAAGACAATAGTAATAAAAAATACATTGATAGAAGTGTTTGTGTTTAATCATAACTGGTGCAAAACATGAAGGTTTTTTAGCTTAGATTAAAATGTTTTAAGGGTTTGGGCCTGTTTGATTTCTTCAGGGAGTTTGTTCCAGGAGCATGCAGCAGCGTGACTGAAAATCTAATAGGCCTGATGAACAAACTGGTATCTTGGTGCAGATGTGGTATCTTGGTACATGGCTACAGTCTTGTCATGTCTGGTGACTTGGGTGGGTATCTATCTATCACGCGCTGGTGGAATGAGCTTCCCACGGCTGTCAGAACTGCAGAGTCACTACCCGTCGGAGACTGAAGACCCATCTCTTCAGGTTACACCTTAACTGCTCCTCCTGAGACATCTACTACCCCCCAGCACTGCGTCTCCTGAGACACCCACTTTTCCCCTTTACTGTGTCCCCTATGACTTCTACTGCCCCCCTTGTACTGTCTCTCTGTTCTCCAGTGTCTATATATATATATATTATTATTTTTTCAACGTTTTCCTTCTATCACTGAGACTGCCAATGGCCCCTGGCCTGAGCTGGATTACTCTTCCTGATACGACTGGTGGATTGATGATTCACTTGCTTAGTCAAATGTATTGATTGTAAGTCGCTTTGGAATAAGGCGTCTGCTAAAATGCCAAACATTTTAAATGTAAATGTATCTCGGGACTTCTACTCTATATCAGGAATGTGGAATATTGATACGTGTAAAACAAATGGCCAGAACAGAAAAAAACTGTTAATGTGATGGTTTAGGATATTCAGATGTGGAGTGACAGATGGAAGAGATGATACATGTTGATGTCAGATATCTGTGTATTGTTAAATCTGTAGAAATGGCACAAACATGTGTTGTGTTTTTCATGTTTCCCAAGTGGGTCTTGTCTTGTCAGAGAAAGAGCTGTGGTGCTCTTAGACCTGTCGGACACGTGTATATAGTCCTGGTTGACTTTGCCTACAGCAAGCACACTAATTACGGACTTTTGTAATGAAATCACAAAGTCTCACATCATTTTTTCACATCACGCTTTTATTAAAGAAATGCTGAAAAGTGTGTGTGTGTGTCATTCAAACTATTTTCTTTTTTTTCTTTCAAGAAAAACAAACCCCTTCACTCCTCACCCCTACTAACCCAAAGTATGAGCATAACCCTAGACCAACTCCTCCAAGGAGCAGGAGCATTTTGAGGAGGCCTTTTTAAAGCATCAAAGCCCTCGAAAATAATGTGATCATATATCTATATATAGAATTATTATTATTAAATTATTAATTATATATACCTGACTTTGCCTTTGTAGAATCCAGTTGATAAATATTAAAACCGTAATGTGTTTCCCTCCAGCATGTTGAAGCATATACATCTCTGTAACTGATTTGGTTATTGAAACGTGTTCCACTCAGATGGGCAGCTAGCTGGATAGCTAGGCTACCATGGTTACCGAGTGCATGTCAACACTTCATTCTTTTAATTCAGTCGAATATTGAAGAGAGGCCTGCTGCTATATGGCCGTGACGATGGCGCCCCCACGTGTTTATAAATGGGTATTGCAGTGTATCAGATGAGTGCTGAACTTTAGTTACATTTCGGGTGTCATAATTATGCCATCAAAGGGAGGAAATGTAACATGGAAATATGTCAAAATGCAGGACTGTCCTGCTCAAATCAACCTTAAAACATGTAACAGATAGCGAACAGATCACTTCAAATATGTAAAAAGAAAAAATGTGTTATGCTTGTTTATAAAGAAAAGGTCTATAATACATTGAAATGACATTAAACTAAGATAATACGACGGTTATCATATGTTTTAAAATCTTTATTAACGAAGAAAATAATTACATTTGTGGTTTTTCTCTTCCTGCTTGACTCCATCCACTATCGTGCCGACAATTCGGAAGGCATTATTCTGGGATTTCATAACACAGTGTGTCTCTTCGTAGTCTGGTCCTTAATACCAAGGTGTTCCCTATTTTTTTGCAGGATTGTTTAGTCGACGTTTTACGTGAAGAAAGATGGCGGCGCACACGGGAGGAATGGCAGATGCCACCCAGGGAGAGGAGTGTTCAGTGAGGCAGGGTGGCCCGGGTGTCACAGGCTTGCGGAGTCGCCCCTGCTCCAGCGAGAGAGACGGCCGGGTGCGGGCCGTCCAGGCCACCGTCCAGGCGAGGCTGGGACCCTACGAGCCGGTGGTCACCTACCTCCAGGCCGTGTTGGTGTGGGAGAGACCGTTTCATAGCGTGTTACTCTACGCAGTGGTCAACGTTGTGTTTTGGTAAGTTTGTTGGGGGGCAGTGGTGGACTCAGGCTGTGTGAAGGGCAGGGGGGGGCGAAAATAAAAAAAGGGCACCTACTGCACAACATGGGACCCCATCAGTGCACATGGTCAAGTTTAGACCATTGGAAGGGGCACCAATAGGGCACGTCCTCTCATTTTCGCCACTCAAAAGGGCATTTTTGCCACTCAAAGGTGCACTTAAGACAGACGTTTTTCAACCGTGGGGGCACCAGGAGGGGCGGTCGCCCCCCCCCCCCCCCTTGAGTCCGCCAGTGTTGGGGGGTGTCAAACATTGAAATATCTCAGCAAATGCATTGCCCTTTAATGTTTTAACAATTACAGAATTCACGGTTGAATTCCAAACATGATTAGCCAATTCTCTAAACAATCCCTCATAACTCCTGATGAACCAGCAGAACTAGGCTCTTGTTCTGATGTTACTGATCTCTGATGTCACTGTCTTTTATGAGGATTAACCAGGATGTGTAATGGAAGCCAAACCGGTTCCATTATGCAAATAACTGCATTGTGTTCAATCAGAGGGGGTTTTGATTTTGAGCTGCAAGATAATGACTGCATAGGCTTGGCATATTTTGTCAACAATCAGAAAGAGATTTACTGAGGAAGACCACACACACACACACACACACACACACACACACACCAGAGGTCACAGTCACATGAAGTCACAAACAGTTTTGCTGTCTCTTTTCTAGGTTCTTTGCCTTGACCTCGCTGCGCCTGCTCTTCCTGCTGTCCTCAGGCCTGGTGGTGGCTGTCTGTGTTGACACCTGGAGAAACAAGATCTGGCCTGAGATCAGAGGTGAGGAGGAGCATACGTTACTCCTCTGGGAGGTCTCTGCTCTCCAGCTCGTGCCCCAGACTATCTGTCTCTTCCTGCTGCATGTGTCTGCCCTCTTAATATTAATTACACCTGGCTTTTTATGTTATAGTATCCTTGGCTGTATAGTATCCTGGCTTTTTATGTTATAGCAGTGTTTCCTCCAGGAATTTTTACAATGGTGGCGGGTAGTGCTGACCGCGCGCGCCCGCGATTTTTCCGCGTGCACGCGCATGAAACGCGCACGCGCGCTCAAAACAACGACGTAATTTCAGCCAAAACTCGAGGATGGCCCAAAAAAATAAAATGTTTTCCTGTACTTCTCCCGTGTGTCTCTTATTGTCTGTGTCTGCATGTTTTTCCAGCATGTAATTCCGTTGTCAATAAAAACAAAAACACTGATCTGACGGTTTTTTTCACAACGTTATTACTTGTCACTTTAAGCCCAGGAGGGAGTTAGCGATTAGCGATGTTTAGCTTAGCTTAGTTTAACAGAAGTATCTTCACTTTTAACATGACTTCCCGTGGTCGTAGAGGGCTGGTCGACGGCTTAAAATGACCGTGTAGACCTGTAGACCTTATATAGTCATATATAACCTTATGACCTATATATAACCTATGACCTTATAGTCTTGTGTTTCTACCCCGGGCATAGCCGGTGTTATTCACGGACAAACACTCCTGTTAGAGTGGTTCTAGTACACTGGACATAGGTAACACATAGAGAGGCTTCTCCTCTCTCTCTCTCTCTCTCCATACTACACTACACTACACTACGCATCCTATACTACACTACGCTAGCTCGCGGTGTTCGGGTGACAGCCAGGGCGCGTTCGTAAATACGCTCTGGAAATCTGATCAGCACTCACGGAATGCCTCTTGTCCAATCAAATGACTTGGTCCCTTTATGACGTTGAACCCAGTGTGCGCTCCGGGGCTCTCAGAGCGAATTTACGAACGCAGCCTCAAGTTCAATACTCGCGACACACACGGACTGGTCCAGTTTCAGCGCTTGTGGGTGTGTCTAGCGCTGTGAAGGTCTGAAAAGCGGCCTAAATTTTTTTTTTTTTGGGGGTTGAGAAATCTGAATGGTGGCGGAGGAAATTCCATCGTGGCGGCGCGCCACGATGAAATGCATGTAGAGGAAACACTGTTATAGTATCCTTGGTCTGAATACTGTTAAGAGCTGAGACACACTTGAGTGACAGTATGGTTGTGTGATATTCATTATACCAGGTAGCCTATAGTTAACCATGCCATGTGTTATTCGATGAATGAATGAACTTTATTGTCATTGCTACAGTACAGGTACCAAACAACGAAATTTAGCAGGGGTGGCTCCCCTGGTGTTAGGAAAGGGGGAAAAAAACACTTAAAAAAAAAAAAATAATCACAAGAAGGGAAGGAGCTGGTTTACATAAATAGAGGCTATGTACACAATCCACTGTACTATACTGTACAGATAGACGACTAGGGTTGTCATATTGCACAATAGTATTGTTTCACGTTATTTAAAGTGTCGCAGTTTGCAGGCTTGAAATGTACATTTATTCCTATTCTGTGCCTACACCAAAGACTCTTAAAATGGAAGCCGATCCTTTTAGATGGATTGTTGGTAAAACCCTGCAACAGACTATAGGGCAGGCAGGGCCGCACAAAGCCCACAGTTAAAGTTCAACTCCTGGCAAGAGAGACAGTCTGATATTTTTGGTGAAGTATATGACACTATTGAGAGACTGTGTTGGTAAAAATAACAACCATTATTGACAACAAATTTCTGTACCAGTTGAAACCAAGTAGCCTGCACAACCACAGACCAGTGACAACGAGACTGTCTCAAGGGAGTCTCTCTCTCTATGTGTGTTTACTGTGTCTATTAACATCTGATCTGCGTGTGTGTGTGTGTGTGTGTGTGTGTGTGTGTGTGTGTGTGTGCGTGTGCGTGTGCGTGCGCGTGTGCGTGTGCGTGTGCGTGCTTGCTCTGCAGTCCTCCGGAAGCCTATCCGGGGTGCAGCCTCTGGGGAAGCCAGTGACAGTGAGGAGGAGCTTGCTGCTTTCTGCCCAACAGTAAATCACCTGTTTTCTATCACAGTCATGTCAAGGTTTAGTCAGGCAGGCTGTCACTGTTCTGTTTTAGTCTGTGTTTCATCAACCTTTAAAATGTGGCCTGCTCGTTTGCTGTGCTGTGTGCAGCTGGTCCCGGATTGAAAATAACCTGACACGTTTAGAGATAGAAATAGCAGGCTCTCCAATTCAGGGTACAGGAGATGTAACACAGAATGGAAAATGAAATACTTGTGTTTACAAAGCAGTATGGATGTGACGGTCATGGAATTTGGGGGCAACGGTCAGTTGTCGTGCATAATTGTTACAACTGTCAGATCCGTTTCACAACAGGCACCCAACTCTTATGGCATGACAGAGCCTGGTTGACTGCTGTTGCTATTACTGAAGAACTAATAAACACATCCAATGTTTCTAAGATCTGTTTATTGATTCAACAGAAGTATTGCTTTTTAATAAATAGTCTATGCAAGTAAAATAACAACAGGTAGCAGCCGCTTGGAAAATAATTACAAACACAAAAGACACGCTAAGCCTACAGTAGTCGGTGCAAATAAACTGTTGTGCGTCACCTTTTAAAATAACTGTCTAAAAGAGCAAAATAAGTACGTACCATTTAATAGCAAAATAGGCCAACTATAATTTTGTTCCGCCTCTTCCTTTAGGGCTCTGCACACAGCGTGCGATTTCTGTTGCGCGACAGCATTCCATTGCAACGCACACGGCGTGCGATGTGATTTTGTTGCGCCGCAAAATTCCAATTTCAACTCACACCATTGAAGTCTATGAGAAAATCATAAAAAATCGCATCCCAATGCACACAGCGTGCGATGCAATTTCTGTTGCACCTTAACATTCAAAATGAATGGAATCGAATGTTCGCCGTGCGATTAAAATCGGGGCCGTGTGTGTTGAAATGCGATGTTCTCATAGACTTCCATTCAAACTTCAAATGGAATGTTGACACGCAACAGAAATCGCACGCTGTGTGCAGAGCCCTTTTGGGTTCCGTGCCAGGAACACAAGCACATTTCCGTTGTAACAATGGGGTAACAATGTTTTCCAGCTGTACTAAAAACTCTCTGAGGCTGTGCACAAATATACAGATGTATTTTCTTGCAAATGTTGCCATCAAAAGAAAGAGACCCTGGTTGTCACACCAGCATGCCAGGGGATCGTCATTGGAGTCCAGCGGCTCTTAGGTAGCTCATAATCTCATTGACAGTACGCACTCATCGGTAGAGAGCCAGTGCTTTCAGGCCTACCTCCTTCTCTCCCTCGCATCTAGCGTGCTAGCTAGCGCGAGCTTCAAAGGAATAGTGCATTTCTTGCGCGCAACGATTTTCCCCTCAAAATACAAAACAGTTTGATTGATAGAGGGATTATTGTCGCAAAACAATTGTTCATAATTATTTTACATGTTCAAATGTGACACAGCCCAATGAAAAGGGCTACCTGTAGGCGAAATCATTTTTCAGTTTTTTACATGTGCTTAAACTACAGATTGTAAGCTTTCAAATGATGCATCATACATTGAAATCGGAAACAAATTGAAGACGACATGAGTATTTGAAAGTTGCTACACCGGAAATCACTAAGCACAGAAAATCCCCATCAAAGATAATGAATCCCCATCAAACAACAAGAAACGAAGTCATTGTGTTATAGATTACACTTATTTAATGAACGTAAAACTGTTCGGAAAAATAACGAGTGGGTACTTCACATCTTCGAGTTGAATGTTAGCTAAAAAAACGAAAATCTGAAAGAAAAAAAAAAAAACTTTAAAGACGAATTTGACGTCTTTCTCATTTCCGAGAGGTGTCCAGAAACACCAGGAGCAGTCACAAATGTTATTAGGCAAAGTATATATATATGAAAATAAAAACCCACATTTAAAAATTCAAAAATCTATTTATAACACTTTTCTATATTTCTTGTACCACTACAGTTTGACGATGCTATAGTGGCCAAAGACTCCGACTCTGAGCACTCTGATGCTGAAGTCTCGTACACAGACAACGGGACTTTTAATCTATCCCGTGGCCAGACCCCGCTCACCGAGGGCTCAGAAGGTGAGCACGTGCTGAGTCTGCCTCTGTCATGAGAAATGTCATGAGAAATGTATGCAGATGCAATGTGATGGCAGAGCTCAGATATATATGATATAAGGTGTTGATGAGTAGATGTGAATTAACCTGTATGCTAACTCTGTTACATAAAAGTTGTGTATAGTCCCTGACAAATAACGAACATTCTGACATGTTTAAGCCATTCATCTCTTACTCCTCAGATCTTGACAGACACAGTGATCCTGAGGAGTCTTTTGCTCGAGACCTGGACTTCCCCTCCATTAACCCAGATGCCAACCTGATGGATGATGATGACGACACCCGTATCGGGCTGCCCAGTCTGGGCCCGTCTGGTCCCCGTGCAGGGATGCTGGATTTATACTCCCATCTGGACTCTGACCAGGACGACCTGGATGCTGAGCTCTCTTTAAGTGGCCTGCCCCCTGCCTCTGACTTCGCAGGAGAGCTGGCTGGAGTCATCGCCAGCAACATGATTCAGGCGGCGCTGGCTGGGGCCTTGCAGCCTCGGCCCCCTGCTGCTCATCGCAGGGAAGGGCCTCCCAGAGCAGGGGCCCACCGGAGCTACCACAAGCAGTCCAGCTCAGAGCTTGACACAGACTTGGACGGGGAGGACTTTGAAATGCTGGATCAGTCGGAGCTGAACCAGATGGATCCCTTTGGGGGTGCAGGAAGGGGTGGGGGGCAGGGGGGTGGGAGCCAGGGGTCCAGCTTCTTGTCCAACCTGCTGGGGAAGCCACAGTGAGCTGTGTGTGAGTGTAGCACTTGTACTTGTGTAAGCAAACTAAGTCTCTGTGTGTGTGTGTGTGTGTGTATATGTGTGTGTGTGTGTGTGCGTGTATATGTGTGTGTGTGTGTGTGTGTGTGTGTGTGTGTGTGTGTGTGTGTGTGTGTATGTGTGTGTATGTGTGTGTATGTGTGTGTATGTGTGTGTGTGTGTGAGAGAAAGATGTGATCATAAGTTCCAGCAGCCAGGCTCCTGATTGGCATCAGTTAATACCACTGTGAAGTACTTCTGATTTCTTTGTTTTTCTATTCAATTTCCAATTTCTTCCTATTGAGCTTGTATACCTTTAAGCCACCGTCATCTGGAAGGTCTTATTTTGTAGGCTGAGCAATAGCAACATTCTGTAATGAGTCTATCTAAGTTTAATACTTTAAGTTGGATTACTGAAATAAATGAACTTTTGCACGATATTCAATTTTTTTGAGTTGCACCTGTACTATAACACACTCCCTCTCGTGTGATATTGCTTAATTATACAACAGTTAGTTCCGACCAAGTAACTTGATTGGACAAGAGGCATTCCATGAGTGCTGATATACAGTATAACAGCACTGGGACTTTTAACTTCACTCCGCCTGACAGATGTTCTACTAAATGACCGTTAATTAGACTACATGTTTGTGTTCAGGTTACTAGGCAACAGTCCATTTGAAGTTCATTGCGGAACTATTTTTTGTTTATTTTTATGATTAAATAAACAAACAAATAATAATCTGTTGTCGCTTATTACTGTTAACTAATAAATCGCGCTGTAGAACTGTTGTATAAAAGCAATATCACACTCAAGGTCATGCTGTTATACTGAATATCAGCATAATAATATCAGATATTCAGTATAACACACTCCCTCTCGTGTGATATCGTGAGTTTAGAATGATAAGGTTCTATCTCCGTTTAGGGCAGTTCAGAGATATTGAGCGTCAAAGTTTTTACATTCCATTATGTTTTGTGAGATGGAACCTTTGTATTTTATGAATTACTAACTCGAAAATGTCAACATTTTAAAAATAACACCACACAGGCATTAATAAACACCTAATGGATCAGATTATGTAAAAAACTCAATTTTGACAAGAATGGAGATAGAACCTTAGTTATAATTCTAACGTGACGTGATGCTGCTTAATTCTCCTCTGGTCATGATGATGAGACACGGGACAGCATCCCCTCCCAGCTCCCAGCAGCCACCGCGGCTCCATCTACCAGCCAGATTCCAGGGACTACGATCTGCACCTGCTTATACATTATACACATACTGTACATGTCCTTGGCTTTGATACTCATAGAAGTCACACATCGTGGTAAGTTGAATGTGAGATTCTTTTCTTAGCTATTTTCGTGATAGAGATAGAGTACAATTGTATAATGTGTATGCTAAGCTAGTTCATTGGACAAGCAGGCTAGTGAACTTCAGCAGCCAAGCAGCACAACAACACAACACTATCAGATGCAGCATCAGTGACGTTAGAATTATAAGGTTCTATCTCCATTTGTCAAAATTGAGTTTTTTTACATAATCTGATCCATTAGGTGTTTATTAATGCCTGTGTGGTGTTTTTTTTAAAATGTTGACATTTTTGAGTTAGTAATTCATAAAAAACAAAGGTTCCATCTCACAAAACATAATGGAATGTAAAAACTTTGACGCTCAATATCTCTGAACTACCCTAAACGGAGATATAACCTTATCATTCTAAACGGAGATAGAACCTTATCATTCTAAACGGAGATAGAACCGTATCATTCTAAACGGAGATAGAACCATATCATTCTAAACGGAGATAGAACCTTATCATTCTAAACGGAGATAGAACCTTATCATTCTAAACGGAGATAGAACCTTATCATTCTAAACGGAGATAGAACCTGATCATTCGAGGTAACTGCTAGCTAATAATATGTTTGGACGTTTGGATCTATTATTAGTGATGAAATCACTTCATTCATGCATGCCACTTATTCTCAGTGATGTCTTTGGCATATCTAATAAATGCATCATGGAACAATGCAGCCAGTTTGAGATGGCAGCTAACTAACTACATCTACTGTGTTAATAACTTGTCAGCCACCCAGAGCTGACACCACAAAACTGAATACCATTGTTGTCATTATCTCCCAGGCATCTACCAACCACATGACTGTCATCATGGCTAATCGGCTTGAAGCTATTTTTGTCATGGTAGTAAAGGCATGATTAGCTACCATGATAGTTGTGCCATACATCTGCCCCTCATAGCTCTTAGCTTGGGTTAGCTAGCTAATTAGATTAAAGCCTGATGTCTATCCATCCTGTATTATTATTTAGTCGTCTTCCTTATTTACTATCTGAGTGAGCCCGTACATTAGGCAAATTCGAATCATGCAATTGATTTGCAATGTCATTTTACATTATCAGACTTATAGTAAGTGTGAATGATATTTTTCTTTTTCTTTTTTGTTGCCACTTTGACTTTCTCTTGCAGTCTTACAGAAGTATTGCAACAATGGAGCCCTTGGATGGATGCAAAGTCGTGACAAATAACTCTCCCTCAAGTGACACCCACAGCGACCCTGCTGCCCAAAACTCTGTCGACGGGGGAGGGCACCCTTGGGAGGTAACAGACATGGCCCGACTCCGCCGTTTCCTCTGCTACGGCTCTGAGGGTGGCGTGTACAGCACCAAGGACAAGGAGCCCTGTCTGGGGATGGAGAGCGCACTGGCTCTGCTCTCCCTGCTCCAGGAAGGCCGGGGCTGCGAGGTGGTGGACGAGATCAAGAGGTTTAGTAGTCAGGAGGAGGGGAGGGCGAGGAGAGCGGTCAGGTGCAACCCTTCCCTCTTCGCCCTGGCCGTGTGCTCCCAGCACTCGGACCTGAAGACCAAGCAGGCGGCGTACCGAGCCCTGAGGGAGGTGTGCCACGGGGACCCCACGCACCTCTTCTCTTTCGTCCAGTTCAAGAAGGAGCTGAAGGAGGGGATGAAGTGCGGGATTTGGGGACGGGCCCTGCGGAAAGCCGTGTCCGACTGGTACAACGAACAGGACGCCATGAGCCTGGCGCTGGCGGTGACCAAATGTAAACAGAGAGGCGGCTGGTCTCACCAGGATCTGTTCAGGCTCTCGCACATGAAGCCTGCGAACGAAGGTGAGCTTGTAAACACAGACACGTCGTGACATTAGAATTATAAGGTTCTATCTCCGTTTTTGGTCAAAATTGAGTTTTTTTACATAATCTGATCCATTAGGTGTTTCTTAATGCCTGTGTGGTGTTGTTTTTAAAATGTTGACGTTTTTGAGTTAGTAATTCATAAAATACAAAGGTTCCATCTCACAAAACATAATGGAATGTAAAAACTTTGACGCTCCATATCTCTGAACTACCCTAAACGGAGATAGAACCTTATCATTCTAAGCTCACGACTCGACTGTACATGCCAAATATGTGTACAGAGTTTGGACATAATAAATACAGTTCAGGTTGTTTCATGGTACAGACTATTTATGCGTGTATAAGTCTTGGATAGCCTCAAATGGATAAAAACGCCCAAAAGATCAGATTCGTTTTTAAATCTAAATCAAGACTTCTAATAGGCTTAGGTACTGTAATTTCAAGACCAAGAGAGGTGATCATCAATACATGCAATTGTTTTATTTATGCTGACTAATTTGCTTTGCATTCAGCAATTACTTTGATCAGTAAATACGTAACGAAAGGGTGGAAGGAAGTCCAGGTGGCCTACGCCGATAAGGAGAATTCGGAGGAGGTCGTCAAAGTCCTGTCGTATCTGGAGGTGGTGGAGAAGGTCAAACACAGCACTGACGAGATGGAGGTCGTCCATCTGATAGAGGAACACAGGCTGGAGAGAGAACAGCTGCTGACCAATTATCTCAAGTCCAAAGAGGTTTGCAGTACACTAACCCAATGTAGAAGCACTACTTGATGTAATGCTTAGTTCACTGAGGTGATTAAAAATTATTAAATGTTTTTTTAGACCTCAAATGTTGTCCAATGATGTTGTGATGATTCCATGTCCCAAGCTAATCTGTTGTAGATATAAGAATATAATACAGTATGCCGTATACATGCCACAATTCCATATTAAATTATTTTTGTCTCATAATCTCAATGGATCCATATTTGTGTTGTGTAGACTTTCTTCCAAGTCTGATTTAATCGTATTTTTTCCCATTGGAGGTGTGGAGAGCTTTGTTGAAGGAAATGCCCGTGGCGTCGGTGCTGAGAACCCTGGGTAAGATGACAGCCGACAAAGTTCTAGAACCAGGCAGCTCGGATGTGGCGGCGGTTTGTGAGAGGATCCAGAGTGAGTCGGCTCTGAAGAAGGTGAGACCTGATCTGTTGTCCCTCACTCTCAAACAAATGGGATTCATTTACTCTGCTGTCTGCATTTCGACATGCAAATACAGTGGGGAAAATAAAGTATTCAACTTTATTATTATTATTTTTACTTTTCAACATTATTTTAATTCAACATATGGACAAAAGTATTGGGACACCTGAACATCACCATCAACGTCTTGAAGCTGTCATTGGAAACTAAGGCTTCTCCACCAAGTATTAATCAATCAATTTCATTTAGCGTGTCCAACTTTTGCTTGTAGTGGTGATAGGATTAGCAGTATCTAGTCGATCTTGTCGTTCTTGTCGATCTCGTCAATACTCCCAGGGCTGCGACGTGGACGCTCCTTTCATGGCCCCTCGCCATGTGCCAGCCAAAAGCCGCCTTAAATCAAGGAAACGTTTCCTGAAGAGCGTCCCGCCCCTCGGAACACCGAGCACAAGCAGTGAAAGAGTCACTCGGTGGGAAGAAAGGCTTGACAAACTCCCACCAGCAACAACAATGGAGCTAAAGGCGAGCGAGGCACTGCCTCCTGGAGCAGACACCAACTACGCAGCGTGGAAATGCCTAAACAGGATAAGATCTGGTGTTGGACGTACAAAAGCCACTCTCGCCAAATGGGGATACCTAAATGACGGGGACGTTGTGTGTGACTGTGGCACTGAACCACAGACCATGCAGCACCTCCTGATATGCCCCCTGCTGGAGCAGCCCTGCACAGCATCGGACTTGGCAGAGTTCAATGAGAATGGACAGCAATGTGTTCAGCTGTGGTTGAACCACATCTAGCCAAGCCTTGTAACTGACTCTCTTGTGGACACGAAAAGAAGAAGCGTGTCCAAAACTTCTTTCCTGTGTCATTCCCCTTTATTGCACATAAATTGCACAACAATTTCTTTAGCTTTATAATTTTATTGAATTAATACCAATGTCTGGTCTAAATGTCATGTGAATAGCTGCAATGGAAATATGTTGAATTACTAAATCGTTGATGTGTTGAATACTTATTTCTCCCACTGTATATCTTCATGATTTATTGTTGCTGTATGTCTCCCTCCAGACAAAAGTTCACCCCTTCAGTATCCTGATGGCCTCAGAAAACTACAAAAAAGGCCAAAGCAATCGAGGGACAGTGCAGTGGGAGCCAGACAGTGACATCCTTAAAGCACTGGACTCTGCCTTTTACAAAAGCTTTATGGTAGGTTGATCCTCTCATCTGGTAGCACTCGTATTGCAGCTTATACAACAGTTAGTTCCGACCAAGTAATTTGATTGGACAAGAGGCATTCCATGAGTGCTGATAGACAGTATAACAGCACTGGGACTTTTAACTATATGTATCACTCCGCCGCACAGATGTTCTACTAAATGACCGTTAATTAGACTACATGTTTGTGTTCAGGTTACTAGGCAACAGTCCATTTGAAGTTCAGTTGCTGAACTATTTTTTGTTTATTTTTATGATTAAATAAACAAACAAATCATAATCTGTTGGCGCTTATTACTGTTAACTAATAAATCGCGCTGTAGAACTGTTGTATAAAAGCAATATCACACTCGAGGTCATGCTGTTGAATAATGTAATGAATATCATTGTGGCCTGCGGCCTCGTACCTACGACCGAATCACAGCCGTGCTGATATTCAGTATAACACACTCCCTCTCGTGTGATATTGCTTAAGCAGCATTGTAAATGACTCACTCCAAGCATACTGCACTGAGGGAGCATTAGATTGCACTGGCTAATGATGTCTGCGACCAAAACAGATCTAGATTGGACATTCCCTTTAAATAACTAGAACCGGCAGAGAGAGATGGAGAGAGAGAGAGATGGAAAGAGAGAGAGAGAGAGAGATGGAGAGAGAGAAATGGAGAGAGAGGGAGAGAGATGGAGAGAGAGAGATAGAGAGAGAGTAAGATAGAGAGAGAGTAATTGTAATTAACTAGCTTTCACTCTACTCTTGTAGTGTTCCCAAATGCAAATGTGTTTGTTCCCTTAGAACGTGGAGCCCGTGGGTAAGCGGTTTGCCGTGGCGGTGGACGTCAGCACGTCTCTGAGCAGCACTGTCCCGGGGACCTCCGCTAGCACCGCCGTCACGGCCGCAGCCATGACTATGGTGAGGCACCGCTCCCACCACCCCTAGCCATGACTATGGTAACTAGGCACCACTCCCACCACCCCTAGCCATGACTATGGTAACTAGGCACCACTCCCACCACCCCTAGCTGCATTCAGAAGCATGGGAAGGGTTAAGGCTATACTTAATTATTGCTTTATTAGCTGCATTTCTCAGTATAGTTAAGAGGTGTAGAGGCTTCCCATCTCTGGAGGATGTCGGGGTCAAGGAAAGGGTCTGTTGACACATCGTGAGCTTAGAATGATAAGGTTCTATCTCCGTTTAGGGTAGTTCAGAGATATTGAGCGTCAACGTTTTTACATTCCGTTATGTTTTGTGAGATGGAACCTTTGTATTTTATTAATTACTAACTCAAAAATGTCAACATAAAAAATAAAAAATAAACACACAGGCATTAATAAACACCTCATGGATCAGATTATGTAAAAAACTAAATTTTGACAAAAATTTAGATAGAACCTTATAATTCTAACGTCACGACATTCTTAGGGTCAAGGAAAGGGTCTGTTGACACATTCTAAGGGTCTGTGCCACATTAATTCCCAGGTGCCATAGTCTCAAGGGTGGGCAGGCGTTCCAGGAATGCTCTGTTAAGAGACAAGCCATAACAGTTTATCGTTCCAGGACCAGGCAGCATTATGGAACTCTGTACGCTGGTGAAGTGAAACGTCATTGGACGTGCTCAGCGCTGTAACGCTGATAATACAGATATCTGGCTGTCAAAATTGATCCCACTGTAATAGCCACGTTACTTGTACCAGTACACGTCACAAATATCAAATAACATATATTTTATTTACTAAAATAGCTATATTTACTAACAGTAGCGGACTCAGGCTGTTTGAAGGGCAGGGGCGAAAAGAAAAAAAGGGCACCTACTGGACAACATGGGACCCCATCAGTGCACATGGTCAAGTTTAGACCATTGGAAGGGCAGCCAATAGGGCACATCCTCTAATTTTGCCACTCAAAAGGGCACTTTAGTGCGACGTTTTTCAACTGTGGGGCCACATGGTCAAATTTAGACCATTGGATGGGCATCAATAGGGCACATTCTCTAATTTTCGCCACTCAAAAGGGCATTTTTGCCACTCAAAAGGGCACTTAAGAGAGACGTTTTTCAACCGTGGGGGCACCAGGAGGGGCAGTCGCCCCCCCCCCCGAGTCCGCCAGTGTTTACTAATCTCCTATGGAGCTTCTAATACAAACTTGCTATGTTTGTCTCCAGACAGCTGTTGTTGTTATGGTGTTCTTTGATTATGATGCAATCACTTTACTTTACCAGCGTATTATTATTTATGATGAATTGGGCATTATTTATACGTTTTTCTCCCTTTTAACAATACATTTTGTTCCTAAACACGGTCATCCACAGTCATTGGGGACTGGTTATGTATGCCATGCATGTTTGTATCGATCACAGGTTATCGCACGGACAGAGGTAGATGCACTGATCCTGGCGTACTCCGAGGGAGCTGTGGTTCCTTGCACCATTTCAGCAGACATGTCCGTGGCTCAAGCTACAGCTGAGCTGGTCAAGGTATGGATGTGTTACCTGTGTGGATGTGTTACCTGTGTGGATGTGTCACCTGTATGGATGTGTTACCTGTATGGATGTGTTACCTGTATGGATGTGTCACCTGTGTGGATGTGTCACCTGTATGGATGTGTTACCTGTGTGGATGTGTTACCTGTGTGGATGTGTCACCTGTGTGGATGTGTTACCTGTGTGGATGTGTTACCTGTGTGGATGTGTTACCTGTGTGGATGTGTCACCTGTGTGGATGTGTTACCTGTATGGATGTGTCACCTGTATGGATGTGTTACCTGTGTGGATGTGTTACCTGTGTGGATGTGTTACCTGTATGGATGTGTCACCTGTATGGATGTGTTACCTGTGTGGATGTGTCACCTGTATGGATGTGTTACCTGTGTGGATGTGTTACCTGTATGGATGTGTCACCTGTATGGATGTGTTACCTGTGTGGATGTGTCACCTGTGTGGATGTGTTACCTGTATGGATGTGTTACCTGTGTGGATGTGTTACCTGTATGGATGTGTCACCTGTATGGATGTGTTAGCTGCATCACAGGATGTGTATGGATGTGTCACCTGCATCACAAAGTACCTCCTAGAAATTCAGAATTTTATCAATACACTTTTGTGACGACAAATATTGAAACCCATTTTGGGTGAATGACCACTCTTGAACTTATAATCCTCCAAATATCCTAGTCTCATCCCTACGGGAGCCCTCCAGCATGAAGCAAAGCAACAAAAAAAAAAAAGCTGCACTAAGTTTGTCTTTTCGACCACTTACTATCTTGTCAGCGAGTCCAACAAGCAAGTTACCAGTAAGCAAGTTCACCAAACTCCCGTTAATCTTTCAGTTAATTTCTTCAGTGCTACAGGAGCAGCATATAGTTGTCACAAGCCCAGAGCGCCCTCTCGCGGCTGTTGACGGTAATGTTTACCGTCATGTCAGTCAGTATGAAATGATGTCAGTCATGTCAGTCAGTATGAAATTATATATATTTTGATATATAAGTTGCACCTGACTAAGTCGCAGGACCAGCCAAACTATGAAAAAAAAAGTGTCCGGAAAATACGGGTAGGTCAAAACTTTAATAATAATAATAATAATAATTCATTACATTTATATAGCGCTTTTCCGGGGCTCAAAGACGCTTTAGGAGCTACACTTTCTTTTTTGTTGCTTTATGCTTCAGGGCTTCCGTACATTCTCAATGTTTGAAACCAGTTATCTACTCATGTGATGGGACACTGTCTGCACTGTCATCACCCACTCAATGTCAACAACCATCTGTCCCAGATCCCCAGTGGGAATACAGACTGTGCTCTGCCCATCCTGTGGGCCTCAGAGCAGGGCAAGGCCGTGGATGTGTTCATCATCTTCACCAACAACGAGGCCTGGTATTGTCATGCCAACCCTGCAGAGACTCTGAGGATGTACAGACAGGTGAGTCCATGCACGCACCAGGGTATCCGCCAGGGTATCCGGGGTGTCTTTAAAAGTATTAAAAAGTCTTCTCACAATTTTATGAGGTCTTGAATTTTGTAGGTATTTTTCTGAATTAGACTCTGTCCAAAGATTTTGAGTCCTAAAAACTTTTAGTAAAAGTTTGTGAATTTATTAGTTTTATTAAAAAACAAAGATGAACCGGAAATTCTGTTGTATGATAGTGGTCTAGTGAGTCTATTGCAAACTAAAACTGTTAAGTTAAAGGTGTCACTGATGTCAACGGTTACAGCTCCAAGTGGCGGTGAGGTCTGGAAAAATATTGACAAGGTCTTTAAAAAGTCTTAGAAAGGTATTGAAATTAACCTCAAGATTCCTGTATATACCCTGAGTAGGTAACATAGACACGGCTGTTCTAGTGTCTGTCACTTAGATCCAACTGTCACTTTCAAATTAACCTCAAGATTCCTGTATACACCCTGACGCACTGAGTTAGTCCCTAGAGAGAAGGGTGGTGCTGTGGTGGTATACCACTGTACTCTACGCTGCTCTGTCAGTAAATAACTACCATTTGCTGAGCTGACATTGCTGAAATTCCTCCCTGAACTCTCAGATATTTTGGTCACACTAATCATCACATTGCCCAGATATCATGTGAATACATTGAATTCCAAATGTTTTGTGTGTGTGAGTGTAATGTCTGTAATTTACATATAATTACCTAACTAACAAATTTGAGACAATATTATAGCATCATAACTTGAATCATTGTTTTATGCATCTTGTCGTCAGCCATGTACAGTACATCTGGGTAATTGCATTGTTACCAAAGCAGTTCTACATTGTCTATAGAGCAACCGTGCCACATCATTTGCAAAAAAATACTATATGTACTTGCAGGGGTCATTTGTCCTTGTATTTTCAAACATCTTCAGGTTACACCTTAACTGCTCCTCCTGAGACATCTTCTGCCCCTCAGCACTGCGTCTCCTAAAGACACCCGCTTTCCCCTCTAATTTCTATTGCCCCCCTTGTACTGTTTCTCCAGTGTAAAAAAAAAAAAGTTTAGAAGAAGGTGATAGGAGAAGGTTTTTCCTTCTATCAATGGCCCCGGGCCTGAGCTGGATTACTCTTCCTGCTACGACTGGTGGATTGATGAATTCACTTGCTTAGTATTCAAATGTATTGATTGTAAGTCGCTTTGGAATAAGGCGTCTGCTAAATGCCAAAAATGTAAATGTAAATGTATTTTGTTTCTGCAGAAAACGGGAATCTTTTCTAAGTTAATGGTGTGTGGGTTGACCTCAAGCGGGCTCTCAGTCGCTGACCCAGAGGACAGGGGCATGCTGGACGTCTGCGGCTTCGACCTCGGAGCTGTGGACGTCATCCGTACCCTCGCCCTGGATCTGATCTGAGAACAGTTTCGGAACAGTGGAAAAAAAGGAAAAGATTGACTGAATGGAAGAAATACTGGAAAAAAGGACTTAGCGTGTAGAGTGCCTAAGAGAGCACAGATTCAGGGGCGCTTAGGTGGCGTAGCGGTTTAAGCGTTGACCATGTAACCGCAGGGTCCCCGGTTCGATTCTGGCCGGGGACATATCCTGCATGTCATCCCTCCTCTCTCTCTCACCCATCCTTCCTGTCTAAATCTCTACTGTATCTGTCAATAAAATGAAAAAATATGAGTGGAACTGCCCCACTCAGAAATAGTAACTTTAAAAAAACGCACAGATTCAAAACATATTGATATTTACAATACAGCTTTTTGGGGGGTTTATGATCATTATTAGTCAGATTATGATGTGTCCAGCAGGCTGGACTAAATTAGGGACAAATATGTGTAGTTATTATCTGAAATGTTGTAAAAGGATGGCTGTATACAATGCCATCTTATACAGTATGCTGTTAGATAGACTTTATTTGTCATTGCTACAGTACAGGTACCAACCAACGAAATTTAGGAGTTGCATATGACACTACAAGAAATAATCTACACAGTACCCCTAAGGAATACAGTTCCTTTTTCAAGACAATAATTACATTATTTGAGAAGACTGTTTGCTGCTGGCAAGATGGGATTAAAATGTTTAATTTTAGACAAGGATTGAAGGTTCAGGAGACCTGTACATTGTATGTGAAGTGCCTGTCTAGGCATACAACATGTATGAGGAAACCACTAGATGGCGCTATTGTGTATCTCTTGATATGTTTTAGGAAGAGTGATTGGCCTTTATTAGCCATTGAAGTATGTCTCTCTGTTGTGTGTAGCATTGTTATAAATGTGTATGAGTAAACGGGAGGGAAATTGGTGAAATGTAAAGTAAAACACTGAGGATACATAGAGAGACATGAAGTCAGTTGTAATTTAATGTGTGAAAAATCCTCATCTGATTTTTACCAGATGTTCTGTGAGACGTTAAGAAAATGAACACAAAGAATTCCAGTGATTGGGCGCTTTGATTTGGGGTCATCCGGTAATGACCAAGCCTGACCACTATACTAACCAACTTTAATTTGTTATATTTATGTAATAATGTTCAAAACGTATGCATTTCTGAGGTCTACATGATGTAATTACCCTCGGTGCACTTACCGGTACATTTGACAAGTGACGGCTATTTTATTTGACAAGCGAAGGGAACATTTGATGCCAATGTTTGGGACCTATTTTTTTTATCTTGTAGCAGTTTATTGTAAATCAGAAAGGTGGATTACTTCCCTGCTATCTAGTGATTTCTATGCATTACCAATGGCTTCTTCCATTGCTGTGTGTTGTTAAATAGTCTAACCAAGGTAATGTTACAGTCTATGAAGACTGAAGCTGCTAGGAGCACATTATATGTATTTCTGTAAGAGTTTTTTAAAAAGAAAACACTAATGTAAGAATGTCAGACATGAAAAGAACTATGTTTCCATTGTAATAGATGTAACTGAATGTACATTTTGCAATACCTGTTTCACAAGTATAGGTTTGAACTGCAATGCTTTATATTTCTTCAGACATTGAATGACTAAATGTGATGATGTGTTATTATGAAAATGCTTTACTTTTAGGGATCAATTCAATTTGGGAATGACAGCTGAAGCTACAGGGAAATTCAGTGGCCGATACAATAACTCTTCCCTTAGGTTGTCTGCCGTTGTATTTCAACCAACCCATATTTAAAAACAACACAGAAATCATCTGACTGATTTCTGAAAACCCTTTTTTATTACTTGCTTGTTATTTTGATCATTTCCAATATAAAGGCACTCAGTCCCATAATCCTATGTTATGGCGAAATTGGTGTGAAAGTAGATATGTTCACAAAACATGCTTTTAATTTGAGGGTTAATTGACAGGTTTATTGACTATAGGCCTAGTAGTTTTGCATACTTTGTACACTATGCTCACTGTGTAAAGAAAACACTGATGGAAACATGGGGGAGTTAAATTGCAGTACATGAGAATATACATGAGTAGGCTACATTGTCCTGAGTGCTTCTGATTTAGTGGGCACCCTCAGTATAGAGATCCAATACAATTTAGTGGTCTGAAAGCTGAATTAGTTAGAAATGCAGGCCTTATGTTAAATAATATCATAGAATATCATACAAATTAATTTAAGGTTATTTCAATGTATAGCCTGTTGTTGAATCCAGAATTGCATGTGCAATGCATACATCAGCAATATTTTGTCAATGTCAACACTAATAAAAGCATTTTGTGTGCATCTCTTTGATTTTGTGTCCAAAAAGAGTAGGCTATTATTGTTTTTAGTAATGTTGGTTCATACTTGAATGCTTGAATACACTTGAAGTGTTTTTGGGGCTTAACTAAAACCTGGCAGCGCCTCAGTGACCAGGTTTAAACACATTCACACATATTCTTTAATGTGCACTCACTGCATAAGAAATGGCTCTATACACCAAAAGTTTGGATTTGAAATCAAATGGAGGCATTTGCTTGTGTTTGAGCAGACAAGATGTTTCTGTACACTTCAGAAATTCAGAGATATTGAGCGTCAAAGTTTTTACATTCCATTATGTTTTGTGAGATGGAACCTTTGTATTTTATGAATTACTAACGAAAAAATGTCAACATTTTAAAAAATAACACCACACAGGCATTAATAAGTTACACCTAATGGATCAGATTATGTAAAAAAAACTAAATGTTGACAGAAATGGAGATAGAACCTTATATTTCTAACGTCACGAGATGGTAGACTCTGAACATTCACGCCTTCTAGAATGTGGAGTGCGCATTCTGGAGTGTTCCTGATGTGTGGGACAGTTGTTTTGGCAGTTAATTATGGTGAGCATTCTTCGGTCATCCACTGTAGAAGTCTTCCATGGCCTACCAGCCCGTTTGCGATTTCTGAGCTCAACTGTGTGTTTTTTCTTTTTTTTCTTGATGTTCCAACCTGTTGATTTTGCCAAGCCTAAGGTTTTGGTTGTGACCTTTTTTTCAGCCTAATAATAGCTTCCTTGATTTTCATTGACACCTCTTTGGTCCCATTGAGACACCAGAAATCTTTATTACATTCTATTAATGTTTTATTCATATTTTATCAGTTCTCTTTTACCCTTCTAATTCCTACTTAATTCCATAACTGCTTATGTTACCAGTGAAGACAAGAGCAGGTGATCTCCAATTGACAATTGGTTTTATTGTGAAATTATTGTGATTGAAGGGGGGGGGGGATTTCTGAGGAAAAAAGTCAGAATTTTTTCCTCTGAAATTCTGACTTTAATCTCAGAAATTCTGACTTCAATCTCAGAAATTCTGACTTTAAACTCAGAATAATAACCCCCCCCCCCTTTCGGGAGAAAAAACAACAACTTGTGTTGGTGGCCTTAATACTCTTCCGTAGTAACGCATTGTGATCAGGCAGTTCGTCAGACCGCATGCTGTTGATAAGTGGAGGGGTCCTGGCGGAGTCCCACTAGGCGAAGCCAGCAGGTGAAGATGGCGGACGTGCTCAGTGTCCTCCGCCTGTACAACGTCCAGAAGAAAGACATCGTCGCCAAGGGAGAGGAGGTCATATTCGGAGAGTTCTCCTGGCCCAAGAACGTCAAAACCAACTATGTCATTTGGGGGTAAGGTTATAACTTATTACCTCGAATGAATCGGGATTGCACCGACCATCGCTAACCTAAGCTAAGCTAAGCTAACGTTAGCTTGTTAGCCACTTGACTGTTGTTGCGAAAACTTTTTTATTGCCCTGCTTGTAAAGAAGTGCTGCTGTGAGAACAACTCTTATGTAACTGGCTAGCTAACTATCAACCTAGTTGGTTACCTCAGCTATGTGGAGACTTTATTTTACTTTATTATTTTCTATGATCATATGCGTCCAAATACTGTTATTGCGGAGGAAGGATGTGTTGGTTTGTAAACTAGTCAGTGTTGTCAGTGTTTAGCTATCAGGCCAGCCAGCTCGTGAGCTTAGAATGATAAGGTTCTATCTTAGAATGATAAAGGTTCTATCTTAGAATGATAAAGGTTCTATCTTAGAATGATAAAGGTTCTATCTTAGAATGATAAAGGTTCTATCTTAGAATGATAAAGGTTCTATCTTAGAATGATAAAGGTTCTATCTTAGAATGATAAAGGTTCTATCTTAGAATGATAAGGTTCTATCTTAGAATGATAAGGTTCTATCTTAGAATGATAAAGGTTCTATCTTAGAATGATAAAGGTTCTATCTTAGAATGATAAAGGTTCTATCTTAGAATGATAAAGGTTCTATCTTAGAATGATAAAGGTTCTATCTTAGAATTATACGGTTCTATCTTAGAATGATGGGGTTCTATCTTAGAATGATGAAGGTTCTATCTTAGAATGATGAAGGTTCTATCTTAGAATGATAAAGGTTCTATCTTAGAACGATAAGGTTCTATCTTAGAATGATAAAGGTTCTATCTTAGAATGATACAGGTTCTATCTTAGAATGATAAAGGTTCTATCTTAGAATGATAAAGGTTCTATCTTAGAACGATAAGGTTCTATCTTAGAATGATAAGGTTCTATCTTAGAATGATAAGGTTCTATCTCCGTTTAGAATGATACGGTTCTATCTCCGTTTAGAATGAGAAGGTTCTATCTCCGTTTAGAATGAGAAGGTTCTATCTCCGTTTAGGGCAGTTCAGAGATATTGAGCGTCAAAGTTTTTACATTCCATTATGTTTTGTGAGATGGAACCTTTGAGTTTTATGAATTACTAACTCAAAAATGTCAACATTTTAAAAATAACACCACACAGGCATTAATAAACACCTAATGGATCAGATTATGTAAAAAACTCAATTTTGACAAAAATTGAGATAGAACCTTATAATTCTAACGTCACGAGCTGTCTGCATTAGTTTTGACAAGCCCCATCATCAATTCAATTCAATTCAACTTTATTCGCCATGTGCAGTGCACTAGGAACATGATTTGGTATTCTACCATACTAAACAAGCTACAGTACATACAAAAAAAGACGACAACACGACAATACTCAAGACAAAATATACAGTACCAATATGAGTGGATATTATGAATAAATACTGTACAAATGGGTAGCAAATGCAATACGATGTGTAGCCATGTATGTGAATTAAATGCATTACAAATGCACAAATGTCACCATACCTTCACCTGAATCCAATAACAGGTACGGTCACGTGCAATCGTGTTATCCTTGATGTCACGGAAGTAACAAGCTAGAGTGATCAGACTGCAACAAAGCTAGAATCAGATGAATGTTTTCTTGTTTGTTCAATTACAACACTTTGGTGTGAATAGTTAACCCAGAGAGCAGGTCATAAGACTAGACTTGTTTTCAGATCAAGAGCTGGGTGGGTGGTGTGTAATCATGAAACATCACTGGTATAGCTAACATTTATGTTATGGCAGTCATTTGTTATGATTAGGCAATTTGTCTCCTTGTCTATATGTTACGGTACATGTGGGAAAACTAGGGTTAGGGTTAGGTGCTACGTCGACTTGGTACATGCTGGCATGTCTAACCCTAATCCTAACTCTTACCCTTACCGTAGCACCCTAGCACCTAACCCTAACCCTAGTTTTCCCACATGTACCGTAACATATATATCGCTCCACATGTAGAATGCCTCAATGTTCAATTGTTATTTTCATATTTTCAACCCTAGAACTGGTAAAGAGGGTCAGCCCAAGGAGTACTACACTCTGGACTCTATCCTGTTCCTGCTCAACAATGTGCATCTCCCTCATCCATCCTACGTGCGACGGGCTGCAGTAAGTCACTGAAATATTTATACTTTATATAAATTGCAGGACCACGGACCAACGTCTTCAACTCTTTATTGTATGTCTTTTCACCGTCCTCTATCGGATCCGTAAAAACCAACTGTCACACTGTTACCATGGCAACTACAGGCGTCCATCAAGGACCTCCTGCTAGGCATTGTTATTAAGATGTCCCAACCTGGGTCATAAAATGTAACTTAAATTATATTGGTAATTAAACATTCATATGTCATGAATATTACAGTCACTCTTATTGAACTAAATGTCTAAATGTCTTTACTCCGCACATGCTAAATGTCTTTACTCCGCACATGCTATGTACCGTCTCCTCGCTAGCTCCACTTACATTTTCATTTTTGGCATTTAGCAGACGCCTTTATCCAAAGCGACTTAAAAATACATTTGTCTAAGTAAGTGAATCATGTATCCATCATCAGTCATCGCAATAAAAATAATCTCTACTCGGGGCTACCAGGGGCCATTGGCAGTCATAATGCTAGAAGAAGGAAGAATTTTATTAATATACATACAGTAGTAGAGAAACTGAACAGAGGGAGGTTTCAGGAGGGACGGTTAAGGTGTAGCCTTAAGACATCATGGGTCTAAAGTCTATGGTGGAAGATAGTGAGTGACTCACTAGCTGTGGTGTAATGGGTATTATATTCATAGGCTTAATAGAGACTTGAATGTTGTATTAAAATGTGTTTTTGTGGTCACCTACAGACAGAGAACATTCCGGTGGTCAGAAGACCTGATCGAAAGGGCTTGCTGTCTTATCTCAATGGGGAAAGTTGTAAGTATGAACATTGTGTGTGTGTGTGTGTGTGTGTGTCGTCTGTGTGTGTGTGTGTGTGTGTCTGTCTCTGTGTCTGTGTGTCTGTGTCTGGTGTGTGTAATCAGAGATTGTTGTAATCAAGGTGATTTCTCTTCACAGCTTCTTCGACCAGTATTGACAGAAGCGCCCCCATAGAGATTGGTTTGCAACGGCCGACACAAGGTACTACGATGCTTGAAACTATTTTTCTTTCTTTCTTAATTATTTTTATTGATTTTTTAGACATGAACATAGACAATACACATTACCGATTGGGTGGTCGGGTGAGCTGGTTCAGATTAGACATGAATAACGGCATGTAGGAAAAACCTATATATATATATATATATAAACAGTAACAAAAACGTAGAAAACGGAGAGCCAAAACGTGGCTCCATCAGCTCCGACACAGCTTGATATACCCACAGGTGGTTCCCACCCACAGTCCATCGTTGATGCTTGAAACTATTTTTGCATCTGCTGTATCTGCAGTCCAGGACAGGCAGTGTTTAACACTGCCTCTGACTCTCGTCCTGTTATTTATCGCACATATGAAATAGATTTGATGACGGACTGCAACAGAGAAGTAGGGATCATTTGAGATGATGTGGAAGTTAAGCATTGAAAAAACGGAAATGGACGTATTGTGCACAGTTGCATAATCGCTGTCTGTCACTGTCTTCCTTTAGTCAAAAGAGGAGCGGACGAGGTCTCATCTGAAGCCAAGAAACCGAGGATAGAGGTAAAGATGGTCACCTCTGGCTGATGTTACACTGCAGCTCAATGGGAGTCGTCTATTGTAACCGTCCTTTTGTAGGCTTTTTTCTAAATTGGCTCTAAAGCCTCGTTGAGCCTTAGTAAACCGAAAATGACAGTATTCAGGGTATCCGCGGTGTCTTGAAAAGTATTAAAGGTTGATAAATCAATTTTGGGAAAAATCAAGACCCTTAATAAGTATTAAAAAGTCTTATCACGATGTTATGAGGTCTTGAATTTTGTAGGTATGTTTCTGAACTAGACTCTGTCCAAAGAGTTTGAGTCCTATTTTTTTTTGGGTAAAAGTTCGTGAATTTGTTAGTTTTATTAAAAAAACTAAGATGAACCGGAAAATTATGTTGTATGATAGTGGTCTAGTCTATCGCAAACTAAAACTGTTAAGTTAAAGGTGTCACTGATGTAAACGGTTACAGCTCGAAGTGGCAGTGAGGTCTGGAAAAATATTGACAAGGTCTTTAAAAAGTCTTAGAAAGGTATTGAAATTAACCTCAAGATTCCTGTATATTCCCTGGTATTCCACCAAGTCATTCTCTTGTCCTGCAGGATGAGGAACGAGTGCGTCTGGACAAGGAGCGTCTGGCTGCTCGTCTGGAGGGCCACAAGGAGGGCATCGTGCAGACTGACCAGATCAGGTACGACTACGAGGCGTCCAACTGTAACACTCTGGTATACCACTAAGTCCTCCTGTCACGTCTGTGGCTTCCATGCCTTTCCTTAGGCAACCAACTCTTGACATACTACTTGATTTGATTATATACCCATATTCAAATAAACAATATGTATCAACACTTCGTGAGCTTAGAATGATAAGGTTCTATCTCCATTTAGGGCAGTTCAGAGATATTGAGCGTCAAAGTTTTTACATTCCATTATGTTTTGTGAGATGGAACCTTTGTATTTTATCAATTACTAACTCAAAAATGTCACATTTTAAAAATAACACCACACAGGCATTAATAAACACCTAACGGATCAGATTATGTTGATGATAGAACCTTATAATTCTAACGTCACGACTTGTTGATATATATTCTGATCTCAAAAGTATACATGAGAGAAGGAGAAACTAGCAGACTTTAGCTTGGACCTAAATTATTTTTGATGAAGAAGGTAGGCCTACATCCTTGTGTTTGGAGAGTATTGCCAAATTCCATCCAAACTCCACTCAAAGCCTCTTGCTGTTATTCTGCTGCACCCAGATCACTGTCAGAGGCCATGTCTGTGGAGAAGATCGCTGCCATCAAGGCCAAGATCATGGCCAAGAAGCGTTCAACCATCAAAACAGATATGGACGAAGACATCACCTTGAAGCAGAGGAGCTTCGTAGACGCCGAAGTAGACGTCACCAGGGACATCGTCAGCAGGGAGAGGGTCTGGAGAACCAGGACCACCATCCTCCAGAGCAGTGGAAAGGTCAGCGGTCAACCAACAGACTGCTGGTTTTGAATGAATGACAGGGGTCAACATTAACGGTTGCCCGATTGCCCGGGGCAAGTAAAACATTCGCCGGGTTTGTTTGCGCGACAGCGATGACGCTGCTGAATCCTGGATCTGTTTATCGGTGTGCAGGAAGAACAACGGACGGCGCAGGCGCCAGACCAGACTAGATGATCGTGGAGTGAAGATTATTAAAGCGTACGCGCCTGTCCACCTGTCTGTCGATCAGCGCGTACGCTTTAATAATAATAATAATATCTTCACGCGCAAACAAACCCGGCAATCGGGCAACCGTTAATGTTGAACCCTGAATGACTACGGCTAGGGAGGGCATGTTGTCAATTGTAAAGAGACTTAGTCATGGCCAGAAATATTGGCACCCCTGCACTTCTGTCAGACAATGCACCACTTCTCCCAGAAAATGTGCTATTACACATGCTTTGGTATTCATGTGTTTATTTTTTGTTTGTTTGTTTGCATTGGAACAAAACAAAAAAGCAGAGAAAAAAGCCAAATCTGATATAATTATAATAATAAAGACTCTTAGACTAATAAATTCAAAGCATTTGGGCTTGGTTATAGAATCCAATCTAGACTCCCCCCCTCCCAACCCTACCCACTCTGGATACATTGTAGCCTGATAAGGCAATGTCAGTGTCAGATATACTTCTTTTGATCCACGATTCACTCAAACCAAGAATATCTGGGTTGGTTTGAAGTACAAATGGTCTGATCTAACCTTTGATATAAACTTCTTACATTTAGGTGAATTATTCCCAGCCCAGTTCCATCCTTTAAAAAAAAAGAAGATTTAAGAGGAGAGAGCTGAGATGGGATTTGAGGTTTGGTAAAAGGTGAAAAACGGTCAACTTAGTAGATGTAGCAGTACACATTAAATGGCAGACAGGGATTCTAACAGTGGTTCTAGTGGGTATGGATTGAGGACTAGCATTGGAGCTAAGAACAAGTTAGTTACTGTCATCAGTCTTTCCCAGAGGGAGTGGAGTATTCCTAACAGTGACCATCAATAATGGGCTTTGAGCACCGTGTCGATGTTTGAATGTAGCAGCCTCGAGCCTACATGGTTGGGATGTGTTCTGTCCTGTTTGAATAACTCCAGTCGATTCCAAATTTTGATTAAAATGTGTTAAAAAAGTCAACATGTTATTTTTAATAATAATGCTTTTATTAATTAATCGAAATTAACGTGTTGAAGTCCCAGCCCTAAAAATTAGACTTTTCTTTTGCTTTTTTGTGTTCCAATGCAAACATGTGAATAACAAAGAATTTGTAATTGCAACAATTTTCGGGGAGAAGTGGTGCGTTATGAGGGAAGTGCAGGGGTGCCAATATGTTTGACTAGTGAACATGCTGACACAGGGAACGTGCGCATGCATTGGGAAATCTCCTCCACCACCATCTTTATGCTGGTGGATACTTGACCATAACTTAATTGGATTTTATGGCTGCAGTGTTCTTTAATGCCTCTAGATGGCAGCATCACATCAAGGGAAATATATTGATTATGGAGAAGTATGCATTAATATTTATTAAGTAATATTTACTTAAATTTTCATTTTTTTCTTTTATTTACAAGGGTTGTGTCTAATTTCTTGGGGCATTTTCTGTTATTCATAAAAAATATAATTAACCATAGTTAACATAAATATAACATTTACCATGTTGGCATTAAAAGGATCAATAGATGTTATACAAGTGCATTGTAACAAGAAATTCACCTTTCATTTTAAACTTTCCACTTTCCCTGGGGGGGGGGGGGGGGGGTCACCCGTTCCTAGCCTAATGTTTATAACAGATGCGGCTCCATGATGCCCAGTAAACCCATGGGCAGCTTACCCATCCCCTTGTCATCACTCACATTGACAGTAGAAGGACCAGAAATGACACATGAAATGCTTCTATTTAGTTTCAAGTTAAAAATAAACTCAGCAATTGAACTGGGGCCTCTTTTATAAAACTGTGCATCGGATTGACATGAAAAGGTTATGTACGTGTAAGACAAAAAGTTTACACACACACTTGGGGAGGCGGAACCCCCCGGTTGTTTTTTCCTGTGACATGTGGGGGAGCTTGTCTTCTGCTAACAGAACAGGCAAATTGTTCATGGCATGTAGCTAAACCTCCGCGAGCAGACTAGTCGCAAGAGTAGCATTTATTGGGGCGCTTAGGTGGCATAGCGTGTTAAGCGCTGACCATGTAACCGCAGGGTCCCCGGTGCGATTCCGGCCGGGGACATATCCTGCATGTCATCCCTCCTCTCTCTCTCACCCATCCTTCCTGTCATAATCTCTACTGTGTCTGTCATTAAAAGGAAAAATATGAGTGGGACTGCCCCACAAAAAAAAAAAAGAACAGGCAAATTGTTAATGGCATGTAGCTAAACCTCCGCGAGCAGACTAGTCTTATATGCAGTGACTGTAGCAAGAGTCTTTATTGAACTAAATGACAGTGCCAATTCACAGAAATGTCATGAAATGTAATGCCAAACAACATTTGTTATGATGAATCCCTTTGCCCCAGTGATTTCGGGGGCATTATTTATGTTTAAGGCTTTTTCGCCCTCATGTATTTCAGGGACTGCAGTCTGGTGACATTGAAGTCTAGTAGTAGTACGGTAGTAGTAGTAGGTATTTTTTAAAGTCTTGAATAGATTCTTTGGGGGGGGATTTTTCTTTTCATTTCAAGAGATGGTGAGAAAAGACATGACAGTTTTATGTTAAAGCAGTTTTTGCATATGACCCTAGTAATAAACAAACAACCATACCAGTTTTACGATTTGTCTTGGTGAAAAAACGACTGAATTCATATTTTATAGGTCAACGGCATTTGTTGTGAAGGGACGCATTTTTTTTTTTTTAAACGTGCCCCATCAATAATTGATGATCAATCTTGTGCTCTTGCAGAATTTCTCCAAAAACATCTTTGCTATCTTGCAATCGGTGAAGGCCAGGGAGGAGGGACGGGCCCCGGAGCAGAGACCAGCACAGAACACCACTCAGGTGGTAAGAGAGCCCATGCACGCTTTGCATTATCCCCTACCCATCTCCCCTAACCCTGCCACCCTCCCTGCCCCCCTGACATGCATACAGCCTCCCCTACCCCTAACCATCTCCCCTGTCCATACCACCCCCCCTCCCCATTAGCTAACTCTGTGTTCCATGTGCCCATGTTATCTGTTGCTTGTTGTTTCTGTGTGTTCCGTTTCTCCCATATTGTCAGTGTCTTTGAGCCTCAGAAAAGCGCTATATACATTTTATGAATTATTATTATTATACAGTCCAGCTATCCTGTTTAGCACTTTTGCATTGTTAATGTAATAGTGCATCCTTGAGAATGAAATCCATAATCGACCCAAGTTAACCTAGCTGAGGAATTCCATAAAATCTATTACCGGTAATACCTCTCCTCACCGTTTTCATTTCAAAGAAATGGAGTTTGAAATTAACTTGTTGTTGTTCTTGTAGAGAAACATTTGTGTGTTACGTCTGAATTCTCAGCTCAGGTGTGATCAACTCAAACTGGATTAACAGAATCAATAATGTTTTTCTACTGTGTGAGTGAAAACAAAATGTTTCTTTTGTTATGAACTAAGTGCAACATTTTGTCTTTTATTTCAAGGACCCGTCCATAAGGAACAAACAGCCCGTTCCAGCTGCGTACAATCGATACGATCAGGAGAGATTCAAAGGAAAAGAGGGTGAGTTGGAACAGGTTATGTTGTCATTGTCAAAGTTTGATTTGTATCTAACAATGATCCTAAATGTGCGCCCCTCTGTGCAAGAATGAATGTGTTGTGTATTGATGTGTACTTATGCAGTGCATATTTTCAGAGAATGTGCATCTTATTATAATCACTAACAGGAATGCAAGCATTGCATTTGACATCTGTGGGTTCACATCTTTTATTTATAACAGAGCCTGTATTTTGTTGACTGATGCAGTGTAAAACCACCTAATGTCAAAACAATTATGTGAATTGCTGTATGCTAGATTCTTTGACAGAAACCTGCATAGTAGGGGGTGTAACGGTTCACGTATTCGAATCAAAAAATCTTCGGTATGGGTCTTTCGATTTGTGTCTGTACCGAACGAATGCAGCATTGCACTGCACGTACAAAACCTTTTTGAAGTAATCTCAGGTAGTGTGTCCGTTAATGGTGGTGTGTTAACGCAGGGGTTCTCAAACCTCTCCTCGGGGACCCCCAACCGCTCCACATATTTGATCTGTTCCACCACCAGCACACCTGATTCAACTAATCAAGTACAAACCGTAATTGCTTTGCACTTGATTAGTTGAATCAGGTGTGCTGGTGGTGGAACAGATCGAATATGTGGAGCGGCTGGGGCGCCCCGAGGAGAGGTTTGAAAACCCCTGCGTTAATGGATGGTATTATACGGCTTGCATATTCACTGCTGTTTGGCTGATTGATTACTGGTTGAGTTGGTTTTGGAGCTGGCATTATCCTGTTTGGGCAGACTCAATGCTGTGTTGTCTCCATGCTGTCAAATAAGGAATGTCCGCTTTGTCTCTGAAGTTGCCGCTGCGCTCCTGATGTGAATATGATGTTTGCTGGTTACTAGGCATACTTTTTACCAATTACATCCTCAAATCCCATTAATGCAATTGAAATAAACATCTTAAAGTAGCCTACAGTCGTAATTCAAAGTAGCAAAGGTGACTAGGCTGCCCAGTGTGGCGTGCGTGCAGCCCTGGACATATGCCATAGTAGCGCATGCGAATCATGAAAGACTATATTTATTATATAGTTCGCATCTAATCGTATCGGATGACAAATAGACATTAAATGGCATATATAGGCTACATACCACGCCAAATACCTATATTATATTTTAATATGATGACCGGAATTTCTCCCGTTTGTCCGACACATTGAAATCCTCCCGGACACGTTGACCGGCACCAATTTTCTCTAACGGAAACCCTGACCGCTGGTCTGTGATAGGTGCTATATAAATAAACTTTGCTTACTTACCTACTTACTATATCAAGGTGGATAAACATTCCATTGTAGCATTTTGAAACGTAACTCTGACAAGTAAGATGCATCACTGATTGAGTAACCTATTGTGTCCTCAGAAACGGAGGGCTTCAAGATTGACACCATGGGGACCTACCACGGCATGACACTGAAGTCGGTGACGGTAAGACCAGTGCTTCTTCCCTTTTTGCTTATGCTGGAGTCTGATATGACCAGGAAGTCACATATTGTGTTTCAGGGTATCCGCGGTGTCTTGAAAAGTATTAAAAGTTGCTAAATACATTTTGGGAAAATCAAGACCCTTAATAAGTATTCAAAAGTCTTATCACGATTTTATGAGGTCTTGAATTTTGTAGGTATTTTTCTGAATTAGACTCTGTCCAAAGAGTTTGAGTCCTAAACACTTTTAGTAAAAGTTCGTGAATTTATTAGTTTTATTAAAAAACAAAGATGAACCGGAAATTGTGTTGTATGATAGTGGTCTAGTCTATTGCAAACTAAAACTGATAAGTTAAATGTGTCACTGATGTAAATGGTTACAACTCGAAGTGGCGGTGAGGTCTGGAAAAATATTGACACGGTCTTTAAAAGTCTTAGAAAGGTATTGAAATTAACCTCAAGATTCCTGTATATACCCTGGTGTTTACTCTCCCCCTTCTCAGGTGGTTTTTCCTCTTTGGTCCTCACTCTGACATTGGTGACGATTATAATGCACCTTATAATGCACCAAATCACGCTATCAAAACACGTTTCCCCATGATGGCCAATAATCATCTTTTAAGGTGGCTGTATATCTGGGCATTTTAAAATGTGTTACTATTCTGTGCTTGATCTGTAATCATGGACCCATTAGTTTTTTGTGACGTGTTTTGTCAACTTTATCATTCTGCAAATGATTGCTGGTGCCTTCATTGATCTCAAGGCTTCACTTTTACTGCTACTACTGCTGCTGCTTCTTCAGAAATAATTGTCAGAATTTCTCTGTTGTCAGAATTTCTCCACGAGTTGAGAAAAACACTGCACAACACGACTCCCACTGTCGGTGATAGACACTCACCGAGCGCTTTATTAGGTGAACACCTGTACCTTCTCATTAATGCAATTATCTAATCAGCCAGCCGTGTTGCAGCAGTGTAGTGGATAAAACTCTGCAGATACGGGCCAGCAGCTTCAGGCAACGTACCATCAGAATGAGGAAACATTTCATCTGGCATGTTGTTGTTGGTGCCAGACAGGCTGGTATTTGTATCTCTAAAACTGCTGATTTCGATGGATCTTTTCACACACAACAGTCTCAGGGTTTTACTCAGAATGGTAAAATAAAGTTAGTCAGTTACTTCCAGTGAGCGGTGGCTGTTCTGCGGACAGAAATGCCTTGTTGATGAGGTCAACGAAGAATGGCCAGACTGGTTCTAAGCAGGGTATCCGCGGTGTCTAGAAAAGTATTAAAAGTTGATAAATCAATTTTACGAAAGTCAAGACCCTTAATAAGTATTAAAAAGTCTTAGCACGATTTTATGAGGTCTTGAATTTTGTAGGTATTTTTCTGAATTAGACTCTGTCCAACGAGTTTGAGTCCTAAAAACTTTTAGTAAAAGTTTGTGAATTTATTAGTTTTATTAAAAAACAAAGATGAACCGGAAATTCTGTTGTATGATAGTGGTCTAGTCTATTGCAAACTAAAACTGTTAAGTTAAATGTGTCACTGATGTAAATGGTTACAACTCGAAGTGGCGGTGAGGTCTGGAAAAATATTGACAAGGTCTTTAAAAAGTTTTAGAAAGGTATTGAAATTAACCTCAAGATTCCTGTATATACCCTGAGTAGGTAACATAGACACGGCTGTTCTAGTGTCAACTGTCACTTAGATCCAACTGTCACTTAGATCCAACTGTCACTTTCAAATTAACCTCAAGATTCCTGTATATACCCTCTCTAAGGCTCCGGCAACTCAGATAACCACCTCTGTACAATTGTGGTGAGCAGGAAAAGCATCCCAGAATGCACAACGCGTCGAACCCTTGAGGCAGATGGGCTACAACAGCAGAAGGCCACTTCTGCCAGACAATTAGGCTGTTAGCCAGCCTAATAAAGTGGTCAGTGAGTGTATGACTCAATAACATAACATGTTATTTGACATTCAATCATTTCCTGTCCCCCGTCCTCACAACTCTGTCTCAGTTGTCGCTAATATGCCCACATTTTAGTCATCTTGAAATGAGTGATTTGCACAAATGTTCCAAGTTTGCATTTATGATTAATAACACAATTATATAGACATTTTATGAATCTATGAATTGATTGGATTCCTCTATAGGGAATGATCCAGCTGGAGTAACTCTCTGTTTAGATGTTATGAAGGAAGTCATGTCCGCACCATTGTTAAGTTTCACTGCAAAACCTTTATTTTCAAAAGGTTCTAGTTGCCAGGCTTGTTGGGGGTGTTGAGGGTTTGCCAATCGGATCCATTACACAAATTTCATCTTTCTTGTACGTTAGGTTTCTGGCTTTCTTTCGGTTCTTGCTCAGCATATTTCTGTTGAGCCTGATCACAAAATCGCTTGTGTAGCTCAGTGTGACATGAATCTATTGTCTTCATTTATTCTTCTTATATGTAATATTATTTATTGGAACCAGAATTGGCTGTACCTCAGATTTTGAGCAACTTGTGCCTGCTCATCAACATTTTAGTGATTGATGCCCCCTTTGAATTCCAACATCATTAATACAACACAATGTTTTCTACTATTTTAACTCCCAAGTTTAACAAAAATGCGTTTCAGATATCTACTAATACAGTCCATAAATATTTAACCCCCAGCATGATATATATATATTCACATATTAAAGACATTCTTTATACAGAAATATGAACTGGAGTTCCAGTAAAAAAAAAAAACTGAAAAAGGGAACCCTCAACCCGTGGCACAAGATTCCAGAACCGATTCCAGAACCAGGCCAAGATTCCAAAACATCATTAACCTCGTCCCTCTGTCACCACACAGCACGCTTGTCCCTGTGCAGTTTTCTATGCCTCTCTCGCAACTTGCCCATCTTGTCCTTGGGCTGGTTGATGCACGCGTTGTGCTTGTTGCTCTGCAGGTGGTGCCAGTACTTGAGCAGTTCGTTAGGGTGAAACTGGTGGGACGTTATCAGGTGGCTGTACTTGCAGCTGGAGTAGGAGACCCGCCAGTGGTTGAACAGGAACTCGTTGGGCGGCGGTGTGGGCTCGATCCTTAACTTGGCCAGGCAGAGCCCCACGTAGACGTCCTCGAGGTGCAGCCGGCGGATGCTCAGCGAAGCCCCGTAGATCTTCCCCGCCAGGTCCCCCGAGAACACGTACCCCGTTCCCGAGCAGAAGGTCGGGTACCTCTCGCTGGGATACACCTCCGGCGACATGTACCACTTGCTCTTCTTGTTCCGGTTCGGCGCGTAGCCTCTCATGAGGTACCCCGTGAAGTAGTCCCGTTTGGGCAGCGTCTCGGGCCGCAGCAGCTTGTGCACCAGGTAGTCGGTGTTGACGAACATGTCGCTGTCCGTCTTCATGACGTAGCTGGCGCCGGGGCAGTGCGTGGCCACCCAGTGCATCCCCATCAGGGTCTTGATGGTCAGGTTGTTGTAGGTGTCCGCGTAGTCCTGCTGGATGATGTCACGGTGCCGGAGGCTCTCGGCCACCAACTTGACCCGCTGCAGGCGGCCCGCCTCGCCGTCCCTCCCGACGCCCAGCAGGAAGAGCCTGACGAAGCCCACGCCGGGCGCCACTACGCTCTCGTTCCCCCACCCCTGGCGGATGGCGTCCCGGGCGTCCGTCTGCCTGGCCTCCGTGGCGATCAGCAGCACCAGGAACGGCCGCGGGCCGCCCTCCGCTGAGCACTTATCGGGCTCGTTGATTATGTAAGCGTAGGGCTCGGAGGCGAGCAGCACCCCGCTCAGCCCCCCCCCTCCTTCTCCACTCTGGCTCGTGTTAGCGTTAGCGTTAGCCGCCGCCGTTAGCGAGTTCTCCAGTCCTCCAGTCACCCCCCCCTGCGGGGAGGAGGAGTCCATCTGGAGGGAGCTGAGGTTGTTGCTGCCGGTCTTGGGTGGAACGGGGGGGATCGGTGCTTCCCTCCACGGAGTGGTGTTCTGGTTCCCCATGGCCCCTTTGATGAAGTGTAGCCCTCCTCCCTCAGTGTAGGGGTGCTCCATGGGGTGCTGCTCCCTTCTCCGAGTTGAGCCGCCAGTGAGGTCCTGCAGCCAGTCCTGGTGTCCCAGGATGACCAGGACCCCTAGGAGCGAGAGGAGCGAGAGGAGCCCGGCGATGTGTGTGCAGCAGTGGCGTCGCCTCCACTGCATGGTGGCTAGCGTTGCCGTGGTGATGCCGCCTTGCTCAGGAAGTGGTCACACACCCAGTCAGGGCAGAGGCGTGCAGCATGCGACCAAACACCAGAGGTGTTGCATGTTGTTCTTCCCTCGATATCTCATCAGCTGTAGGACCTGCTGCCCCAGGGTTTATCCAGCATTCATGCTCACGGGCAACGTCAGAAGCAAACTGGTTTTATCTAGGGGGAAAATAAATAAAGTGGTATTGTTAACAAACACCATTGAAAACCAGTTTTGGGTATGTGAGAGTGAGTATTGGTGTGAAAATGTCCATGAGGTTGCAGGCAGCTAAGGCCATACATCTTTGATTAACCTTTTTTTTTAAAGTTAATATGGTTAATAATCGACCAGCCCATGTTGACCATGTAACCGCAGGGTTATATCCTGCATTTCATCCCTCCTCTCTCTCACCCATCTTTCTTGTCTAAATCTCTACTGTATCTGTCAATAAAATGAAAAATATGAGTGGGACTGCCCCACTCAGAATTCTTTTTTCTCCAAAAGAATAGATTTGTATTTAAAGCAAGACCCGATTTTAAAATAAATGTAAAAAAAAGATGTATTCCATTTCTTGTATCTTGGATTGATTGTAGATTGGATAATGGTACTCTTCTGCTCTTTCGGAGAGACATCAGTAGCTGTCACACACACACACACACACTATGCTAAACTCTCAGTGTGAAACTAATAGCATCTGTGCTTCTCTGTCAGAAGAGGAATTTTGAGTGGAACAGATCCATTAAACAAAAACAAAAAAAGTATGTTCACCGCGTTTGTGCAATGTGGCCTGGAGGGAATCGGAGGTCAGGCTCATTCTAATGCATGAAAATGACAAGAGGAAGTTGTATAAATTCTTCATTCCTGCTGTCTTTCGATTTTGTCTTCTACCAGTCTCCCCTGATATCAATAGATCCTCCCCAGTTACTCTCCAGTCAGATCTAAGGGAGACTCCCCCATGTCAATTAAAGCTTGCCACAGACTCCCATCAACCAAGCTAGACCAGACACAGCTAGCTAAACAAAACAGAAGACTGTTGTGATCCACATTATCTCTTCATACAATTAGACGTTATACATTTATAGTTTGTATGGAATGAACCATGGCTGTCTGGTGTTTTTAGGTCGATTGCACATTGATACAGCTGCTAGAAAACAAGTGTTTTTTTAAATGTGGTCTTTGCATTATATGGTAGGAATAGGATGAATCTTAAATAACGCTAAACTCCAAAGTTTTCTGGTAGAGTTTCATTAGTCGTTTGATTAGTCCCTTTTGAATTGATCAGCTGTACCCTTACTGTTCCACGCGCTGCACGCAACATCACATTTGGTTATCCCTCTATCAGCCCCTCCTTCGGCTTTTAAAGGAAGTAAGGCAGGTTTTAGATTTGTGTAGAAACTGCTGTTCTATATTCTGATTTAGGGCCACAAGCCCCCTAGAGTGGTGTGTGTGTGTGTTCTCTCACATTCTACTGGATTACACACTGCCCTCTTAGAGGACTCCCCCAGACAAAGGGCTGTTTGTGAGAGCGCACAAGAGACGCTGAGAGGCTGTTGTTGAGCTCTTATAGAGCATCCGTAGAACCCCCCTATGCACACACACACACGCACACAGACACAGACAGATATGCTCCCTGCTTAACCAAAACATATGGTATCAGACAACACAACAGTTAACACACTAGTTCAATGAAGACGGCAGCATTCATCTTAATCAACACACTAATCTATTTCAGAGGTGTGTATGACTATGTGGTCGTCTTAGAGATGTCACGAAGCATGTCAGACTGAGAGACATACCTGCTCCAGACAGTGTGTGGTGGTGGGGGTAGTAGAATGGCCAGGGCTTTGCACCCTTCATCTCCCAGGGAACAACATCCTCACCGTCTTTCCCCAGCGCCCACCACCAGTAGGGATGTTCGATTTATCGTCCTCCGTATGTCCACAACACACCTAGGCTGGGAATCACACGGCACTACCTCACGGTTTATTACAGTCGTACCTCCTCCTCCCTCCTCTCTCCTCCCACCGTGTCGGCTGGGGCCAATCACAGTGCCACGGTTTCTCCTGTCCCCGCCTCAGTTTCGGTCGCCCTCGTTCTCTCTCTCTCTGCCATGTTTCTCTACGCTGCTTCTCTCTTGGCTGGCTGTTAATAACATGCCTCCGATCCGAAGCTTACACAGAGAGAGAAGGGAGCCCACGATTGGTTGGTTTAGATATTATTTGTTGTGAAATTCATACTGGTACTGCTCTCTGTGGCTTCTTTTGAAGCCTGTGCGTATGTATGGTAGCATACCGGCTCTTCTTCAGTCTCTCAATCTGCGGTGCATCGGTCCCCCGAGGCTGTGCGTCTCAGTGCTTGGCTGTATATCGCTGCTGCTGCTCCTGCGGCTGCTGTCTTAACTGTAGCTGAGGAGAGGCTTGTGGCTTACCGGTTACTGTCGCTGAGAGCTTTGTGTCTTGGTTTTCCTCCATAAATGTCGCCAGGCATGGATGGAGGATTACCTGCCTTTACATCTCTGGCTCCATCTCTGTGTGTCTCTCAGCCGCTGCCTCCCTCCCTTCTCTCTCTCTCTGCTTGCCCTCACTCACACACTCGTTTGCTTGCCTGCACTCTCTCTCTCTCTCTCCCACACACGCTCACTGACTCTTGTCAACCTCTCCTCCCTCCCTCTCTATCGCTGTCTTTCTCTCCGCCACTTCCTCTCCTCCTTTCCTCTTGCCATCTCTCTGGTGTTAACGCTCTGTCGCGTGCGTTCCATAAGCAATAGGAAGAGCCTATTGGGGGGTAGGGGGGGGCTGTTTTCTCTGTTCGGTCTGATAGACAGCTTCAGGCTTGGTGACAGTACGCTCCCCCCCACCACGTCACTTCAGCTGCCGACTGGAAATGAATGAAGGAAGGAAGGGGGCGGGGGGCTCGTGACCTATTTGTATTCACTCCCACCCCTCAGATAGAGGAAGAACAGATTTCTCTGATTCTTGCTTGTGGGGAGGGAGGAAAGGAGGGAGGAAAGGAGGGAGAAAAGGAGGGCGAAAAGGAGGGAGGAAAGGAGGGAGGAAAGGAGGGAGGAAAGGAGGGAGGAAAGGGAGGCAACTGTGCTGATCCTCCAGTGTATGTTTGGAGGGACTCCAAACCCCTGCATTTATCCATTTTCCCCAGTGAAGGTGGAACTGTAGCATGTGTGTGGGGGGGTTAATAGTGAGATGTAATATGGATGTCCATCCACCAATAGGGATGTTAATGATTAACCGTTAATCGCTTAACTGCAGACTAATAATAGTCTGTAATAATAATACTTTAACTAGATATGATTAATCGGTTTAATTCATTTTTGGAAGTGCATTGTATTTTCATGGTTTAGAGAAAAGGAAAAAACTGATTTGCATAATGCCTAAGAATGAATACATGTCTTAGCTAGGATTTGTTAGCTTGTTAGCTGTGGGCTGGACAAACTGCCACTAGTGCATGAAAGTTTGCTTGACCGGTGAGCCCAGACAGACATGACCGGTGAGCCCAGACAGACACGCAGAAAACGTACGAGAGAATCATGTAGACAATCTTTGAATTCAGCAAAATGTTGAGTGAGAGACTGTATGCAGCAAGATGTCACCTTAGCTTCAGCACTGAGGTAAACCATAGACTGATTGAGGTAAACCATAGACTGATTGAGGTAAACCATAGACTGATTGAGGTAAACCATAGACTGATTGAGGTAAACCATAGACTGATTGAGGTAAACCATAGACTGATTGAGGTAAACCATAGACTGATTGAGGTAAACCATAGACTGATTGAGGTAAACCATAGACTGATTGAGGTAAACCATAGACTGATTGAGGTAAACCATAGACTGATTGAGGTAAACCATAGACTGATTGAGGTAAACCATAGACTGATTGAGGTAAACCATAGACTGATTGAGGTAAACCATAGACTGATTGAGGTAAACCATAGACTGATTGAGGTAAACCATAGACTGATTGAGGTAAACCATAGACTGATTGAGGTAAACCATAGACTGATTGAGGTAAACCATAGACTGATTGAGGTAAACCATAGACTGATTGAGGTAAACCATAGACTGATTGAGGTAAACCATAGACTGATTGAGGTAAACCATAGACTGATTGAGGTAAACCATAGACTGATTGAGGTAAACCATAGACTGATTGAGGTAAACCATAGACTGATTGAGGTAAACCATAGACTGATTGAGGTAAACCATAGACTGATTGAGGTAAACCATAGACTGATTGAGGTAAACCATAGACTGATTGAGGTAAACCATAGACTGATTGAGGTAAACCATAGACTGATTGAGGTAAACCATAGACTGATTGAGGTAAACCATAGACTGATTGATGTAAACCATAGACTGATTGATGTAAACCATAGACTGATTGAGGTAAACCATAGACTAATTGAGGTAAACCATAGACTGATTGAGTAAACCATAGACTGATTGAGGTAAACCATAGACTGATTGAGGTCAACCATAGACTGATTGAGGTAAACCATAGACTGATTGAGGTAAACCATAGACTGATTGAGGTAAACCATAGACTGATTGAGGTAAACCATAGACTGATTGAGGTAAACAGACAGTAGTCGTGTATCTTCCAACAGCTGCAACAGCCTCTGCATGGTCCTGGTCCAGCTGATTCCCACCCTCCTACCAGAACCATGCAATTGTATTTTTTGTGTGCGTGCGGTCTCTCTTTCACATTTCAGATGTAACCGGTTAATAACTGGATTGGGTTAGTCAAAAGTAAAATGAATCAAAATGTGCATCCCTACCACCAATTGGATGTTTTGATGCTGTATTAAGTTTTAGCTGATTTTATTTATTTTAGTATTTAATTCTAAGGGAGGGGAATTTTCAGTAAGGCACATACTTAATTCTGTTGAATGAATTGCATTTGAATAGATTTGTATTTTGCATTTTTAGATTTGTATGTGCAAAGAAAGACTCCTCTTCTCCTCACACAGAAACTGTGCATAAGATATGACTATGATAAATGGGTCATAAAACAGACATGTTTGGTATATTTGTGGTCATAAAACAGACATGTTTGGTATATTTGTGGTCATAAAACAGACATGTTTGGTATATTTGTGGTCATAAAACAGACATGTTTGGTATATTTGTGGTCATAAAACAGACATGTTTGGTATATTTGTGGTCATAAAACAGACATGTTTGGTATATTTGTGGTCATAAAACAGACATGTTTGGTATGTTTGTGGTCATAAAACAGACATGTTTGGTATATTTGTGGTCTGTGACATGTTTGGTATATTTGTGCTCATGCACGCGTGTGTGTGTGTGTGTGTGTGTGTGTGTGTGTGTGTGTGTGTGTGTGTGTGTGAGCTGGCTTGTGTGCAACACTGCTTATCCTAAAACCGATGTAACCGGATGCAACCCTGTGAGGGGTGGTGTGGGGGTGTTGGTATTGTCGTGGCGGTGGCGGTGGCACGGCCAGGCCATTGTTGAGCGTGAGATAAGCAGCTGCTCCACCATAGAACTCCTCCAATAATGCAGCAGATTGTTGTACTGTGGGGCCAGTGGATCAGGAACAGCAGAGGGGGGAAGGAAGGAACGGGAGACGCCTAGATAGAAGAGATCTATGGGGATGGACAGAGAGACAAATAATGTTAGGAATAGGCTGATGTTGAGTTGACATTTGACAGTGGGAAATGTGTTGGTTGTGGTTCTGCAAACCTGCTCGAACAACGGAAAACAATGAAAGAAAAAGGAGCTAAAAATACGTTTGGTTCGTTATGAGACTATAGCGGGACAAATTAAGACTATGGTGGCCTCACAGTCTCGTCTATGTATGGGGAAAAACTGCAGTTCATTATTTTGACCAAATACTGCCTGAATGATTTATTGCATGAGAGCTCTTAAGTACAGCAATACATAAAAAAAAAAAAAAAAAAAAGATGATTTAGTGATTGATTAGTAGTGATTGATCGTTTACGTTTAGGTGTCAGTTCGGTCTCAGTTGGTGACACAACAGTGACTGGGATTTTGCTCTGCTCTGTCCAGACAGACGACAGTTAGGCTACAAATCCAGTTTGTAAATAAGATGGGATTTTGCTCTGCTGTGTGTCTAGAGACAGACGACAGTTAGGCTACGTCTAAGGCTATGTTAAAACACTGTGATCTGACGCTGCCGGATCAATACAGATAAAAAGACTAGTTGAGAAACAGGTGATTGTACGTTGTCAGAAGTGCAAAAGAAAGAATCTGTAATGTTGATACTGAGAAGTTGGATTTTTGGTGCCACGTTTGAGCTCTGACTGAGCTGACGTGACCTTTTGCAAAAACTGATGTTAGGGTTGGGCCCTAGGAGCCAGAACGATCGCAAGGATTCTAACCCTAACCCTAATCCTTGCGATCGTTCTGGCTCGTAGGGCCTAACCCTAACCCCAACAAATTACTAAACCGAGGGAACGAATTACTAAACCGAGGGAACGAATTACTAAACCGAGGGAACAGATTCACACATCAAAAAGAATGTGACCCGGGGGGGCTCCGTAAGAACCCACCTCCGTATGTGTAGTAGATGTTTCTGAAGCTCTTTCAGGCAGGGGAGTAGGGAGTAGGGCTGTCATTAGATGATACATCACCACTAGACCTTAGGGGTGTGACCCTTAATACACCCCACTTCAGCTCAGACACGCACACTTACTCACTTTCTCTCTCTCACACACACACACACACACACACACACACACACACACACACACACACACACACACACACACACACACACACACACACAGACACTCACACACACACACACACACACACACTCACACACACACACACACTCACACACACACACACACACACACACACACACTCACACACACACACACACACACTCACACACACACACACACTCACACACACACACACACACACACACACTCACACACACACACACACACACACACACACACACACACACACACACACACACTCACACACACACACACACACACACACACACACACTCACACACACACACACACTCACACACACACACACACACACACACACACTCACACACACACACACTCACACACACACACACACACACACACACACACACACACACTCACACACACACACACACTCACACACACACACACACACACACACACACTCACACACACACACACTCACACTCACACACACACACACACACACACACACACACTCACACACACACACACACACACACACACACACACACACACACACACACACACACACACACACCTCCAGACGGGAATCAATATCACAGAGGAAGTGAGACAATAAGCAAACCCGACACCTTGATCCTCGATATTAAAGAATATATTAATATGGATTCAGGGCAGCAGTCCTGAGGAAGCTAATGGAGGAACTTCTCCTCCACCTGCCAAAATGTCCAACTAGATCTTCATTTCTTCAAGCTGTTGATCAGTTTTGTTTCTGTTTTTTTTCTTTCTTCTGTCTTCCAGGAGGGAGCCTCCGCCAGGAAGGCCCAGACCCCAGCCGTGCAGGCCGTTCCCAGACCAAGTCTGTATCACATCTTACATTTACATGTTTGCAGGGTTCCCACGGGTCCTTGAAATCCTTGAAAGTTTGTGAATTTGAGCAAAAAAATCATTTATCATGGGTCATTGAAAGTGCTTGAATTCCCCTCTCTCTCTCCCTCTCTCTCTCTCTCTCTCTCTCTCTCTCTCTCTCAAAAAGCAAATTTTTTAAATGTAATTATGGTAGATATGTCACTTTGCTTAACTTAACACAGTAACTTTACACATATTTCACAATATATTGTTTTGCTGTGCTGTGGTAGAGAAGGCAAGAGACCATCTAGTGTTCAAGCCTCTATTCAAAAGCCTCTCTTTTAATTGTTGTCTGTGAGCGGATAGTTCCTATTATACAAATTCTCATCTAGATCTGTCTCAAACTATGCCGTGTTGGGTCCTTGAATTTGAGGGAATTGAGTCTTGAAAGTCCTTGAAAAGTGCTTGAATTTTATGTTTCAGAAGGTGTGGGAACCCTGTTTACATGTTTGGCATTTAGCAGACGCCTTATTCCAAAGCGACTTACAATCAATACATTTGAATACTAGGCATGTGATGGGGGCACAGTAGAGGGGAAAGCAGGTGTCTTCAGGAGACTCACTGCTGAGGGGCAGAAGATGTCTCAGGAGGAACACAGAGGCCCATGCTGCGTCCCATCTCTCTGCCTGTACATTTGGGCTTTCCCCCCCCAGCTATAGTGTGCATCACCAAACCTGCTGCTGGATAGCTCCAGGTTGTGCAGGCTTTGGTTACAGCCCGACTCTAACACGCTCTCAGCACTGATTATTTAAAATAATCATCAGTGTCTTTTATTTGTTGAATCGGTGTGTTTTTGCTTGACGGGGAAGCCTGCACACACTCTCCAGCACTCCGTTTCGGGACTGTGTGGTGGCTTGTGTCATTAAGACAACGTACTGAAAATGTTCCTATTTTTAGCTCTCCTTTGAAAACTCCTCTTGAGACAGCTTGACATTGCTTCAAGGTTGTGACCTTCCTCCAGACATCAGTGTTAGATGGCCCCTGTCGACTGCACGAGTGGCATCCCACCAAGGCATCTGTCAGACGGCTGTCTTCATGCCTCAGTCATTGTTCTCACCCATGGAAGATCTGGACAGTGTAGAGAGGACATGAGGTCTGGAGTTCCCCGGAGGTCATTTAGTCTTTGAATCCCAGTCTTTGTATGGTGTGATGATCAATATAACGTTTGTTCCACTGTTAAAACGAAGACATTGGCCCCAAACAACAATAGCTATCTCTGTTGCTGTGTAGAGAAAAGTTGCGTGCGTGCATGTGTCTGTGTCTGTTGCTGTCTACAGAAAAGGTGTGTGTGTGTGTGTGTAGAGAAAATGTGTGTGTGTGTGTGCGCGCCTGGCAGGCAGGATGTGACACATGTTTGCCACGTCGCTGATGTAGATGAATAGAAAGCGGCTCTTTGATAAATTAGGAGACATAGGAGGACATCTGGAGGATTGGAAGCTGAAGCTCGGCAAAGATAAAGAAGGCATGCTCAATTCTGAAAACTGAGTACTGATGAATGTGTCTTCGGGTGCCGTTAGCCCAGGGACGATCCAATAAATACATAATATGGCCAGCATTCTCAAATATAAACAAGCAAAAATATGATTTTAAAAATAGCAGATGTTAACTTTTACACAATGTCATTATTAGGTTGCTATTTTCTCTCACAATGATGACTGGACAATCAAATCAGCGTCTCTCCTCTCATGTTATTAATAATCAAGCCGCCACCACCCAGCATACATTTGTCTCAGACAGAATTAACGGTGTTATGTGCCCGTGGTATATGCACTATTAAGTTTGCTCGGCTGTGGGTAAACACCCGTTTAATTTAATGGGAAATGTGGCTGGTTCATCTGGTTGGATACTGAACTATCTGTGTATATTTCTATAAGTGGCTCCCGTTTAACCACACAGCTCCTTTACTAGTTTCAAAGTCATGTTACTAAGAAAGAAATAGTTTGTTACAAGTACAAGTAGTCATGCAGGTTTGAGGGTGAAACTCGCTGGGAAACGTGTTTTTCTGACGATGCCAATAGTTGGCGACGAGGACCAAGTCCTCAGAATCACCCTGGTGAAAAACACCCGTTTTTGGGCCCAAAACAAATGCAGTCTTCAGTGGGGAAAGTGCCATTAGTACATGATATTAATGTAGTCTTTTTTTTACATGTGCCATTTTCTTGATGTTTTTTTCCCCCTCTTCCTTTCAGTTTCCCAAGCCAGACCCCCACCAAATCAAAAGAAAGGTACATATTGTTATGACTCCTTAAAGTGTAACCTCAGATATAAATGTAGGTTGAATGGCTGTATGATTTACAGCTAGTGACCTGCTTTGTGCTGTTGGTTTTCAGGGTCTCGGACCCCAATTGTAATCATCCCAGCTGCCACCACTTCCCTCATCACCATGCTGAATGCCAAGGACCTGCTGCAGGATCTCAAGTAAGTTTGTGTGTAAATGGTAAATGGACTGCACTTATATTGCGCCTTTTTTGCTGCTTCAAGGCTGCTCCAAAGCGCTTTACAACGGCATCTCATTCACCCATTCACACACACATTCACACACCAATGGCGGCAAGCTGCCATGCAAGGCGCCGGCCCGCTCACTGGGAGCAATTTGGGGTTCAGTGTCTTGCCCAAGGACACTTCGACATGTGGCCAGCCGGGGCTCGAACCGCCGATCTGCCAACCTTGTGATCATTAGACGGCGACTCTACCTCCTGAGACACAGCCGCCCCCACAGTGTGCATGTGTGACAAATTCTACTGGGGTTTAGGTCTAACCAATAGTCTAGTGTGTTATAAAAATCGTTATGTGTAGGCAAGGCACTATGGCCAGGCCACTGTGAAATATATTTTTTACAAGACGGTCTAAATGTAGATGAGGGAAGGTAGATTAAACGCAGACACATACTGTTATATTTGATTAATAACCATCGCTGCACGAGTGTGGCTTCCCAATGAGAAACACTCGCTTTCTTTTTGTTCACCTCCTCAACCTCGACGGTGAATTACTTTAAGTGTGTTCATTGGAGATGTACATGTATGCACGGGTTACGCATGCACGCACACACATAGTAAATGTATGTATAGAGACACACACACACACACACACACACACACACCACATGCACAATGCACAGGCACACATCAGTGAAATAATTGCTATTTCGCGGTTTAAATTGGAACCATAAATCACTTGGAGTGGAGAGCAGCAGCAGCTCTGGCTGAGAGGATGAGTAGCAGCAGATATTACCAGAGCCCTGAGGGAAGGAACATGAGGCTCGCTGCTGTACGATCACACAACATCTCCTACACAACAGCTACTACCCAAAGATTCAATTGCCTCTCATCGTTCAAAGTAATTAACTAGGGAAATAAGGAAAAGTGTTAGGTGCTGTGTTCTTTTTTTGTGTTCTGTGTTACATACAGTGGGGGAAATCAGTATCTAATAGTAGTAGCTGATTTTGTAAGTTTGCCCACTTACAAAGAAATGAAGTGTCTATCATTTTAATGGTAGGTTTATTTTAACAGTGAGAGACTGAATATCAACAAAAAAAAGAAGAAGAAGAAAAACACATTATATAAAAGTTATAAATGTATTTGCATTTGATCGAGAGAAATTACTATTTGATCCCCTAGCAAAACATGACTTAGAACTTGGGGGAGAAACCCTTGTTGGCAAGCACAGAGGTCAGGTTAACTAAGTGACCATCGGAGATAAATCATGGAACCTGTCAACTATTACTACTTCGGGTCCTGCAGCCAAAGCCAATCACAGAAGCCAGGTGGTAGGCTTACCTGTGTGTGCACAGCTGTGTATTAATGGATGGTATACGGTTTGCATATTCACTGCTGTTTGGCTGATTGATTACTGGTTGAGTTGGTTTTGGAGTGCTGGCGTTATCCTGGTTGGACAGACTCTCTGTGCTGTGTTGTCTGATGCTGTCAAATAAGGAATCTCCGCTTTGTCTCTTTGAAGTTGTCGCTGTGCTGCTGATGTGAATATGATGTTTGCTGGTAGACTTTCCTTTCGGTCTGTGGATGTGTCTTAAATGTACATATAATGTACTAAAAAGCCCTGATTAAGTGTCACCTAAATCAGCAAGAATAGAATGCAGTTTGTCCACCAGCTACTAATAAAAAAGATATACAGTAATACATCACTGAACATTATTTGTTATGTATGAATCCTACGACAGCCAATTCTTCTTCGGCGTATGGGTTGTTGTTTCCTCTCCACTCCACCAGGCTTGGGGCCGAGGGGCTACCCTTTTACCACCCCGAAACCTGGTTGAGGGGCTACCCTTTTACCACCCCGAGGCCTGGTTGAGGGGCTCACCCTTTTACCACCCCGAGGCCTGGTTGAGGGGCTACCCTTTTACCACCCCGAGACCTGGTTGAGGGGCTACCCTTTTACCACCCCGAGACCTGGTTGAGGGGCTACCCTTTTACCACCCCGAGACCTGGTTGAGGGGCTACCCTTTTACCACCCCGAGACCTGGTTGAGGGGCTACCCTTTTACCACCCCGAGACCTGGTTGAGGGGCTACCCTTTTACCACCCCGAGGCCTGGTTGAGGGGCTACCCTTTTACCACCCAGAGACCTGGTTGAAGGGCTACCCTTTTACCACCCCGAGACCTGGTTGAGGGGCTCACCCGGGCTATATTTCTGGACACCCCTCCAGAAGCCACGTCATTGTCTCGTCATCTAATACCGACATCTAATACAGCCAATGCTCTTCCTCTTCCCTCCCTCTCCTGTCAGGTTCGTGACATCGGAGGAGAAGAAGAAGCAGGGGATCCAGCGGGACAACGAGGTGCTGCTGCAGAGGCGTAAGGACCAGGTCCAGCCTGGAGGCGCCACCATCAGCGTCACCGTGCCGTACAGGGTCATCGACCAACCCCTCAAACTGGCCCCGCAGGACTGGTGCGTCACCACGACCACAACCACAACCACACATGACCACAACCACACATGACCACACACTACACATGACCACAACCACACATGACCACAACAAACACATGACCACAACCACACATGACCACACACCGTTGTTTTTCTTTTCATCTATTCTTCCCTGCAATGAAAAGTGTTATACAAATGCAATGTAGTATTATTGTTATTATTACATGATGGAACATGGAAATATATGGTGAAACGTGACAATACATGTAATGGTATTATATGATAGTACATGACTGTAGCATACATCATACATACAGTGGGGGAAATAAGTATTTGATCCCCTGCCGATTTTTCTAAGTTTGCCTACTGACAAAGAAATTAACGGTCTATAATTTTAATGGTCAGTTTATTTTAACAGTGAGAGACAGAATATCAGAATCACAAAATCGGCAGGGGATCAAATACTTATTTCCCCCACTGTAGAAGCTACATGACATGACCTGGCAGTGACAATATGCTGTATGTAAGTAAGTAGAACCGATGGTTCTCGAGCTTAATGGGCCATAGGTAAGTAGTACAAGTAAGTACACCCACTGGACATGACGCTGGTATGTCGCGGGGTCTTACCCCCCAATCCAACCCTTAATGCCGAGTGCCAAGCAGGGAGGCTTCGGGTACCATTTTTATAGTCTTTGGTGGTATGACTCGGCCAGCAATCGAACTCACGACCTCCCAATCTCAGGGCGGACACTCTAACCGCAAGGCCGCTGAGCTGGTATGCTGTACGTGTACCGAGTCTGTATCTGTTCTGAATGGTAAGAGCTTGCGATGTGTTTTCTGCAGGGACCGTGTGGTGGCTGTGTTCGTGCAGGGTCCTGCCTGGCAGTTCAAGGGCTGGCCTTGGCTGTTGCCTGACGGTTCTCCTGTCGACATTTTCGCCAAAAGTAAGATTCCTCTCCGATTTCTCCTTTCTAAGATGTACTCTTAATAGTCTTTATTCATTAGGACGGCACTCTTTTCTAAATCCTCCATTGGCTCCCAACATAAATGTGACACGGTCTGATGAAAAGGTCCGCATGTCAGCAATTCTCAAGCGACTCTGTTTCCACAGTGCAGGGTACGGGGTACTCTGGAACAGAGTGCGATTGCTGTGTTCACATATCGTGAGTTTAGAATGATAAGGTTCTATCTCCGTTTAGAATGATAAGGTTCTATCTCCGTTTAGAATGATAAGGTTCTATCTCCGTTTAGAATGATATGGTTCTATCTCCGTTTAGGGCAGTTCAGAAAAATTGAGCGTCAAAGTTTTTACATTCCATTATGTTTTGTGAGATGGAACCTTTGTATTTTATGAATTACTAACTCAAAAATGTCAACATTTTAAAAATAACACCACACAGGCATTAATAAACACCTAATGGATCAGATTATGTAAAAAACTAAATTTTGACAAAAATGGAGATAGAACCTTATAATTCTAACGTCACATATGCCCAAACGAACCGAATTAGGGGGGGGGGGGGGAGACGCTCCCTGATTGGGACCAACGAGCTAGGTGTGAATCCACTCAAACACATTTTGAAAGTAATCGAGCATCGTTACGTAGTTCCCTATCGTCCGCATTCCGTCCCAGCCAGCAAATCATATCAGCGCTTTACAAACTACAGTTTTCCAGGTCCTGCTATCGCTCTCTTTCACGACCTATGGATGGACATCTAGGGCCACCGAGTTATTTAACAGTAACTGCGCACTACATCACAATTGTAACATTATTATGCAGTTTATTTATAAGTATAGTACAGTTCAAATACAGTAAACAACTGTAATAATAATGGGGAAAAAATTTAACCAAACCGTGAAAAACCGCGGTACGTACTGAACCGAAATGTTGCCGTACCGTTACACCCTTACAGTCTGCACTGTCATACTCTGTAAAACACTGAAAAAGGCCCTTGCCCTCCTTGGGGGGCTTTTTCACCAGACCCTGTCACATATGATACCACTGAAATGATCTAGACCAGTGTTTCTCAACCCTCTCCTCGGGGACCACCAGCCGCACCACATATTTGATCTGTTCCACCACCAGCTCACCTGATTCAACTAATCAAGTGCAAAGCAATTATGGTTTATCGTGGAACAGATCAAATATGTGGAGCGGCTGGGGCGCCCCGAGGAGAGGGTTGAGAAACACTGATCTAGACAGCTATGTTATATTGTTAAACAGGTGCTGTGGAAGTGCATGTGAATTTGAAATAGTCTTGTTCAAAACTGAACTGAAACTTCATCTATCCATTAACACTAGAACAACTGTGCCTTTTTACCTACTGAAAGAGCCGTCTCTTTAGAATGTAAATCTGCTATTTACACACAACGACCACTAGGTGGCCGCTTGTAAATTAGCCTGCTTCCCTCACAGAAAAACTGCAAAATAGCTTCACACTAGCTTATCCTGAAGTGATTTTGAAAATGTAAGGATACTGGGTGGTAGAACGCACATATCTAGGAAAAGTCATGAAAGGAGGGTCCTGAAATTTGATCGAGTGCAAAGATATAACATTTTTACTCACACGCTGATTAAGTGTTAATGTGACCATGTGTGGTTCTGTTTGCCCCGCAGTCCGAGCCTTTCATCTGAAGTATGACGAGGTGAAGATGGACCCCAACGTGCAGAAGTGGGATGTGACCGTGCTGGAGCTGAGCCACCACAAGCGCCACCTCGACCGGCCCCACTTCCTGCGCTTCTGGGAGACCCTCGACAGGTGTGTGTCTTTACGACACATTACGTTACACAATTACACGTTTAATTGTGTAACGCCTATTCGGTTGTTAAGTCGTGACGTGTTTCCGGGTCCAAAGTTGGCTGAGGCGCTCTCTTCGAAATGCCTCAGTAATAATAATAATTCATTATATTTATATAGCGCTTTTCCGAGGCTCAAAGTGCTGTGTCCCTTGTTGTATGAATAGATCCGAGTCTAAAAAACGATTGAACTGTCATTCTACCGCTGTAGTACACTGGTACTCTGGTGCAGGGAATTTCTGGTTTGGACCCGGAAATTGCTAAACATCACGTTTGACGTCAGACTTAACAACCGAATACAATGATCTTCTTACACCAGTGATGGATATTGGGGCTACTGAATGATGATGATGTTTCAGAAGACCTTTTCATTGATGTTGCATCGATCAGGCATTGGTTCTACCATTAGGTTATGGACACGGTGATTAACTAACTTCCCTTCTTCCTCCTCTTCCTCTTCAGATACATGGTCAAACACAAATCCCACCTGAGGTTCTGAGTCTGGACCACGGCCTCCTTCCCCCATGATGTCAGATTGAGGACGTTCTCCTCCTCCTCCCCCCCTCCCCCACCCCAACAAGACCACCACTGGCCCCCCAGGCCTCCCTCCACCCTCCCCTTCCTCTCTCCACCAGCACTTTGGGGTCCCAGAACACACCCCCATGTCCAGATCCAGCTGTTCAGAGGCCTCCTCCCTGACATGGAGGACCACAGTCGTGTGTCTGCCTATATTGGATTTCATAGATGCATGCAGTGGCTATGTGGCTCTGGATATGGGGAGGGGAGATTGGGACTTTCAATGTTTTTTTCAAGTTGTCATTTAGTTACACAATATACCAAAACTATATTTTCTAACGGCAAAAGCGTCTTACACAGGGCTTGAGATCTTAAGTGACAGAAAGAGTGGAAGATGAGGGGTGGGGGGTTATTCCATGTGTAACATGAGCTGGATGAAAAACCCTTTGGGAAAACTGGTGGTACAAATAAAATAACTGCTGAAGTTATGGATGCGAGACCTCTTTGTCACTGTTTCGTTTGTCTTGTGTTTTTGATTTGCTTTATCTGAAATGATATGTCTTTCTTTCTCTTGGTTCTTAGTTTAACAGAGCATAGCAGTAACGCAGCCTTATAGCCAAGCAGTCTTGTTTCGTGTGATTCCAAATGTAAATATGATGTAAATTGGAAGAGCCAAAAACTTTTGAATCGAGTCTGAGGAAGATCAAAGAAATCAGTCTTCTTCGATTTCTGATGCATAAGAAAGCCCTTATGATCATTCCGAGAGGCCTCAATGCATTCACATCCCTGGGCAGTGATTTCTGATATAAACTTTTCTCCATGTTTTATTTTTTGTGACTGCACACCACTGTGGTCATGTTATGACGTGAAGTTTTTGTTTCTTTGTTTGATGGTGGTGTGCAAATGAACAGAAATGGTGGCAAGTATTTCTTTATTTTCAGTGTTCACAGTGAAAATGGATAATAAAACCTGGTAGAGGAACAAGTGAGTTGTATATTTGTTGTCTGTTTCCCCATAAACCAGTTTCATAGTACCTCTTACGAATGGGCATTATACTGATGACTCAACCAGTAGTCCCTTAGCTGTGACTACTCACGTTATGTCACCTGTTTTCTCCTGAAATAGTACCTGTCCCACTTAATGCAACCGAACCAGCCAGTAGTATGCAGCTCTTTAGTGTTGAAGGTGAAACCAACATCAGTCTTCCTGTAAGCTCAGAGCGGAGACGGTCAGTCTCTCTCGGGTGTAACGACCAGGCGGTCTCTGGTTATTTCGTTAGTGTGGTACGTGATCTCACTGTGAAGGTGACCTGACCAAATCACGATTGATTGACTCCAGAGGTATTGGTGTGGAAATGTGTTCTCTTGTGAGACAACAAGATAGAGATTTGATCCAAAGTAGACAATAAGATCAACATTTGATCCAAAGTACTTTCTATAAATGAGGCCCCCCCAGATATATACAAATGTATTCAGACACTGTTTTTTTCCAATAGTGAAACTTCCACTTAAAAACATGAAACTGACCTGTACTGAGTGTCCTCTGAACAGAGGCTTCTAGTGTGTTTATAAAGCATTCAATATAGTGTATTCAAGCTCTTTGCTCGTTCCTGAACACTGTTTTAATGGGTGAGAGTCTGAATTTACGACTCAAATTAATGAAGCTGGTGGGGAAAGGCAAACATAAATGTCTCAGGCCCAGCGTTCCTGGAAAGAGGAGGAACAGGACGTCTATGTGCAGTGACCCACAGAAGGTTACAGCAGAACCTTGTAATTGGTCTCCAGAGAGTTGCCCATTTCCAGTGAGGATGAAATGACACTGTGTGTGTGTGTCTGTGTCTGTGTCTGTGTCTGTGTGTGTGTGTGTGTGTGTGTGCCTATGCCACTGATTGTCATGTTATTTCAATTAAGACAACGTTGTTGCTGTCAGCTACATTCATGTGTAAACACACCTAGAAAGTATTACCAGTTTGCTGTTCCCAGTAGATTGACTGTCACACACTCAAGTGTTACATCTTGCTGTTAACAAGGTTCAGCTTGAGTGTGAGTGTGTGTGACAGGGACGGTGACGACTGGAAGTCCCAGAGTCAGTGAGAGGCAGGGGGGAGGCAGGGGGCTTGTTTGTGAGGCCCAGTTGCCATGGGGAAGAAACTGTTCAGGTGGCGCAAGGTTTGGTCTTGATAGACCGGAGGCCTCATTTATAGAAAGTACTTCGGATCAAATTTGATCTTACCCGTGGCGTACGTAGAAAACCACATCAAAGTAGTGATTTATAAAATGTCAACGTGAGTCAATTTGACCGTGGAAACGATCGTAGCTCTACGTCAGGTATTGACTTGACGTACGCACATTACCTGGGATGATGGTATTGAATGCTGAGCTGTGGTCCACAAACAGGATCCTGACATCGATGCCGAGGGAGTCTACTGTTTATATTTGGGGAGTTAAGTTGTGAGTTAAGTTGCCCTTACTAAAGTCCCCCAAGGGGTCAGGATTCCATGTAATTTACAGGGGAACTATGAGTGAAAGTGGCTATATAAACACACGTAAATAGAATGTTAGTGGTCATGAATTTAGCAAACAGCTAGCTGATGATACTCATCATATTTTCAGACCAGTTTAATAATCAGCTTGTCTTCTTCAAACCCAGGTAAGAATCCTCCACCACATATGTCCTCAGTCTCTGTGGTGTCACACTCTGCTCCATCTCAGGGTTAATAGGATGCAGTCGCCTCAAATCTGTGCTTAGAGCTTCAGTAAGTAAGTAAAGCTTTATTTATATAGCACCTTTCATACAAGAAATGCAGCTCAAAGTGCTTTACAACAGGAATAAGAACATAAAGTGAATAAAAAACATATACATGCATAGAATGAATATAAAAGCTGGGGAAAACAGTAAAAAGAAAAGGTAAAAGATCTAACTTTCTATATCCCTTTCATCTCTCTACCTTACACAGTCTTTCTGTACTTCCCACTGGCTTTCCACCAGCACCACAAACATCCGTTTTTTGGAAAAGGTCTGTCTCAGTCTAATAGTAGAAGTCTTTGTTCTAGGCTAGGATGGATCACGTCCTCCCCCCAGGCAGACAGGCTGTTCCCATGGCCCCCCAGTTCCCAGGCCCCAGACAGACAGGGGGGCGGGGATTCACCATGACCCTCCCTGAGGGAGGCTTCTGACTGGGGGCTGACCCTTTCCGCTTCAGTCAGGGTCACTAGAGGCCCCAACCACAGCACTCACTAGTCTAGGGATGTCTACTCCCAAAGCTTCTACTGTGTCCATGCAATACATGTTTAATAGGAAGCTTTTGAGTAGCTTCCATACATGATAAATGTATTATCGTGAGGTCATAATGATAAGGTTCTATCTCCGTTTAGGGCAGTTCAGAGATATTGAGCGTCAAAGTTTTTACATTCCGTTATGTTTTGTGAGGAGGAACCTTTGTATTTTATGAATTACTAACTCAAAAATGTCAACATTTTTAAAATGAAAACACTACACAGGCATTAATAAACACCTAATGGATCAGATTATGTAAAAAAAAAAAAATAAATTGACAAAAATGGAAATGGAACCTTATAATTCTAACGTCACGTAATGTCATATCTTATCAGTAAAGCAGCTGAAAGTGGATATTCTTGGAAAGGATATGAGATAAGAATTGTAATCATATGTGTGCTTGCATGGGTGTGCGTGTGTGTGTGTGTGTGTGTGTGTGTGTGTGTGTGTGTGTGTGTGTGTGTGTGTGTGTGTGTGTGTGTGTGTGTGTGTGTGTGTGTGTGTGTGTGTGTGTGTAAGAGAGAGAAAAAATAGAAAGTTACAGGAAGAGGAAGAGTGCAAGAGAGGGAGGGAGGCTTTACAAACGATATGTCATGCATATATGAATCTCATAATCTCTCCACAGTAGTCCAAAGGGGTGGCTAACATACTGTAGGAAACCTAATCTTCTGCAGTGAGATTAATGGAGGTAATAGAGTGGGGCTTTTGCAGGGGGAGAATTTTTTTCCCTAATTAATCCTAATAATTCCAAATTCCTTATCTTTCCAATACAGCTCAGTTGACAGCAATATCCCCCAGCACTGTAGCAAAAGCCGTATGAACTTTTGATCAATTGACTGTGCCATAATTGAAGACACTCAAGGTTGAACCAATCTTGGTCAGGGAATTTCACATTTCAACACAGGGAATTCGTACCGAAGAGAAGTAAAAGTTGGGGCCTAATTTAAAGGGGTTATATAATGGGAGAAAACTAAAAATGTCAGTGCTTGTGCTGTACATTTGGGTCTCTGTTGACCCTACTAACACAGAAATTGTGAAATAAAGCAATTGGAAAAAGAGAACAGAGAAAAGTACACGAGTAACTTATGTTACCGGATGAAACAACTTTTTGAAAGCGATTTGAAAGTACCAGTAGGCTACCAGATACGATGTTGTATGCACATATTTTATAGTTGGACAATAACACCTATATGGACAATATTTCAGCAACTGCTTGGCCGATTTGGCCATTTTAAAGTTGAGTTGTCAAGGGAAATGCACAACAATGTATTGGCTGAGGTCTAGTAGAGGCCGTGGAGAGAAACAGATCATTTGCATGACACAAGAAAACAGCCTGTCGAGAAACAGAGTGGTGGAGAGGCATGCTAGAATTCCTTTGGATTAAAACCTGAGTGGTATTTTTATCAAAAAACGTATGGGGATCCCAGAGACGACATTAACGTGTGGCAAAAGAGCATAATATGACTTTAATGAACCTGGAAATTGGATTCTAAAACATATGGAAATAGAACACTCATGCATTACAAGAATGCATGTCAATAAACTTCAAAACAGACTTCATGTGATAAGATAACATAGCATTCCATATCATTGGTCTTCATCACAATCATCAGTACATTTATGCACCTTTATTCTGTATTCTTCACCTTTATGTTAATAGCCGGTGGTGGATGTGATTGCACAGATTCATCTTAACCTGAGTGAAGCTTTCAGCGCCTAGTGCTGTTTGTCATTCAGACAGAACCTCAAAGCGTTACTACTGCTCTACAGTACATAGCCATATTTCATTATCATTCACAACAGAACAGAATTATGTTAATTAATACTCACCTTTTTTCATTGTACAGTATTTCTAGTTTTTTGTAAAATTTACTTTTTCTTCTTCTTCTTCTTCTTTTTTACAGTAAGGGTGAGGTTGCCTGGTTTTCACAATTCACAAACACAAACCAAATGTGACACGGTCCGGTGAAAAGGTCCACATGCCGGCAATTCTCAAGTCGCAAATGACCAATACGTTTTCCTTTTTTTAAATATTACGAACGTATATGTGTTGAAGAACCCACTCAATATAAAAAAACAACAGTTTTAGGATCACTAAATACTTAACTTAAAATAATGTGTGAATTGGATTCACTGCATCATCTGCCATCCTACTTCAGGCTACTGAGTTAGTGATACACGGCGTGTAAACAAACCTACGTTTTAGGACATGCAAGCAAAGTCTGTGTGATCATCTAATTATGTGTAGTTAAGTGTTTTTAGCATGTTTTACCAACACAATGGTAACCATCGCGTCTGTTTTGATTCAGAGTGATTTTGTCCCGTATTTTGTTTGAGGTCTACCAACATTCAAATAAGCATATCTTCTATTTTTCTGATTTAAATGTGTAACACCTCATTTGAAAGCTTACAATCTGCATTTTCATAATCTGTAAAAAAATAAATAAAAAATGTTTACCTTGCCGTACTTGGGGACTTTTTCACCAGACCCTGTCACAATTGAACTGTAGTGGTTCCTGTGTGATAATGTTGTCTCTGTGGTGTGACAGTTGAAGTGTGATATGTCGACCCTGCTTGTGTAGCAACAGGTACAGTATATCACATGTACGATGAATACTGAACACATGTTCTTCAGCCAGCTCACATCCCCCCTTCTACCCTCCCTTGTGTAAAACCACTGGTTCCCAGCCAATGACGCATATGGAGAACCACTGGCAGCTGCAGTGCGACAGCCAACTCAACTCTGCTCATGTCTCTGTTCCCGCAGGACAGCCCTGAGGATGTGTCACCTGCTGCAGAAATAGTTTCCACCCATCTGCCATCATTGGAGCATTGGGCTACAGACAACTCAAAGGCCCCTAAGGGCTCCAACCAGCTTCTGGCTGTCCATGATGACCTCCGCCTTCAAGGCTTGTGTCCAACAGTGGTTATAAGCATACAGGATGATACCATTAACTTCTCATTTGTGAGCACATGCACTCTTTTTTACAGTGTTTCCCATTTCCCATCTGTCTGGCGTTCAGAAAGAACCTAGGGAATCTAGGGAAAACATTTTAACATTAACAATTTTTTTCTCTCCAAATAAATAGATCCCTGCATCCAGACTTGGAGGAGGGGGAGGCTACTAATATGACACTACCATATCCCCATCAGTGTTGTTACTCTGAAATAAAGACAAATGAAATCAATCAAGATGTCACAATCATTCCCCCAACAGGCACCACATATATTATGTAACATGCTTATTTTCAAGCCATACAAGCCAATTATAGCGAACGCTAGGAGCACACAACGCTCTGTATCATCAATAGCCGATGGAGGGGAAACAATAGCAGAAAGAAGATGGAAGAAAAGGATGGTGAGAGAAGCAGGAATTGGCAAGTGAGCACCCCCATCAATCATGAAGCCCAATTTGAGTTTGCAACAAATTGCTCTTGGTAAAATAGATAGGGGGGTAAATAGGGAGGGGGGGGTGAATTATATCCTCGGTGTTTAATTCAGTGTGATATCTGTGGGGAGTTTGGTTTAACAGTGACCCATTGACAGGGATGCCAATGATGACAGATTCTTTAAAAAAATAAAAATAATTATGAGCCCACAGCAACTGATAGTAAATTAATCGTTTGTGGTGCTCAAGAGACCATCATTTGAGGAGAAATATGAGCAAAATACATTAACAGCATGCACTTCAGTGTCACTTCATTGGGAAGCAAGCTGTGCTTATTAAAATACAAATTGTGTACGTCTGTACTTCCATCTATAAATAACAAATATACTTGAAATTGAACGCACACAGGATGTGGCCTGAAGAAGGCCTGCTGGGATATACCAGACCGGTCAGCCAGCTCCCTTTGAAATGTCCCCGTGGCGAGGAACCCCAGGGCTGAGAGCGTCTGTACAGGGACAGGTATGGGGCTGTACAGGGACAGGTATGGGGCTGTTGCAGCATGTCCTCCTCTCCAAGCCTGGGGATAGCTGGTCGGACAAATCTAATAGAATGGCCCTCGGGAACCGGTAGTGGCTCGCTGGGCATTCGTCTTCGAGCCATTCCTTGGTGGATTTACTAAAAAAATTTGGATCATTGTCATGTTGCATGGTCCACATTCACTTCAGATTACATTTTTGGACAGCTGGTCTCACATTTTCCTCAAGCACCCTCAGATACAATAAATAATTCATAGTGGATTCTATGATGGTGAGCTGGCCAGGCCTTGCTGCAGCAAAGCAGCCCCAAACCAGGACATTTCCACCCCCATGCTTCACCGTTGGTATGAGGTTCTTGTGCTCAAATGCTGTCTTTGGTTTGAGCCAAACATGTCTTCTGTTACCGTGCCCAAATAATTCAACTTTGGAATCATCTGTCCAAAGCACATTGTTCCAGAAGTCCTAGTGTTTGTCTAGGTGCTCTCTGGCAAACTGTAGTCTCGCCCTGATGGGGTTTGTTGACAGCAAGGGTTTCCTCCCTACACACCTCCCATGAAAATCAAACTGGTGCAGTCTTGCTGATGGTAGATGCATGTACTTTGACATCAACCGTGGCAAGAGCTACCTGTAGGTCCCGTGATGACATTTTAGGATTGTTGGAGACTTCTTTAAGCAGTCTGCTCTGGGGCTGAACTTCTTAGGACGGCCTGACCTGGCCATGTCTCACACTTGTAAATAATTTTACAGTGGTATGTGGTATGGCCGATTTCTAATTGTTTGGAGATCTTTTTAAATCCCTTCCTAGACTCATACGCATCTACAACCTTCTTTCTGAAGGCCTCAGAGAGCTCTTTTGATCTCGCTATGGTGACACCACTCACTTCAACAATCAAGAGCAAACCAAACTGAATGTCTGAGGTTTAAATAAGACAGGCTCCTGCAAAATCCTGTCTAACGATGTTCTAATCATTTGCACCTGATGTGGTGCTTTTGATTCTAATTCCAGTTATTTTAAGTAGTAATAAATATGGGTGTATCCTAATTTTTTCCACACAAGAAAATCGCATTTCTATTCATTACATATTTAAATTTTTTCCAGTTTTATTTGTTTAGTTATATTACCGCCATCTCTCAATATTGTTAAAATATGTTGAAAAGGAGACATGGGGATGTCCTGTCTTTGTCACATGACGGTATGTCTGGAATATTAGCGCTTCAGTGCTGTAGTGTTCTCACGAGTTACCACAGACACACACTTGTAACATGCTTGGCGTTTGGACGTTTTACGCTGGCTGGAAATAGAGCGCTTCGTGTTCTGGCAGCCATTGATGCAAGAAGGGGGAGGAATAGAGATCATTTTTCGTTCTCCCAAAGGACTGACTAATCAAAAGGAATACATCAGTGTGTGTGTGTGTGTGTGTGTGTGTGTGTGTGTGTGTGTGTGTGTGTGTGTGTGTTATATAAATCCCAAAGGGTTGATTTATAATAGGGCAAACATTTGAAACAGCAAATCACATGAGAGAATGATCTGGTGTTCTAGATACACTTTTTCCACAGAATTTGCATCTCAGAATTTGCAAATACATAGGATAGATTCATAGGGCTGTTATCAATGATTATGTTCAGAGTAAATTGAAAGAGCTGTTGTTGTTCATCAAGGCCCACCAACTGCCTAATAAATGGGCTAGGGAGCTAGGTGTTAAACTGTCACTCTTCCCATATCTCCTGAGGTGTTCCCGAGTGTCTCACTCTGAGCTCTAAGCTCTTATCCACACACACATTTACTATCTCTCTCTCACACACACACACACACACACACACACACACACACACACATTTACTCTCTCTCTCTCTCTCTCTCTCTCTCACACACACACACACACACACACACACACACACACACACACACACACACACACATACACACACACACACACATTTACTCTCTCTCTCTCTCTCTCTCTCTCTCTCACACACACCCACACATTTACTCTCTCTCTCTCACACACACACACACACACATTTACTCTCTCTCTCTCTCTCTCTCTCTCTCTCTCTCTCTCTCTCTCACACACACACACACATGCACACACACACACATTTACTCTCTCTCTCTCTCTCTCACACACACACACGCACACACACACACACACACACACACACACACACTCACACACACACACACATTTACTCTCTCTCTCACACACACACACACACACACACACACACACACACACACACACACACACACACACACACACACACACACACCAGTCCTTGAAGCACCAGGCACAGAGACCTGTCAGGTCTGCTACACATCAATACCCTCCACAGGACTGGGAGTGACTCAGCCTGGGAGCAGAGACTGTGTGAGTGCTCTGCTCTACAATACGGAGAGGGCTTTAGCTACAGTACTCACTGGGTCGATATCACACACCTCAAAATACTTAAATGTTTCTCTTACAGTACAGTATACCCTGAGCAGGTACTGTCGGGACGCTAAATTGAATGCACCAAGTGGTACTGTTTAAGACCTTCAGTTCAGAACAGTCAATTCGGAAGAGAGCATACAGCAACTAGACAGGTACAATTCCTGTGGAAATTGTGAAGTGTGCTTGCCCCCCCCCGACCCGGGCCACTCCACTGCATCCCCCGGCGAAGACCGCGTTTCTCTAGCTCACCCAGGGGCCGAGCTAACTAGCGCAGGCTAACTAGCTAACTAGCTAAGAGCTAGTTAGCTAAGTCCCCTGCATCTACCTGCACCCCCCGGCGAAGATCGCGTGTCTATGACTTATTAGATGATTATACATTTAATTAATGTTAGTCCCACATGAAAAACTGAGTGCACTTTACTTTGCTGTGAGTCTTTTATTTACTTGAAGGGCAGCAGCAATATATCCTTGGGGTATTGAAAAGACAGTGAAAAATGTTACACATAGACAATACGAATAATGGCAGTATCAATTTAGTTAGTACAATGATGTGATAAACATACATATTGGATATATGAACAAATGAATACATAAATATGACATGGTCTGGTAAATGCGGCCGCATGTTGCTCAATGTAATCCTCAAGTTAAGTTGCGCAAATAATCAAAAACCTTTCATTTTTAAAAAAATGTTGTTTGTTTTAAATGTTTTCAGTTTCTTTGCATTGCACCCACTCGATATAACAAACAACAGTTTTAGGATCACTAAATACTTATAGGCTACTGGGTAAGTGATACATGGCTTGTAAACAAACTTTGTTCAAAAGCAAGGACTGTGTGATCATCTAATTATGTGTAGTTATGTGTTTTTAGCATGTTGATGTTCTATCAGAATGTTGTGATGCTGCTAAACATGCAGTTTGATGTTCATAGCGATGTTCCTTTTTAGCCGCTAGCTATTAGCAGCTGTTTTGTGTGTGTTTTGATTCAGAGCGAGTTTCTCTGGTTTGAGGTGGACCAACATTCAAATAAGCATAACTTCTTCAACTATTTTCAGTTGTATGACACATCATTTGAAAGCTTACAATCTGCACTTTCATAATCTGGAAAAAAACAGAAAAATTACCTTGAGGACGTTTTCACCAGACCCTGTCACAAATCTGATATTATGAGGGATACTTTCAGGACAGAGAGATGCAAAGCTTATGAGTTTACATTACATTCCCCCATTCAAACATGCACACAACAGATCTGCATAGAGACATACTGAAAAACACTGTTTAAGCCCTACATCAGTGGACATTGAATACTAGATACAGTTTTCAGTAGTTATTGTAGTACTAACATGTTCATTGCCCAACCCCATGCTTTAGGTGCAATGCAATGTGATACAATAATTGTTGCATATAACATCGTTTTTGTAACTAACCATTCTCCATGATAAGTGTTGGAGGAAACGCATCAGAAAGGAGCGTCCGTCTTAGTTTGCTCCCCCAGACACGTGCTACTGCTGTCCACACTGCTGTCCCTGCTGCCACAGTCCTTGGGGACAAATTCCAGGGGATCTGACCGGATGATATACCTGAAAGACAGAAGCATGTGTCTTGTGAGCATGTAGGGATCGAAACCCATATACACAGACAGAACCCATATTGGCCTTGTTATGTCATCCACATAACATTTAAATTTTTTACATTTTTGGGCATTTAGCAGACGCCTTATTCCAAAGCGACTTACAATCAATACATTTGAATACTAAGCAAGTGAATCATCAATCCACCAGTCGTAGCAGGAAGAGTAATCCAGCTCAGGCCCGGGGCCACTGATAGAAGGAAAAACCTTCTTCTATCACCTACTTCTAAATCTCTAAAATCTTTTTTTCACATTTATTTTATTTTATTTTTTTACACTGGAGAAACAGAGAAACAGTACAAGGGGGGCAATAGAAGTTTTTAGGGACACAGTAGAGGGGAAAGCGGGTGTCTTTAGGAGACGCAGTGCTGAGGGGCAGAAGATGTCTCAGAAGATGTCACATAAACCAATTGCGTGCATCTGCCAGTGCCTGTTCCCCCCCCCATGTTTCAAATAGGATCTGCTTCTATTTGAGACACTTCTACACCCCAACCTTGGATGCTTGTTGTCTCGCACATGCCTGCCAGTGCAGCTTCCATATCCTGACGTTAGAATTATAAGGTTCTATCTCTGTTTTTGTCAAAATTTAGTTTTTTACCTAATCTGATCCATTAGGTGTTTATTAATGCCTGTGTGGTGTTATTTTTAAAATGTTTATATTTTTGAGTTAATAATTAATAAAATACAAAGGTTCCATCTCACAGAACATAAAGGAATGTAAAAACTTTGACGCTCAATATCTCTGAACTGCCCTAAACGGAGATAGAACCTTATCATTCTAAGCTCACGATGTTACTCTGTCATGTCATTCAGCCATACTTACACTATGTCGTTCAGCGCCAGCCTGGTGTCAGGGGGTGGGTTGATCAGCACGTAGGAGTAAGTGTTCTGGCTTTCATCTCTCTCGTCTATGACAGGAAGCAGACATTGATGATTGTGTCGGTAAGGATGGAATCACCCTGCTATTTACTTTACCTTTTCATTTGTGTTCAAGACTGCCAATCCTGTTTCGTGAATGCAAATGAACTACTGTAATATACACACAATAATCAGACTTTTCATTGTAAAGTGGCTTAAAGTCCCATTCGGTTGTTAAGTCTGACGTCACTTTGTGACGTTTAGCAATTTCCGGGTCCAAATAAGAAAAATCCCCGCACCAGAGTACCAGTGTACTACAACGGTAGAATGACAGTTCAATCGTTTTTTAGACTCGGATCTATTCATACAACAAGGGACGCAGCACTTTCCCGTTTTTCCCATATTTGTCACTCAGCGTCTTTGAGCCTCGGAAAAGCGCTATACAAATATAATCAATTATTATCATTACTGCGGTATTTCGAAGAGAGCGCCTCAGCCAAACGTTGGACCCGGAAACACGTCACGACTTAACAACCGAATTGTGTAGTCAGTGTCGCAGGCAGCTCACATGACATGCAAACGAACTACTGTAATATACACACAATAATCAGACTTTTCATTGTAAAGTGGCTTTTGACACCTAGTGACACTTAATCAGCCATGAGGGGTTAGTTGACCCCTGTGAGCACTCTATCAAATTTCAGGACCCTCCTTTCATGACTTTCCTACATATGTGCGTTCTACCACCCAGTATCCTAACTTTTTCAAAATCACAAAATCACTGCTATTTTGCAGTTTTTCTGTGTAGGAAGCAGGCTAATTTACAAGTGGCCAACTAGTGGTTGTTGTGTGTAAATAGCAGCTTAGCATTGTAACGTAGGTAAAAAAGGCATGGCTGTTCTAGTGTTAAAGTCCCATTGTGTAGTCAGTGTGGCAGCTCACCATGCATGGCGGGGCAGAGGCCCAGGCTCTTCATCCTGTTGCTGACCAGCTGGGCCAGCTCCTGCCTCTCTGAGAGACGGGCCAGACCCAGGCCGGGCCTCTGGGCCCCCCGGTGGACCTGCCGCGGCCCCCTCCGACTCAGCCGCTGCACCCACTGCACACTCTTCCTCCTCAGCTTGCTGCTGTCTAACGGGTCGCTGGAGGTGGAGCTACGGTGAACCCTCCCGGCCACATGGAGGGACTCTCCTCTCTGCTCCTTGGGGTCGTCCAGGTCCTCGACACACACTGAGAGCTGGGACTGGGATGCAATAACATGATGGAGAAAATCTAATGACGGTAGATCAAATACACTAGAACTAAACAGAAATCGTGACGTTAGAATTATAAGGTTCTATCTACATTTTTGTCAAAATTTAGTTTTTTTGACGTTAGAATTTAAGGTTCTATCTAGGTTTAGGGTAGTTCAGAGATATTGAGCGTCAAAGTTTTTACATTCCATTATGTTTTGTGAGATGGAACCTTTGTATTTTATGAATTACTAACTCAAAAATGTGTACATTTAAAAAAGATAACACCACACAGGCATTAATAAACACCTAATGGATCAGATTATGTAAAAAACTCAATTTTGACAAAAATTGAGATAGAACCTTATAATTCTAACGTCACGCAGTGTCAAGCCTCATCACAGCATTTCAAGCCCAATTCAACCAAGTCTGATTACAGCAAAGACAAAACATTGTGCTATTTAGCAGGATTTACACACGACCAAAATCTGATCAGGCAAAATAAATATTCATTTGTTTTCATGAATGACAGAATCACACATACAGTAAACAATAATGGTCTTACTTGTGATGACGGCTCATATTGCTTATTATTGGGAATGACAAAAGGAAAGAGATGAATGTTACTGTTATATCAATGTTACTAAATTATTAAATGCTAAAATAATCCACCAATGTCATCAAACAGCAAAAAAAACATTCAAATTACCAGGAATGCATAGAGAACGTTTAAGCTGGAGTGGGTGTTTTTCTCTTATTGCTAGTAAACACAGGAGAATTAGAATCAGAAGCTTAAGCTGTTTATTCTTAATGTAACAATGACTATGTTTACATGCACACCATATTCCTGTATCAATCGGAATATGCTCAATATTCCGATTGGGCAAGAGTCATGTAAACACGTGCAGAATCGTTCAGCTACGATCGTTTCCACGGTCAAATCGACTCACGTTGAAATTGTATAAATCGCTACGTTGACGTGGTTTTCTACTTACGACACGGGTAAGATCAAATTTGATCCAAAGTACTTTCTATAAATGAGGCCCCAGGCTTTTATAGTGCAATGAAAGCAGAGATAAAAATAATGTTGATTAGCTTGGGAAATTGCAGTTTTTTTCTGATAAACCACTACACTGGCATATGATTTCCCAGGTGAAAAGTGGTGTATAGAGCACAAGCCTTGTGGTTGAGTGGGCACCTCTAGGGGATCCGTTGGCTGGAGCTCCGTCTTGTAGATCCCAATGGGAATGTCTCCGGCAGTAGAACAGAGTTTCTGATAGAGCCTTCCATAGGTCTTAATCCACAGGTCCTCCTCTGAGATGTGCATCTAAAGGGGAGCGCATTGGCGATAAAGCAGAACAGGTTAACCCTGTTAAAATATGTTAGAAATGCATCCTTTCTCCCTTATTCTTTCTCCCCCCCCCCTTCCTCCCTCCCTCCCTCCCTTCCTTCCTTCCTTCCTTCCTTCCTTCCTTCCTTACCTCCTTCCTCCCTACCCTCTATTTGTTTATTCTTCTTTCCCTCCTTTCGTTCCTTCCTACTATCAATGAAAGCACAAGTGCATCGTTCATAGAGGCTTTTTCCCTAGTCGACCCCAAAACTTCTATTTCAACCTCAGTAAATGACCTTCTATCTACACGATTTCAACTTAAAAAACACAAAAAACATTGACAATATCACCACCCATTAGGTCCAAATGCATCTCTGGTAATAAGCAAAAAGCTCCCTGGAGAACTGCCCCATCTGTAAAAACCCAGAAAAGAGAATGTCGTAAAGCAGAGCGCAGATGGAGAAAAACAAACCTTCAAGTCCACTACGATATCTATCTTCAAAACTAAAACCTATAAATAAGAAGCACCAGACAATCATTTTTCTCTAAGATCATGAACAATAATATCAATAACGCCGCCTGCATCCTTTTCAAAACTGTTGACAGACTAACAAATCACCCCCCACACCCATTGCTCAGGAAATTCACTCGACTAGTAAATGCAATGAGCTTGCATCCTTTTTTAATAATAAATTATTAATCATTAGACAAGGCATTAGCTCTTCTGCGTCAGGCATGAAAAACACGTCTCCATTAACACCCCCAAAGAGGAAAGACATAACAACCATGTCACAATTTAACACCATCGACTACACGACTCTAGATAAAATCATGTCACGTCTTAAACTATCCACCTGTGCCCTTGATATCCTGCAAACAAGCTTTTTAAAAAAAAACATATATTTAGCTGCGTGGCAAGCAAACTAATACAAATAGTCAACACTTCCCTTTCATCAAGACTTTTTCCCTGAAACCCTGAAAACTGCAGTTATCAAGCCTTTACTATAAAAGAACAGCCTAGACCCATTTGTACTAAACAACTACAGACCCATATCAAGCCTTTCCTGTACAACTTGGCAATTATTTGACCCAAAATTATCTCTTTGATGATTTTAAATCAGACTCTCGCCCCTTACATAGCACTGAAACGGCCCTTATTAAGGTCCTTAACGACATTCGTGTTAACACTGACTCTCAGTTTTGGTACTACTAGACCTTAGTGCTGCCTTTGACACTGTAGAGCACAACATTCTAATAGATAGACTAAAAACCTGGGTAGGACTTTCGGGCACTGAACTAAACTGGTTTAGATCCTGCCTACAGGACAGAAGCTACTACATCTCCATTGGCAACTTTGTGTCCGACCAAATTAAAATGACATGTTGAATTCTTCTATTCAATCTCTACATGCTTCCATTGGGACACATCATAAAAAATAACAAAATTGCCTACCACAACTATGTACCACAACAAATCTACATAGCCCTCTCACCGAACGACTATAGTCCCATTGACAATCTCTGTAATTAAACGTAATAACTAAATCAGCCTACTATCACCTGAAAAACGTAGTGAGAACGTAGTGAATGAGAGGTTTCATGTCCAAACAAGACCATGAAATTTAAGCTCATCCATGCATTTGTTTAGAGTAGACTTGATTATTGTAATGGTCTACTAACAGGCCTATCTAAAGGGGCTGTTCGTAAATTGCAGCTCGTCCAAAACACCGCTGCTAGGGTCCTAACAAAAACGAAGAAGTTTGAACACATTACACCAATCCTGAGATCTCTACACTGGCTACCAGAATTTAATTCAAAGTACTCCTCACTGTAAACAAATCATAAAATGGTCTTGCACCAAAATACACATCAGATCTCCTTCCAGCAAGGGCCCCAAGGTCAGCTGAGACTAATCAGCTCATCATTCCAAGAGTGAAAACAAAACACGGTGCAGCAGCTTTCAGTCACGCTGCTGCATGCTCCTGGAACAAACTCCCTGAAGAAATCAAACAGACCAAAACCCTAAAAATATTCTCACTCACAGACCACCCTGTCTCACTCACAGACCACCCTGTCTCACTCACAGACAGACCACCCTGTCTCACTCACAGACAGACCACCCTGTCTCACTCACAGCGCAGAGGAAGCCGGAGCCAGGGGTGGTGTCCAGCCCCAGCAGCAGTCTGGTGATGGTGATCATGTAGTCTTTGACGAACGCCTGAAACAGAAGCAGGAACAGGAAGTAAACACAGGAAGTAAACACAGGAAGTAAACACAGGAAGTAAACACAGGAAGTAAACACAGGAAGAAGAGCACATGGCAAGATAAGGGACATGATGTCAAACATAGGGTAGTTCATGGGGACAGCCACCAACAACAACACATTCACATTACTGATCATCTTTACGAAATAGGGATAGCTTCAAGAGAACATGCAGAGCTAAGCTTTGGTAGATCAACAGTAGCACGCCAATGCTCTCTCGTGAGTTTAGAATGATAAGGTTCTATCTCCGTTTAGGGCAGTTCAGAGATATCGAGCGTCAACGTTTTTACATTCCATTATGTTCTGTGAGATGGAACCTTTGTATTTTATGAATTACTAACTCAAAAATGTCAACATTAAAAAAAATAACACCACACAGGCATTAATAAACACCTAATGGATCAGATTATGTAAGAAAACTCAATTTTGACAAAAATGGAGATAGAACCTTATAATTCTAACGTCACGCTCTGCTGGTAGACCTCCATACAGGTGGTTCCTGGTTACCTGGTAGAGGAGGGTGTCCAGCATCCCGATACTGAAGACCCTCCCAGCAGCGAACGGCAGCCGGAACATAAAGGCCAGATTGGAGCCTTTCTCCCGCTCTTTCTGCTCCCATAGACACAGACAGACAGAGAGATCCAAATACAACATCAACAGCAAGCACGATATGCGTAAGAGAGGGGCCCCCCTGGTGGTTAATAGTGGTACAAGCAGCGGAAGGTTTTAACTGGAATGCAGTTCCATTGATATCAATAAGGTCATAACGCTACCATTATTCCCTCTGCAAATATGACATGATTACACGTATCTATTAATACACCTTTTCTCTGTTGGAAAAAGGTACACAACTGGCACTGTTTGAGAGAGGGAGGGCCAGAGATGTGATCTACCCGTCTGTAGTTTCCAGGCTTTGCATTATGCAAAACCATCTGTTCTTGAAGACGACTCCACTGATGTTATGCATAGGCAGTAGTACATCATTTTACTACTGAAGATTACATGAAAAACTATAGACAACAATAGGAAATGCAGACCAATAATGTAGTTGTAGAGGAGGAAAATAACATTAAAGACTAATAGGTATATATGTTACGGTACATGTGGGAATACGGTACATGTGGGAAAACTAGGGTTAGGGTTAGGTGCTACGGTGCTAGGGTTAGGGTTAGGGTTAGGGGTAGGGTTAGGGTTAGGGGTAGGGTTAGACATGCCAGCATGTACCAAGTCGACGTAGCACCTAACCCTAACCCTAGTTTTCCCACATGTACCGTATTCCCACATGTACCGTAACATATAATGTACATATATATAGGTGTATACCTATTCGGGTGTCTTACGTACCTTCTCCAGTTTGGAGAGGACCAGAGAGTAGGAGTCTTTTGCTCTGAACAGCATGAACCTCATGTTGGCAGGGTGGGTCAGCTCTGTGATGATACTGAGACTGGAGAATAATCTGGGTGAGAAACAACACGATGTAGATGAGAAAACTAACACAAATTAAATCAGAAAATCACATCAGAAGCTATGCTTCAAGAATCCATCACAACATGTCTTTACAACTAAGACCATTAAGTTTAGACTATAACTGTTACACATGTGTTACAGTAACAGTGGGGAAATCCTGAAACTTGAACACAAAATCTGTTATTTTTAAAACGTCACTATAGGATAATGTATCCATAGCCAATGGAGGTATAACGAATTTTCACAAAACATCACCATCCATTCTTTTTTGCTTTCCTCTTGGTGGAAATGTACAGTATAGTGTAGTAAAATATTTGGATAAACTCTCAGTCTGTCTGACAAGAAAAACGAAGATGAGAACATGAGCAATTTTCATCAGAAACCTGAACTGATTCACTGATGTACTGTGACAAGGTTGCCATGGCAACAAGCTCCTGCAGTATGTGCCTCTGTCTATTTCACACAACCTAGTGAATATAACGAATCTCTCCAGCCCTTAATGACTTCGTTTGAGCTTCTATATATTTTATAAGATGGCGGTTTGGCAAAATGTATTAAAACATAATGTCTGTGGACTGGATATCTCTTTTTATGCCAATGCTTTTTATGCCAATGCTTGACACAATGCTCCTAACAAATTCACATCAATAATTCAATGACAATGGCTTCACCCATATCTCCATGTATTCATGTATAACCGTGGTGACAGTGGCTGGGGCAGTGGCGGACTCAGGCTGTTTGAAGGGCAGGGGCGAAAAGAAAAAAAAGGGCACCTACTGCACAACATGAGACCATTGGAAGGGCAGCCATTAGGGCGCATCCTCTAATTTTGCCACTCAAAAGGGCACTTTAGTGCGACGTTTTTCAACTGTGGGGGCACACGGTCAAGTTTAGACCATTGGAGGGGCACCAGTAGGGCACGTCCTCTCATTTTCGCCACTCAAAAGGCCCTTGAGTCCGCCAGTGGGTTGGGGTACCTGAACAGTGTCTGTACGTTGACTATCGTTTTGGCATCAGCCATGTAGTCTTCCTCAGCGCTCATGGTGCTCTCCTTGTCCACCACCACCATGTTGGCGGCGAAGGACACTCCGCACCTCAGCAGGTCATCCAGGCTGGGGGGAAAGAGAGAGAGAACAATTCGGTTGTTAAGTCTGACGTCAAACGTGACGTTTAGCAATTTCCGGTTCCAAACCAGAAATTCCCTGCACCAGAGTACCAGTGAACTACAGCGGTAGAATGACAGTTCAATCGTTTTTTAGACTCAGATCTATTCATACAACAAGGGACACAGCTGCACTTTCCCGTTTTCCCATATTTGTCAGCATATTTGAGCCTCGGAAAAGCGCTATATAAATATAATGAATTATTATTATTACTGAGGCATTTCGAAGACAGCACCTCAGCCAACTTTGGACCCGGAAACACGTCACGACTTAACAACCGAATAGGAGCTACAATATCTATCTTAGCATGAGTCACTGTGGAGAGAGAGAGTATTACTATTACAGTCCGAATCTGTCTGGTAGGATGACTTTGGTGGCAGGGGTTTATGAGAAATCTCTTAGGAGGTTCCTTCCATTTCCCTTGAGATGTATTATTGATAGCGAGGCTTATTCTGGAAGAGTTAATGCATGAAAACTATGCAGCCTATATATGCACACAACAATAGATGGTGAATAATATTAATAGTGATATACTGTATCATGCTTCACGTACTTGTCGATGGAGCCGACCATGTAGTACACCATTGGGAACCAGCAGATGGCCTCCAGGAACTGTGTATCAGGCCTGGAGAGACAGACAACACACCCATTACAAGACGTCCCTAAAGCAGTCACTTATAAGAGAATAGGCAAGGCAAGGCAAGGCCAGTTTATTTCTATAGCACATTTCATACAACAGGGGCAATTCAAAGTGCTTTACATAACCAATAGCCATTGTTTCTCTTCATTGACATTTATGTTTTGTATCTCCAACATATATCCCTTATCTATCATTGAAGATATAGCCCAAAAAGGGAATGTATTATATTGCCACTATAAAAGAGCTAGAAACATGATGTTCTTACTGGTTGTCTAGGAGCAGCACGATGGGGTTCAGCTCCCCCCTTGGTCGGTAGGAAGATCTGAGAGGGACGATGAAGTTATACAGTCCGTTCCCCGCTGTCTCCGCTGAGACGATGATCAGCTTGTTTTTAAAGTTGTACGCTTTCGCATCCTCACAGTAGTTATGCTGGCAACCCTGGGACCAAAGTAAAGACCATACATACACAGTGTGGTGTTATGTTATTAACAATATTAAGACTTCAGTTCCCAGCATGCACCAGCAGAGTTAAGCATGCGGGGTTGTGTATATACTGGGATATGGTTTACTGTTGTAGCCTACCGGCAAGTTGATATCGTTAATTAAAAAGAAGACTTAAACCCTCGCCTGGTTTGTTATACAATAAAACTACAAACATAACACACAGTTACTGTATGAAAGGCAATCTTCCATGAAGATTTAGAATAATCTATACTGCATCTATTGGATAAGTACGGAGCCCCCCTGGGGTCACATGGTAGAAAAAATGTATTTGATGTGTGAATCTGTTCCCTCGGTTTAGTAATTCGTTCCCTCGGTTTAGTAATTCGTTAGGGTTAGGGTTATGGTTAGGGTTAGGGTTAAGGTTAAGGTTAGGGTTAGGGTTAGGCCCTACGAGCCAGAACGATCGCAATGATTCTAACCCTAACCCTAATCCTTGCGATCGTTCTGGCTCGTAGGGCCTAACCCTAACCCTAACCATAACCCTAACCATAACGAATTACTAAACCGAGGGAACAAATTACTAAACCGAGGGAACGAATTACTAAACAGAGGGAACGGATTCACACATAAAATAATTGTTTTCTACCATGTGACCCCAGGGGGGCTCCGTAGATAAGTGACTTGCATTTACCCTCTCCAGCCTCAGACAACAGTACGGCACTTTCTCCTTCATGACGTGGCACAGTGTGGGAGAACTGCCGATGTAGGGCAGGTTTGGAGGATATCCTTTGACAAAGCTTGAAATTTAAGAAACACTCAGAATACATAAATCACAAGTTTACACAAGTCCCCAATAATTACCTCATAATATATACCTCACAAAATAAGTGACAAATCATCACCACAAAATGCTCTCAATAATGTGAATGCGTGAGCTTAGAATTATAAGGTTCTATCTCCGTTTAGGGCAGTTCAGAGATATTGAGCGTCAAAGTTTTTACATTCCATTATGTTTTGTGAGATGGAACCTTTGTATTTTATGAATTACTAACTAAAAAATGTCAACATTTAATAAACAGGCATTAATAAACACCTAATGGATCAGATTACATTTTGACAAAAATGGAGATAGAACCTTATAATTCTAACGTCACGAATGGATAAAATAAAACAAAAAACACACCCCTCATTGGTTAGGTCCTCGTTAGAATGCGTAGTCTCGTCCTCTGATAGGTCGCTGTAGGGGTCACCTGCTTGCAGGCAGCAAGGGTCGGGCACCTCAAGCACAGGGCCGATGCTGGGCCTCCTGCAACTTCCCTTCCCGTCCTCAGGGGGGAGACAGAGAGTTGGTCCACAGCTGGGCCTGCACCCTGTGGTGTCCTGGAGGTCTATCGCCACAGTGCCTGAAGTGTAAACGGAGCATGCAATGCATTTCTATGGTCTCTGTTGGGGAACAGTGTTCAATTGACACCCCATAAGCAATAATCACCTTTATCCTAGTATCATCTGGTTGGGATTATCTATTTACATGTGTGGTGAAGTGTAACCCAAAGTTTGTTTATTTTATTTTATTTTATTATTATTTCTCCTGTATAATCCTTATCCTAAGTATACAATCAATGTGTTTTCAATTGGCCATGTGTCCTAGCTATTTTTATTTTTATTTTTGTGTGTGTGTGATTTATTTACTGTAGTCTACGTTCAACAGACTTCTACTTTGACTACATACTGTATATGTAGGTATGTGCAATATGTCTAGCATATATATGTACAGTTTGACCTACTGCTGATTTTGTACTGTCATGAAAACTTCAATAAACAAAGTTGTGGGGGAAAAAATCATAATTCTGGTCTAACCCATGCTGGCAATGATGTTGTGAACAGGCAGCCTGGTCCGGTTGCACCTCTTCACCCTCTGGGTTTTAAAGGTGGAGTTCTCCTCCTTGGTGGTGTTGATGTAGAAGCAGGTGTCGTTGGGGCTCATCCTGAACTGAGGCCCAGGGTTCAGGAGGATGCTCTTGCTGTCTTTCCTGCACACGCCCATCAGACACACTCCATACCTGAGGACAAATCATCAAAGGTCCAATCCTGCAGGTGTAACATTTGGGTAAATCATGCATTGAAATCTACGGAGCCCCCCTGGGGACACATGGTATAAAAAAAATATTTGATGTGTGAATCCGTTCCCTCGGTTTAGTAATTCGTTCCCTCGGTTTAGTAATTTGTTAGGGTTAGGGTTAGGCCCTACGAGCCAGAACGATCGCAAGGATTCTAACCCTAACCCTAACCCTAATCCTTGCGATCGATCTGGCTCGTAGGGCGTAACCCTAACCCTAACCCTAACCCTAATGAATTACTAAACCGAGGGAACGGATTCACACATAAAATATAAAAATCTACCATGTGACCCCAGGGGGGCTCCGTAATATTTGGGTATATCATGCATTGAAATCAATGGGAGATATGTGTGGAAAATTCAAATACACAAAATCCAGGGTTTCCAAATTGTGGAAAATACACAAATCCAGGGTCCTCTATGATTAGGCCTGGGATGTTGATGTTCGTCATAAGTAGTCTTGTCGCATTGCCATATACAGCTTTATGCAGCATGCATGAATACAACTCAAATGACGATGATCTCGCAATCACACCAGGGTTGTATAAAAATGAAGCCATTTGAAAGGAAAGGTAAGACTTTTAGATACAAAAATAAGTCTTAATGGAGCCTTGCAGACATTTTTAGTGCAGCTTACTTCTTGTGGGCGTGGAAGGAGGCATAGGTGAAGCTTTTCCCCACATACTCAGAGAAGAAGACGCTGTCCCTCATGGCGATGTTGTAAACCTCGTTACCAGAGCACTTTCCGTACGTCCTCTGCCACTGCTCTGAGGACTGCTGCCCCTCCCTGACACACATACAAACACATGGGTTGGACTGAGGACTCTATCTGGACTGCCTCTGCAGATGACTACACCCTGCTCACCACCTGTTTCAACTGTTGCCCTCTGGACGGCGCTACAGATCCCTGGCCACCAAAACATCCCGCTTCAAAAACAGTTTTTTCCCCTCTGCTATAAGGACTCTCAACACCTGACTCACTGCACTAACCCTGCCAGACGTACTGCACTTTATAAATTGTAAATATTGACTATGTTCTTGTCTTGTGGTTATGTGTGTACATGTCCATGTGATAGTTATGTGCAATGTGTGTATGTTTTTGACACTGCTGTTTGAGCTTTTCCACCTGTACCGAAAACAAATTCCACCGACCTAGGTCATGTGGTCATTAAACGATTAATTCATTAATTCATTCATTCATAGAGTAGGTAACACCTGAGGGTATGTGACATTTCTCTATGACTCAGATTCTCTATGATTACATATTCTGTGGTGTATAAACAAATCACTGATGTGTGGACCTCAAGTTAAGAAGCATGTAGAGTAATTCAGTGTCCTGAGTGTATATGTATACGTATATGTGTGGTGGCCTGGGAAAACCCGTCGGATGTCGCTGGCGTTCGTTTGTGGCAAAGAGCAAAAATAGACGGAAATCGCGATTTTGGCGATTTTGATATTATGTGGTATTTTAGTACTTTGAACTCCATACTACATTATGGTGAATAAACATTTTAAGAAAACAAAAGAGAAAGTACTTGTTTTATACCGACGAGGCGAGCAGACTAACACCGCATCACAAGCAGACAAACGAGACCGGCCGATCTGCATAGGCTCCTCCCCCGACCCGGAGGAGAAAGGAGTCGGGGGCAGCATGGGGGCAGCATTTCTTACCTTTCACTTTTTTTTACATGATACATTAAAATGCTCATAACTTTTTAAAATAAAGGGCTATCTCAGTCATTCAACCAGTTATGAATAGCTGAGAACTTCTAATTTATGGAAATATTAAAAAATGAAAATGTCAAAATGCCACCATGTGAAGGGTTTTCCCAGGCCACCACACATATATGGTACCGAGGTCTGAACTGTACTTACAGGCCGTCAGACGTGTGGACCAGCAGAGTGATGAAGGTGGAAGTTGCTGGACAGATGCAATTCAGGGCCAGCATCGCATACTTGAATTCCTCCTCACAAACCACATGATCTGCAGTACAAGAGGCACACTTTTTCATATTTCAAGGGCATTCCTCACCACTGGCGGACTCAGGGGGGGGGCAGGGGGGGCGACCGCCCCTCCTGGTGCCCCCACGGTTGAAAAACGTCTCTCTTAAGTGCCCTTTTGAGTGGCAAAAATGCCCTTTTGAGTGGCAAAAATTAGAGGATGTGCCCTATTGGCTGCCCTTCCAATGGTCTAAACTTGACCATGTGCACTGAATGATGGGGTCCCATGTTGTGCAGTAGGTGCCCTTTTTTTCTTTTTGCCCCCCCCTTCCCTTCAAACACCTGAGTCCGCCACTGTCCCTCACCTCTCAGTTAATGCGGCTAACCTGGACCAATCAAAGTTGAAAATGAATAAATATTCTTAACCAATAGAAGAGTAGTGCTCCAGAAAGATATGGATACATCCAAGTATAATTCAAATATATCCAAGCAATTGTATTACAATAATTAATAATTGACATACAATAATGCAATAAGTATAATTGATTAACTTTTTACCTGCAAATTTTACATGGAATTTATTCTCGGGCTTCAGAATCTGGACGTAAAGAGGGCACTTTGGAGCAAAGTCCTTTACTGCCCAAGCTCGCAAGATGGTCTGATGGTCCTACAATGACCAAGAGAAGAAGAAGAAACATTCTGTAGGCCTACATGTGCTGTCAGGCACACAGGTATAACCTTGATAGAGTACACATTTAAGTGGGCGCTGATTATGTTTATATCAAGGATCATTCTACCCCTTTCAGCAAAAAGCACGTTAAGTAACAGAGGAGCGGAGCAGACAGGGGCTCTATTCTCGCTTAGAGAATCTAGGTGACGTACTGCAGCTGTGCGGTCCACTTCACAGCGACAACTCAGGATGAAACAGGCCTCTGCGTTGTCCAGTCTGCAGGAGAACCAAACACAAAGCAGCCAGCTGTACTAATAACTAACAAATAACAAATAAATGGGTTAAAAGTTGATGTTTAGGCAGAGGTAACAGTAACCCTTAGCTACATCTCAATATAAAGTGGCTTCCTCTCCTCATCTCCATGGCAACAGAGAAAGCATTATGGTGGACGGCTCTCCGCTACTTCCTGTCACCATTACAGCTCTCTCACATTAGTGGTACTTGATTTATTTATTTTATTTCACCATTTAGCATCCACGCTTTTATCCAAAGCGACTTACAATTAGAGATTATAGTAGAGACAGTCTCCCTGGAGTAGCTTAGGGCTAAGTGCCTTACTCAAGGGGCACACTAGTGATGGTGTTGTTCCCAGGTGGGACATGAACTCATGACCTATTATCCAACTCATTATCCACTACTAGGCCACCACTACTCCCCCCCACGTGATGATGGGGAGAAGATGGCAGGAAGAGGCATTGACTCACTTGGCCCGTGTCAGATCCTGGTCCTTCAGGACTGACCCCTGGAGGTAGATGACCCTTTGGGCCCACATCGGGATCTGGAGGACCCTACGCACCTGGGTGTCCATCTCTGTCGGGCACAGGATGATGACGTAGTAATCCTGGAGGAGCACAGAGAATATAGAGGAACAGGAGACCAGGACAGATGAAGGGGCGGTTGGAAACTAGGATGATCATAGCACGGTATATACAGGAATCTTGAGGTTAATTTGAAAGTGACAGTTGGATCTAAGTGACAGTTGAAACTAGAACAGCCGTGTCTATGTTACCTAGACCCTGCACAAGCACACACACACGCACACACACACACAGAGAAATACTGTGCACACACACGCACGCACACACAAAAAGGCTCACCTGTAGCTTGGGGTGTGCGTAGAACTCGTTGAGGAAGTCCATGAGTAGGTCTATCTTGAGGGAGCTGACACACAGCGCCACGTGCTTCTCTGTCTCCGCCCGGTGTCGGCTGTAGTTCCCCCCTGACTTCTGCCTCTCCATCCACAAGTAGGCCAGCTGCTCAAACTGACCAATCACAGGTAAGCCAGCTGTTCAAACTGACCAATCACAGCCCAGAACCACCAAACCTTTACTGGCTCTGCCAAAGATGTTATTAAGCCTACTGCTATGGCTATTCGGTTGTTAAGTCTGACGTCAAACGTGACGTTTAGCAATTTCCGGGTCCAAACCAGAAATTCCCCGCACCATAGTAGCAGTGTACTACAGCGGTAGAATGACAGTTCAATCGTTTTTTAGACTCAGATCTATTCATACAACAAGGGACACGGCACTTTCCCGTTTTTTCCATATTTGTCAGCGTCTTTGAGCCTCGGAAAAGCGCTATATAAATATAATGAATTATTATTATTACTGAGGCATTTCGAAGACAGCGTCTCAGCCAACGTTGGACCCGGAAACACGTCACGACTTAACAACCGAATTGACTAACTTTACAGTACACCTAGTTTTAATACAACTGTCCAACACGTTTCCTAGGAGAAAGCAAATATTGTTTATCAGATCATGGGAAATGTGGTCAAATCAAACTAAATCACTCTATTCTAATTGGCTTTCCAGTGTAGAGGAAGAGAGAGAACTCGAGGGTTTGTCTGCTCTGGGCCGACCAAACCAATGGCCTTATAATGTGTCTAATATGATTACAACGCATTTATGTCATTGGGCTGACTTCCTGTTACCGAAGATTATGTAATCTGATATGCTGTAGGGTAGCTACATGGTCATTTACAGGAACAGATGCTTTTATTAAAGGGCGTAAGTTCTACCACCTCTGGCCACCGTGACAAGATTCAGTTGGAAGTAATAATATAAACCAAAGAAAGAAAGAAAGAAAGAAAGAAAAATGTAACGTTTTTTTGTAAAGTAACTATTTTTCTAGCATTGTTCCAAAAAAATTTTTTGGGCATTTAGCAGACGCCTTATTCCAAAGCGACTTACAATCAATATATTTGACTAAGCAAGTTAATCATCAATCCACCAGTCGTAGCAGGAAGAGTAATCCAGCTCAGGCCCGGGGCCACTGATAGAAGGAAAAACCTTCTCCTATCACCTTCTTCTAAACTTTTTTAAATTATTATTATTATTTATTTATTTTTACACTGGAGAAACAGAGAAACAGTACAAGGGGGGCAATAGAAGTTTTTAGGGACACAGTAGAGGGGAAAGCGGGTGTCTTTAGGAGACGCAGTGCTGAGGGGCAGAAGATGTCTCAGGAGGAGCAGTTAAGGTGTAACCTGAAGAGATGGGTCTTCAGTCTACGACGGAAGGCCCCTGGTCCAACCGTTGTTCTTATGATGACTGATGTAAAAATGATTCACATACTTATGAATGTTCTATTTATTTATTTTTTACTTCAAAGTCGCGTCAGTCGCTTTGGATGTGCTAGATTGCATAAATGTAAATGTAAATACAGTAGCAAGATGTTTCTATGCAAACCGATTATTTTTTTTTTTAAACGTAAACGTTCGTAAATGAAATATTTCTTTCAAGGGATCTCATTCCCTCTCATTCCCCCTACAACCCTTACAACCATTAGGAAGCGTTTAGAAAGCTTGCATGTTACATACTGGACCTATAGAAGAAGAGGCCTTTTAGAAACAACACAGTGTGTTCACTAGCTATATCGTGAGCTTAGAATGATAAGGTTCTATCTCCGTTTATGAATGAATGAATGAATGAATGAATGAATGGTCTTTATTGTCATTGATATAGTACAGGTACCAAACAACGAAATTTGGGAGGGGGGGCTCCCCTGGTGCTAGGGGGAAAAAAAACTAAAAATAAGAAGGGAAAAGAGCTGGTTTACATAAATAAAGGCTATGTACACTATCCACTATACTATACTATACACATAAAACACTGTGCTGTACTCTATGCTATGCTATACCTATTCTAACATTTCCTATTCTCTGAACCTTATGTACCCTAGGGTTGTCATATTGCACATAGTGTTATTGCACATTCATTTAAAGTGTCGCAGTTTGCAGGTTTGAAATGTACACAGTTGTGTTTCAGTATTACACTTGATTTCAATCTAGTAGCTGCCATCAATTTGTCTAGATTGTCCAGGGCCTAGAACCTAGGTCTTTGCTGTGTTCAGGGCCTGAATGGCCCTGGGGTAGAAGCTGAGCTTCAGTCTGTTTGTCCTTGCGAACATGGTCCTGAACCGCCTGTTCGAGGGCAGTCGAGCAAAGTGTTCGTACCCAGGGTGGGATGTGTCTCTGGAGATCTTGGAGGCCTTCCTGAGGCAGCGTGTGTTGTACAGCTCTTCCAGAGAGGGGAGGGGGGCGCCGGTGATCTTCTGGGCCTCAGAACTCTCACGACTCTCTGTAGTGCATTCCTCTCAGCGGCTGTGCAGCTGGAGAACCAGATGCAGATGCAGTAGGTGAGGATGCTCTCCACTGCGCAGCGGTAGAAGGTCACCAGCATCTCCTGTCCGATGTGGTCTTTCCTGAGGACTCTCAGGAAGTAGAGCCGCTGTTGTGCCTTCTTGATGGTGGCTGCTGTGTTGATCTTCCAGGACAGGTCATCCTGTATGTGCACCCCCAGGAATCGGAGGGTTGAGACTCTCTCCACGCTCCCTCCGTCGACGAGCAGGGGCTGGACCTCAGATTTTTTCCTCCTGAAGTCCACAATGATTTCCTGGGTCTTTGACTGGTTCAGCAGCAGGTTGTTAACCTTGCACAGCTTGCTCAGCTGATCTACCTCATCCCTGTACGCCGCCTCGTCCCCCCCCGAGATGCAGCCCACCACGGTGGTGTCGTCTGCAAACTTTACGATGGAGTTGCTGGGGTGGACAGGGGTGAAGTCGTAGGTGTAGAGGTTGTAGAGGATGGGGCTTAGCACGCAGCCCTGGGGGGACCCAGTGCTGAGTCTGAGGGCTGTGGAGGTGTGGGAGCCCACCCGCACCCTCTGGGGGCGGTCAGACAGGAAGTCCTTGATCCATGCACATATAGAGTGTGATAGTCCCAGGTCTAGTAGTTTGGTCATTAGCCTGTCTGGAAGGATGGTGTTGAAGGCAGACCTGAAGTCCACAAAGAGCAGTCTCGCGTAGCTGTTTCCCCTCTCCAGGTGGGATAGAGTGGAGTGGAGAGTCGTCGCGATGGCGTCCTCTGTGGACCTGTGGGCTCTGTAGGCGAACTGGTATGGATCCAGGTTGGGCGGGAGGCGTGTGACTATGTGGGCCCGGACTAGTTTCTCGAAGCACTTCATGATGATTGGTGTGAGTGCCACCGGGCGGTAGTCGTTTAGGCAGCTCACCGTGCTTTTCTTCGGGACTGGGATGATAGTTGAGGTTTTCAGGCAGGGTGGGATGGTGGCCTGGGACAGGGACTGGTTGAAGATGTTGGTGAAAACCCCGGCCAGCTGGTCGGCGCAGTCCCTCAGCACCCGTCCCAGGACGCCATCCGGCCCCGAGGCTTTCCTGGGGTCCACCGCCTTCAGCACGCGTCTCACTTCATGCTCTGTGAGGGTGAGGCTGCTGAGAGCTGGAGAGAGTGGTGTTTGTGTTGTGGTTACCTCCGTTCGCCCCTCGTTGAACCGGGCGTAGAAGGAGTTCAGCTTTTCCGCCAGCAGGGGGTCGTCCTCCGCGGCTGTGAGCCTGTTGGCTCTGAAGTTTGTCATGTGCTGAACCCCCTGCCACACCCGCCTGGAGTCGTTGCTCAGGAAGCATTCCTCAATCTTCTCTCTGTGGTCTGCCTTGGCCTCCCGGATGCCGCGCTTTAGGTTAGCCCTGGTGGTGCTGTACAGCAGTGTGCCCTTCCCTGAGAAGGCGTCGTCCCTCTCCTTGAGCAGTTTTTGGACCTTCCCAGTCATCCATTGCTTCGTGTTGGGGTAGACCCGGACCCGTTTGTCCACGGTGGCTGAGTTGGTGCAGTTCACTATGTGGTTCAGAACCGACGACGTGAACTGTTCCAGGTCCTCATGCTCATATTCCTGCCATGAGGTGTCATTCAGGCAGATCTGCAGTGGAGCGGACCCTGCTGGCCAGGTTCTGACAGTCTTAGTGGTGATGGGAGCACTTTTCCTCATGGGAGTGTAGGCTGGGATCAGGAGGATTGACACATGGTCAGACATGCCTAGATGAGCTAGCGGTCTAGCCTTGTAAGCAAGCTTGATGTTGGTGTATACCTTATCCAGTGTTTTTTCTCCTCTTGTTGCACATTGCTGATAGAACTTCGGTAGTACTACCTTCAGGTCAGTATGATTGAAATCTCCCGCGATGATGTGTACGGCTTGAGGATCCGCGCTCAGTCCACTACTGATGACGTCATGTAGCCGCGCCAATGCTAAGCTACCAACCGCGCTAGGCGGTATGTAAACACATGTAATGTACACTGCGTTGAATTCCCTCGGGAGGTATGTGGGTCGGCATTTAACAGTCAAGTATTCCAGGTCTGGGGAGCAGTGGCTACTTACAGTTTTTGTGTTTAAGCACCAGCTGTCCTTCGTAGATATAATGAGGCCGCCTCCGCGCGTCTTCTCACTAAGCAGCGTCCTGTCCGCACGGTGTAGGGTAGTTCAGAGATATTGAGCATCAAAGTTTTTACATTCCATTATGTTCTGTGAGATGGAACCTTTGTATTTTATTAATTGCTAACTCAAAAATGTCAACATTTTAAAAATAACACCACACAGGCATTAATAAACACCTAATGGATCAGATTATGTAAAAAAAATGAGAGATAGAACCTTATAATTCTAACGTCACAATATAACGTATGGGCCCATACAGGGACACAAACCCACAACTCTGGAGTTAGAAGCACCATCATGCTCCAGTTATCTGAGTGTTACTCTCACTTGGATGGGCAGCACCACCAGCGCCACAGAGATCATGACCACCACCAGCAGCTTGGAGGGCCACACGTTGGGCAGGACGTCCCCGAAGCCCACGGTGGAGAAGGTGACAATGCAGAAGTACAGGGAGTCAAACAAAGTCAAAGGCTTCTTCCCTGTCCTCTCCAGGTGCTGAATCCCACAGATACTGTCACAATACACAGATGCCTGTCACAATACACAGATACTGTCACAATACACAGATGATGTCACAATACACAGATGATGTCACAATACACAGATGATGTCACAATACAGGGGATGTAATAACAATAACACATGATGGGGCATCACAATAAAACAATTGTAATCTTACAAGATGGACAACTGCACACTTATAAACACAGAGGAGCACAAGAATACGTATCAAGCCTCATCTCTTTGATCTCTTTCAATGATCTCCAATTGTGACATAATTCATTCGTGTTTTAAGTAAAGGGTGTGTCCTCAAATGTATCTTATTGAGTACACAGTATATTTGACCGAAAGGTTATTATTGATATCATGGAAATATTTTATTGTAAATCTTATGTTGTTTATATTCTGGCTAGAATATTATGCCTGGTCTTTTAATTACATTATATCATTATTTTAACCTCTCTTTTATAATTACAATTGGAAAGAAATTTGCCATTCCTGTAAACCTTTATTTATCAGTCAGGACAAACACAAGTTTACAAGAATATTCGGATGTCTGCGTGTGTGTGTGTGTGTGTGTGTGTGTGTGTGTGTGTGTGTGTGTGTGTGTGTGTGTGTGTGTGTGTGCGCATGTGCGTGTGCGTGTGCGTGTGTGTGTGTGTGTGTGTGTGTGCGCGCATGTGTGTGCGTGCATGTGTGGGTAGGTGTGTGCGCGCGTGCGTCTGTCTGTCTGTTTACTCTGACCATTAGCCTCCACCAGTAGCATCACTTTATGACTAAACCAGGAACAGAAAACACTACAGCCTGACACACACAAACATCACTGCCAGGGCAGAAGGCAGGTCTGAGATCACTTACGACCCATTAGCCTGTGGCAATCAGCACGGATGAGTCAACCCACAAGACACCCAGGGGAGTTGTTAGCATTGCTTTTACAATCTCTCACTGATAGCAGCTGGAACATCGTCTACATGTGCAAATGCAGCACTGACATACAGTGGCTCTGCTGTAGACAAGTCAACACACCACTTCACTTTTTGCACATTTTGTTGTGTTATAGACTCAATTTAAAATGGATTAAATAACACAATACCCCATAATGACAAAGTGAAAACAAGTATTATTCTTTTTTATAATTAATACCTCATGTGCATCTTCACACCCTTTGCTATGACTCTTAAAATTAGCTACAAAGCAAAAATGTCGTCAACAAATCACTCAATAAGTTGAATTGAGTCCATCTTAATGCAAGGACAATAGTTCATGTCATTTTGGAATCAATATCTTCTATAAGATGTGTTTTTATAAGGTCTCTGATTTGCATAGGAATCTATTACACACTGTGTGGATCAGGTTGTCATTATAAACTGAGCAAACGGAGAGGAACAAAACTGCTCAGGAATGCGACCCTGAGGCCTGGGGAGACTTACACAAATGTACAAAGTTGAATGTTGGAGAGGAACAAGCACAGTTGATGGGACAACATCATCTCAGTCACTCGACAAAATTGGTCTATAACCAAGTGGCCAAAGAGAATCCAGCACATGCAATGCAGTTTCTGCACCATCTCTTGTGTGTGATGAATAGTGGTAGCAGCATCAAGTTATGGGTATATTTCGTGACGTTAGAATTATAAGGTTCTATCTCCATTTTTGTAAAAAATTTGATTTTTTTTTTTACATAATCTGATCCATTAGGTGTTTATTAATGCCTGTGTGGTGTTATTTTTAAAATGTTGACATTTTTGAGTTAGTAATTAATAAAATACAAAGGTTCCATCTCACAAAACATAATGGAATGTAAAAACTTTGATGCTCAATATCTCTGAACTGCCCTAAACGGAGATAGAACCTTATCATTCTAAACTCACGATTTGTCACTGGCAGGGACTGAGGAGTTTGTCAGGATCAAGAGAAAATGATCACATTTGCTGAGGTGGTAGTGACATCCTCAGCTACACAGTGTGTAATTGCACATCAGAGACACCCTATAAAAACAAAGATATTGATTCCAAAATGACATAAACTACTGCTATCCTTGCATTAAGATGAACTCAATTCAACGTATTGAGTGCACATGAGGTATTTCTGTGTTTCAATTTTATACATTTGCAGAAATGTAAAAAAAAAAAACTGTTTTCACTTTGTCATTATGGGGTATTTGTGTGTGGATTGATGCCAATTCCTATTTATTGAATACATTTTAGATTGAGTCTCTAAAACAACAACGTGGAAAGAGTGAAGGGGTGTGTTGACTTTCTATAGCCACTGTACCTGTCTATGAGCCAGAGCAATAGGTTCTTTAGAAAACAAATGCCTGCCTGACCTTTTTTTATATATTGGTATTACTGCCAAATTCTATCAATCCTGTTTAGTGACGAAAAGGGCAAATCAACCTAACAGCAACAACTGAAGTCATATTTTACGACTTCATATTAAATTTACAATCATTCTCCTGACTCAACAGAGCTATCCTAAGGCACTGTTGTATTACGTACAGGCAGAACAGGCAGAAATATCCCTCCATCTAAATTAAAACACTGTGAAAGCCTCTTTCAAAGACTCTTTCATCAACACACTGAGAGAGCAAAATCTGTTTTTCAGGATCTAACTGGAGCCATTACCTTTCGTGGCGCATTACAGAGGAGATGGCCTTGTGGCGGCAGATAGGAAGTGTGGTATTGAGGGAATACTTCGGAGATAATTGACTATAATAATTCCATGCACGCACACAGAGTGAGTTTGAGGTTACAGGTCTCTGAGCTGTAGAATCAGTTACCCACAAACATGATGTCATGTCAGTGGATGAGCATTATCACAAAGTGACTGAGTGCTTCGAGCATTGAGTTGTAAAACCACAGATTATTATTACCAGCAATTCAATCTGGGCTGACCCCCATATAGGGAGCGAGAGATAGTCTCTCTCACACACGCAAGCAAGCACGCACGCACGCACACACACACACACACACACACACACACACACACACACACACACACACACACACACACTCACCTGGTGAATATGAGGCAGAAGAGGGTGGAGATTAGGATGAGGCCCTGGTTGAACATGGCCGACTGTGTTCGCTGTATGGCACGATGCAAATCATTCTAGGGGAATAATGGGGTGGATGGGGAGGGGCAAGTCAATACAGAGGTTAGGTAGGGCACCTAAAATGAAGGCTTACCGGTACTCTCTTGCATGCAGTGAAGAATATGATATTTTTGGGAAAGCCCCCAAACTAAAACCCTGACACTCACAATCATGTTCTCCAAAGCATGCTTGGCCAGCCAGCAGTTCAGAAACACCGGGATGAAGAGATTTCGTAAAGGCAGCCATATGATCTGAAATCAGCACAGAAATCACCAGATCACCCTATCCTCATCAGCCCAGCGCCTATTCGGTTGTTAAGTCTGACGTCAAACGTGACGTTTAGCAATTTCCGGGTCCAAACCAGAAATTCCCCGCACCAGAGTACCAGTGTACTACAGCGGTAGAATGACAGTTCAATCGTTTTTTAGACTCGGATCTATTCATACAACAAGGGACACAGCAGCACTTTCCCGTTTTTCCCATATTTGTCAGCGTCTTTGAGCCTCGGAAAAGCGCTATATAAATATAATTAATTATTATTATTACTGAGGCATTTCGAAGAGAGCGCCTCAGCCAACGTTGGACCCGGAAACACGTCACGACTTAACAACCGAATTGTCATGCCACCTACCTCAGAGTAAATAATCTACTCCAGTCTGCTTCAAATCAGTTTGACAGACTCAACACTGACAAGTATATCAAACTGAAAATAACATTTATTATTTGTCTTTGACTACTATGACTGGCTGCTGCCACCATAATGTTTCTATCTAGTTCAGGCTCACTCTCTTACTGTGAGCAGGAAGGGGACCGTGTTCACCATCTCCAGGATGAACGTCAACCTAATTATTTGCTCCCAAATGTTCCCCTAATGACAAAACAGAGAACATAGAGAGAGAGAGAGAGAGAAAGAGAGAGAGGGAGAGAGAGAGAGAGAGAGAGGGAGAGAGAGAGAGAGG
>NC_137682.1:3315065-3395429 GCF_963989245.1 Nansenia antarctica | reverse complement strand
GAGAGAGAGAGAGAGAGAGAGAGAGAGAGAGGAGAGAGAGAGAGAGAGAGAGAGAGAGGGAGAGAGGGAGAGAGAGAGAGAGAGAGAGAGAGGAGAGATGAGAGAGAGAGAGAGAGAGAGAGAGAGAGAGAGAGAGGGAGAGAGAGAGAGAGAGAGAGACATAGAGAGAGAGAGAGAGAGATGGAGAGAGAGAGAGAGAGAGAGAGAGAGAGAGAGAGAGAGAGAGGGAGAGAGAGATGGAGAGAGAGAGAGAGAGAGAGAGACACCAGCGTAAGTAATGGGACAGTGCAGCAATTTTTTCATACTCCAAATGAAAATGAAATTAAATGAATTGTTTGAAATCAAACAATTATTACAACACCTTTTTATGCATAGTCCCTCTATTTTAGGTTACCCATAAGTAATGGGACAGATTTATTAAATGTTCAAATTAAGCATTAATGTTTAGTATTTTGGTTGACAATCCTTATTGCATGCAATAACTGCCTGAGGTCTGCAGCCCAGTGACCCCACCAGATGCTGGGTATCTTCTCTGACGATCCCTGCCAGGCCAGTGCTGCAGCTATCTTCAGTAGTTGTTTATTTTGAGGTTGTTTTGCCTAAAATCATATCATCAGGAAATAATATGCATGTTCAATTAAATGGTAAATGGACTGACTAATATAGCACCTTATTCCAAAGCACTTTACAATGGCCAATTCACATTCACCCATTCACACACCAATGGCGGCAAGCTAGCATGCAAGGCACCGGCCCGCTCATTGGGAGCAATTTGGGGTTCAGTGTCTTGCCCAAGGACACCGCGACATGTACCCAAGCCGGGGTTTGAACCACCAATCTGCCAACCTTGTGATCATTAGACACCGGTTCTACCTCCTGAGCCACAGCCGCCCCTAAACATGGTGAATGAATCATGGTGAGTGAATCAATTGACACCAATAGCAAACTCTAAAGAAAAAAACGCCTAGAATCAATACTAGACGTTGACAGCTCTCTTACACCTGCACAATGTGACGGAACGCACCTGACTTACCAGAGACACCTGTCAAGCCAATTGTCCCATTACTTTTGGGTACCCTAAAATAGGGAGACTATGCATAAAAAGTGTTGGAATTTCTGAATGGTGTAACCAATTTGTACACAATAGTAATAGTAATTGTTTGATTTAAAACCAAACTTTTGGAGTGTAGAGCCAAAAGAAGAAAAAATGCTATATGTATATGTTACGGTACATGTGGGAATACGGTACATGTGGGAAAACTAGGGTTAGGGTTAGGTACTAGGGTGCGACGGTTAGGGGTAGGGTTAGGGTTAGGGTTAAGGTTAGGGTTAGGGTTAGACATGCCAGCATGTACCAAGTCACCCTAGCACCTAACCCTAACCCTAGTTTTCCCACATGTACCGTAACACATATAATAGATTACAATCTGTTGGTATTAATAGCAGTGCCTTTTCACATCCTTATCAATCATATTACTGTTTATGAGAATATTGTGACATAATGCAATATAAGAGTTTTTCCTTGACACTGACATTACGATAGCCTCTCCTGTTCTGCTTCTGTATGTTTTTGGAATTTCTCTCTTTGCACTCTTGATCTGCTTCCACTATCTTCCCCCTGTTATAGAGTAGATCGACTTAACTCAGTCTCCTCCATTACTACTACTGACAACAATGTGGGTGTGGCTTAGTCAGTTAGGGGGAGTGACCTGTATCAATGTGGGTGCGGCCTGTATCAAAGTGGGAGTGGCTTAGACAGTTAGGGGGAGTGGCCTGTATCAAAGTGGGTGGTGCTTGTAGGTTAGACTTGCCTTGTAACTCAGGTAGGTCAACAGAATTGTTTCAAGAAGACAATAAACTGCCACAGACACCTGAAATTGAACAAACAGAAGGATGGTACAAGTGTTTTCACCAACCCACTGTGGTTGGGTTGACAAAAAGAAAAGCCAATGATATATGAGGAGATCTGTGTGTAGTTGGTGATTGTTGTGGATTCAGAAATGTCACCTGTAGTGCCCATAAGGGAAGACTTCTGTCGACCCATATAATTGGTGACCTGCATGCAAAAAAAAAGCTTGTATTTGTTAATGAAATGCCACATAGCATTTTCCATTCATCATCATGACATTTGTGACAAGGTCTGGTTAAAAAGTCCTCAAGTAAGCCCCTAAGGACTAGGCTCTAGTGCAAGCTGCCCACCGGGGACTGGGATCGAATCCCGGTCTCGCCAGACCCGGATATGGCCGGGGCACACAGGGAGCGGCATATTGAGCGGCCGCTCCCAAAGGGGGGTATAGGACTATTTCCGGACAAGGATCCGTCGCGCAACACCGCCCCCGTCTGGTGCTGGAGTCAAGTCCTCAAGTAAGGCGTAGTCATTTTTCCGTTTTTTTTCCAGATTATGAAAGTGAAACAGACTGTAAGCTTTCTTGATGGGATATGTCGCACTAAAATAGTTAGATAGAAGAAATAGAAGATATGCTTATTTAAATGTTGGTACACGTCAAACCAAATAGCGGAGAAATGCGCTCTGAATCAAAACACACGTAAAACAGCTGCTAGTAGGCTAGCGCTAAAAAGGAACATCACTACGGACATCTAACTGCATGTTTAGCACATCACAACATGCTGATAGAACATGAACATGCTAAAAAACACATAACTACACATAATTAGATGATCACATAGTCCTCTGAAAACATCCTAAAACGTAAGTTTGTTTACAAGCCATGTATCACTTACCCAGTAGCCTAGCCCTAGGGCACACGAGATAGTGAATCCAATTCACAAATTACGAGTAGTGATCCTAAAACTGTTGGGCTCTTCAACACTTAAACTTTCGTAATTAAGCAAAAAAAACTGGGGGGAAAAAATCTTAAAAAGAAGCTTTTTGCTCATTTGCACGACTTGAGAATCGCCGACATGCGGTCCTTTTCACCAGACCGTGTCACATTTAAACACATTTTAGAAATTTGAAAACATCTAACAAAGTTTGACAGTGGGGAGAAATGTCACTTAGTGTAGTCTACATAGTGAGTCTAGTAGTGATACAGATATAGTCTGTTTCCAACGGTTTATCACAAGGGTAGCTGGATAATCTAAATAGGTTCTCATGTCGAAATTCCCCTCCTAATGGATAAAAATACTCACCAGTCAATCGTCAAAAAGATATATGTTTGATTTGTGCATCCCCAGCTTTAAAGAGAGAAGGGGTCACAACAATTCATGAGTGATAGTTCTGACTATGCACAATAATAATCACTGTCACAACAATAAAACTGTGTCTACCGAAAATATGTACAATAATTAAATATGAAACATGTTGATGTCATTGTTTATCACGGGGGGGGCAAAGGCAGGGAACGGACAGTGAGTAAACACACTTCACCCTCATAGGGTAAAATAAACACTAAATATTGAATGAATATCCATACCAGCGGTGACCTGTCGAGAGATCGTCTGTCAACACTCGGCACATATAAAGGACACAGCTCAGAACCTTCAGAGAGAAGTGGAACACTCGTATTCTCAGGCCTGAGAGAAGACAAAGCGGTGGTCATGGTCACGTTCTTCTGCTGCACCAAGACTGTATCTGACACATTCTATCTGACACATTCTATCTGACACATTCTATCTGACACATTCTATCTGACACATTCTATCCGACACATTCTATCTGACACATTCTATCTGACACATTCTATCTGACACATTCTATCCAACACATTCTATCCGACACATTCTATCTGACACATTCTATCTTACTGTACCATTAAGGTGACTACAACTGCCAAAATATAATGACTTACTTGATCTTTGGTTTGTGATGAAGAACAGCTTGAGTCTCTCTTTAAAGGTACATTCGTTGGCATAAAATTCAACCTGCACCCTATAGGAAAAATAGTAAAGACACGTTGTCAGTTGATTATGACCTCATAATCACTATTTATGGCTCATTTAGAATGATAGAACACTGAGGGTCTGATTCACTAAGCATTTTGCAGCCAGGAGCAATGTACACCTGTTTATTCAATACTAGATAAAACACCAAACAGACCTGAACACAAAATTGTCTTCATTTGTGTTTTATTGCAATGTCTCCTTCCTTTCTCTTTTTTAAATTGAATGTTTTAATTTCTATTTCTCTTTGGGAAAAAGCAGTTGCAATTTTTGCACTATAGTACAAACTTTGTGAATCAGGCCAACAGTTTTCTGATGTATTTACCGTCATGCAGAAAGTCAAGTTATATTGTACAACACTCCACTCTACCATCCACTTTAGTGTGGTTAACATAAAACACAATGTACAGTATTCCCACATGTACCGTACATATATTCTTACCTAAGTGACTACACATGAGCTGTCAAAACAAATACCTGGAGTTGCAATTATTATTACTTTAACCACAAGAAAATCTGGGTTGCACATTAATTAACGAATTAACCATTAATAGGACGGTATATAAAGTGTGTATAATGTGTTCATGTATCTAGCTATCCAGAATACACGTAAGGCCTACCTATTAATTTTGAGTATAAAATCCTAGAGCAAATAAATCAAGAACAGCAGGCAGGCATAGGCCTATCTGTTGCCAATAGTGGTTAATAGGCAAACCTTGTTAAAGATAACATCCACAATTACAATAGGTGAGCTTAGAATGATAAGGTTCTATCTCCGTTTAGAATGATAAGGTTCTATCTCCGTTTAGGGCAGTTCAGAGCTATTGAGCGTCAAAGTTTTTACATTCCATTATGTTCTGTGAGATGGAACCTTTGTATTTTATGAATGACTAACTCAAAAATGTCAACATTTTAAAAATAACACCACACAGGCATTAATAAACACCTAATGGATCAGATTATGTAAAAAAACTCAATTTTGACAAAAATGGAGATAGAACCTTATAATTCTAACGTCACCAATATACATCTAATATTTGCAAATGCAGGGTACAACGATTTCGTGTTAAGTGTTAGGCTACTATGTTTCACTCATCTCCCTGTCTTGATGTGAACTCCGTAAACTTACCTGTCGTCGAAACTCTGGTCCCTGAGTAGCACATCCCTGAACCTGTACCTGGGGGACAGAGGGGGGACCACTTCACTCTCCTGATCAACCATACTGTCCCAAACCTGTTCATCAGACGATCACTTCAACTATGTAGTCAACGAGTAGTAGCCTAAATAATAACTTTGATAACATTAATCAAACGTGTCGCACAGTTTAAAGAAAACTTCGCACCCCGAAAATAGTGTGCATAATTCCAACAAGCTACATCAAATACTGAGATGATCTTGAGAAAGACGTGACGTTCATTCTTTGCAGAACCAAATGTAGGTAGCACTCTCATCCCTCTCTCGGACAAACATCAGATCCATCCCGGGCGTGACTCCCTCCTCTGGGACTAGTGTTTGCTACCCAAGCCTATTACGTCATCGTTTGAGATGGGCAATTAGCATCCAAAGACTCACAGAGCGCGCTCATATCGCAGGGTCATTTTTTTAATACGGTGCCTTTTCCGTCCCCAGTACTAAATCATGTTGTATTTTGTCTAAATAGGCTAGGTGCACGATCTCCACTACTTCCTGAAAGGCACCTTGCATGAACATATCCTGTCTCACTCTATTGGTTTAATTGATTAATCAGCTGTGCGGTAAACTGTTGGAACACACAGTGCACAGCTGATTAATGCACCTAGCCTATTTGGACAAATACTAATTCCATTAGGTTTTTCATGTATAGTCAATTGTTATTTATTATGAATACAATGATATGGGCTTCTAAGTTGTTGTTTTCTACATTTTAAAAGCTTTGGTTAAAGATGTAAATTGGATTTTGCATGGGATTTGGGATGTCCCCAGTGTTGTTCATTCAACTTCAATCCAAAAAATAACTATTAAAAACATATACATTTCCAAATATGTTATTATTATTTCATTTCCCTGATCAATATCTATTGAAATCAAATATCGTTTTTATCCATTTTAAAAATTATTTTGTACAAAAAAATTAAGGTTTTGCTTACAATATTGCTTGTCCCTGCGATCACTGTCCACCCTGTTATGCTGTGTTAATGTCCCTTTACAAGAAAACCATATTTCTCAATCACATCACTCTCATGAGGTGACATCACATCAGTGGAGGGGATTTCAAATGTGGTAAGCTGTGTGATTTTCTGCCTCTTTTACCATCTGATTTTTTTGTTTTTATCCAGTGAGTTTAATGTGGTTGACCATAACGTGTCCACCCTGTTATGCCTAAATATTGAGGAGAGCAATCAAATTGAATAATTAAAAGTATTTAGTGCAATTTAGATTCCTCATCAAGTATTCATGGTCATTCTAGGCATTATGCTAACACAGGCAGGCTAAAGGCTAACTTTAACTCAAAATGTCCACCCTGTTAGTGTCCACCCTGTTATGTGTCCACTCTGTTCTGGAGACACTCGCCCTATTCGGGTATTCTAAATAAAATACAATTTAGGTGCCTGAGCTCGACCACTATGTTTTTCAGCAATCTAGATATGTCCTTTATATAATAGAACATTCAAATATAGATAAATCAACAATTTATTTTTCACAAGTTATGAAGTCCAAATGGCACTGTATTTTTAAAATGACCCCGCAAGCTTTGAGATGCTGACGTTTATTTTATTTATTTGTGATTTGAACATGCAGGTTCTGTAGACTATAGGTTATAGGCTTACGTTTACCTTTAGAAGTTAAGAATCTAACCCCAGCCTGTCTGTCTATACTCTCGGTACTAACTGCTGGTAAATATATATTCATAGGCTAGACCTATATAGCCTACATTTATAAATAAGTTGTATCTTAATAGGCCTGCTATTACTGCATCATGCATATGGGCAATGTGCCCATTCCACTTATTTACTCTGGCAGACTAGGCTATCACTTGTTACTTCAACATTATTAATTATTAATATAAAATACCAATCCATTCCATGGTCTCTTACTCCCCGATGTTAAACCTTGCACAAACAGGAAGGCTCAAAGCATGTGAAGTGTTAGTGCTGAACTTGGTGAGTAAATGGTGTGCAGTGCACTAACAAAATGTTTGTTCATTAATTATTTCTATAATAAAACATTTACATACAAAATAAGTCTCACTGCACAATTTACTAACCTATGTTCAATTAACTATTTTAATCAGAGCCCTGTAAGGTGGATATACCTATTATTTGGCCAGACAACCACAAACATTCTAAGTTCAAGAAGCAGAAACAACTGACAGCTGACAAGGACTGGTATGCGAGGGGTACTGTGGTGACCCCCACGTAGGACCCGGTAAACACACACCACCCAGACAGGAGACGACACGGAGTAATAGGTATACTTTTTTTTATTTAACCTTTATTTATACAGGTAAAAACACATTGAGCCCCAAGGGCTCATTTTCAAGTGTGACCTGTTCACAGGCATACAACAACAACATCCACCACAAACAAATACAATACAAAACCTGGCCTACATAGTCTAAAACTAAACTAAAACTACACAGTCTAATACTAAAACTAGTCTAAAACAGTCTAAGATGTCTTAAACTAAACTAAAACTACAAAACCTAAAACTAGACAGCTAAAGAGCTAGGGACAGGGAGGGGTCAGCAATGGGCAAAAGGGAGGGTCAACTCAATTGCAAGAACAAATCATAGACTCGCACTGTATGTCTCTCAGCAAGAGCTTGAAACTGGAAAGAGGGATCAGATGAGACAGTTTCACGCCCACTGGACGTATTTAATTAGAAAAGTAGCTAGTAAGGGTTCTGAAAAAAGCAATGTCCAGTGAGTCCAACTAAAAACTCGCCTCCTGGCGCCTAACGGGGAGGGGGAAAAGGGTGGACTGATTTTCTTGTAATCCGCTTTGAGTTTCTTCAGTTTATCTCTGCACTGCTTGGGTGTCTTGTGAACGCCAATGTCCAACAAACGGCGAGAAATTGCCTGGAAGATCTTCGCATTACGAACGGTAGAGTACAGATCTAGCTGGATTTGGTCTTCAGACCAAATACAGATGAGGGCCTGGACCTCGTTTGGTGCCCAACTCGAACACGATTCCATAATTAAAAAGAATAGTAGAAACAGTCAAATTAACAGTAAAGAACTAGTATCTAGTACGCTGTTGTATGTTCGGCTGCCGGCTGAGTTTTAAAAATGGCGGTTAGAGATTCGAGGTGACTTCCATCGGATGACGATTTTCCATTGACCAATCAACGGTGTGCAGCGTCACACGTCACACGCAGCCTGGCAAAGAGACCCGGATATGAAATGTTAGACCCTGCTCCGATGTGGGACCTGGGACCTGGGACCGAAGCGACCTGGAACGACGAATGGAAAAGGGGAACGAAGCGGGCTGACCTGGGTCAGCACCAGGTCTGCACCGTAGTGGAAAAGCGGCTATAATATTCCTTCGGGGGGACAACCCGGTGTCCCGTCTCCGACTCCGGGGGGATGGTGCAAAGAGAGGGGGGCTGGTCGCTCTGCGAGGGGCGGGCGGGCTCGTGCTCTCCCTCCTGCCGGTTCTCCTTCTTCGGCGTATGGGTTGTTGCTTCCTCTCAGTCTCCACTCCCACCAGGCTCGGGGCCGAGAGGGGCTACCCTTTTACCACCCCGAGACCTGGTTGAGGAGGGGCTCACCCGGGCTATATTTCTGGGCCAAGCCCCATCTGTGCATTGATGAGCGGAAACGCCCGACGCCGGTCCGGAGACGATTGAGCCTCACCCATGCAGGATAGCCTTGTCCAAGTCCATCCAGAGGGGCTCAGGGCCGGCGACTGGGATGTGGTGGTCACGGAGTTTGGAGGTGTTTGCCTCCCACTCCGTGCGCCACATATAATCCGCCGCCCATCTCCTCACTGCGGGGATGAGACAAACGTTATCATCACCGCCGGGCACTGATATTCTCTGCCATACCACGGCCCTCCTCACCCATATGTCGCGTTGGCTATTTGCCCCGTACGTACCTCCGCTCCGCCTCTCATTTTCTCTCCCCCCTGGTCGCATCGGCTGTGTGTTCCAGTTCTGTGAGGCTCAGGAAGAGTTTAAAATCCAAGGAAAAGGCTTCTTTTTGTCTTGAAAGGCCTCCTCCTCCAACCCTCCACCCGTTGAATTAAAACCAAAACTTTAAAATCAATCTATGAATCCATAGTAGAAACACTGCCACTAAAAGCAAGTAATGTGGTAAAAACGAAACATTCAAATAAAAGAGACTATTAAAAAAGGTACAAAGGATAAAAGGTATGAAAGAGCCTGACATTTCGCAGGGTTTCTGCTTCATCAAAAATTCACCATTCAATTGGCAGGTTGCACTGTACTACTGGCTATTTGCCCCGTACCGACGCCTCTACTTTACCTGGTCTCATCGCAGGTTACAGGTGTGCCTCATTGGCGAAACGAGCCAATCACTTCGTTCCCCGCGGCGTCCCACCTGATGCCGTAACGCGTGGCAGCCGGGTGTATGTGACGTCACCCCTTCCGTCACTCAGCCCCTCTGCTCCGTGCGGGCGCTGTCCATGGTGCTGAAGGCATTTTTACATTTTTGGGCATTTAGCAGACGCCTTATTCCAAAGCGACTTACAATCAATACATTTGAATACTAAGCATGTGAATCATCAATCCACCAGTCGTAGCAGGAAGAGTAATCTAGCTCAGGCCCGGGGCCATTGTTAGAAGGAAAAACCTTCTCCTATCACCTTCTTCTAAAACCCTTTTTTTTTTTTTACACTGGAGAAACAGAGAAACAGTACAAGGGGGGCAATAGAAGTTTTTAGGGACACAGTAGAGACGAAAAGCGGGTGTCCTCAGGAGAAGCTTAAATGTCTACAATGTAATGTAAATGAAATAACTTTACTCTGGTTGGTGCTGTTGAAAACCCCTTTTTTTATGTCAATGTCTAATTTCTATCCACCATGTCCTCTAGGTGGTGGTGTCTGGGTAAGTTTCCAGTAACACATTGTGTTACACTGTAAGACACCACTTTCACCACATCTCACTGCTCACTTAAAATGACTCAAGATACACAATAGAAGAAGTTGATTGGGCCTCTGTATGGTAACTTACTGTTATGTACTCAATATGTTCTATATACAGATCATCTGAATCCTACCTCATACCACTGGCGGACTCAAGAGGGGGGGGCAGGGGGGGCGACCGCCCCTCCTGGTGCCCCCACGGTTGGAAAACGTCTGTCTTAAGCGTCCTTTTGAGTGTCCAAAATGAGAGGACGTGCCCTATTGGTGCCCCTCCAATGGTCTAAACTTGAACATGTGCCCCCACAGTTGAAGAACGTCGCACTAAAGTGCCCTTTTCAGTGGCAAAATTAGAAGATGTGCCCTATTGGCTGCCCTTCCAATGGTCTAAACTTGACCATGTGCACTGATGGGGTCCCATGTTGTGCAGTAGGTGCCCTTTTTTTCTTTTCCCCCCTGCCCTTCAAACAGCCTGAGTCCACCACTGACTCATACCCAAACCTGCTGCAAATACACTGATGAAGGATGAGGTCATCCGGGAATAATTGCCATCTGTAGACTGATGTCAGGTAACTCCTTGTGATTGTAGAAGGTGGTAGGTATTCTGATAATTATACGGAGACATGCATTTCAAATAAGTTTATGTGAATAAAGTTTTCATCTGTTTATAGTGGGGGTCACGTTTTCATACCGTAGGTGGAACACGTAGGATCTCCAATTTCTGCACATGATTCACTTTATTTAGCAAATAAAAGATTGTTATTGCACATATTAACAACATAATAATCCCTCCAGGTTACCTCCAGCTTGTGCACATGGTCTGGGTTTATTTGGTGAAAGTGTTGAATGGACAGAAAAGTTTGTTTATTCGGTTGTTAAGTCGTGACGTGTTTCCGGGTCCAAAGTTGGCTGAGGCGCTGTCTTCGAAATGCCTCAGTAATTAGTAATAATAATAATTAATTATATTTATATAGCGCTTTTCCGAGGCTCAAAGACGCTGACAAATATGGGAAAAACGGGAAAGTGCTGTGTCCCTTGTTGTATGAATAGATCCCAGTCTAAAAAACGATTGAACTGTACATTCTACCGCTGTAGTACACTGGTACTCTGGTGCGGGGAATTTCTGGTTTGGACCCGGAAATTGCTAAACGTCACGTTTGACGTCAGACTTAACAACCGAATTGCAACAACATACGAGTCCTCCTCAGGTGACACAGAGGTGTCACCATAAGGAGATCATAAGGGCACAAAAGGACAATTCATTAGCAACACTTTATTACCTCCTGTGTGTTACTAAAAACCTACATTTCAAAGAGACACACAGTACATACACATGATATACATATTACATTGACTGGTTGGTTCAGATATGGTTAAAGGGACACATCACCAGTTTTTAACATCACATTCATTCCTATGATCAATTGGGGTCATTGGGGGGTAAAACAAATTCATCCAGTCAGTTCAGACTGTGTGTGGCTGTATTGACATACTAATGACATCATAGTCATTAGTATTAATAGTATTCATTTCCTTAGGACCTTTTCTCTTATCTTTTTGACTACAGAATATAGAAATAAATCGCAGTTTTCAATGAAAATGTGATGTTAACAATTAGTGTCCCTTTAAGGGTATTGATGTGCCGGTACAAGAGCCCCACCCAGAGGGGATAGAGGGGATTGCAAGCTGACTAAGCCTCCGAATCAGCATTAAGATTCACTTCCATACTGGCAAGAAATGTATTATGATATGTGTCACATATTAATACATTCAATATGCACAGGGGTAAACACATCATGGTGAACAAGACGTTCATCCCACCCATAAACTTTAATTAGATCCCACTTAAGCTGTATTTTAAGTAAAAGTACATTTAAGTACTTTTTCCAGCCTACACCCAGACCTTTGAGAAAAATAGTTGGAGAGTCACTGATTTCATGGCATGACAGAGAGTGCTTTTTATATAAAAAAAAGATAAACATTAAAAACATTTCAAAAAGAAGGCTCTGAATAGGAGTGGGCCAACACGAGTCTACATACAGGAGCAGGGATAGAGGGCATCAGTCAGTGGGTGTGATCAGAGTTAGAAATGTTCTGAACGTTGGTGCCAGAGTCCAGTCCCAGCAGCGTGCCTAGATAAGACTGGTCCCTGGGGTCCAGCATCTGGTCTGGCCGCACGGGGTGCACGATGTTGGCGGGCTGCGGGGTGAGGGTGTACTTCTCCAGGAAGGCCAGGTCCGTGGCGGCCTGGTACCCCGACGCCTGTTGCTGCTGCCCCTGGGCCTGCATGGATAAGACACTGTGGGGTTGGGACGAGAGGGGTGTCCCATGCCCACCCAGGTCACCCCGTCCTTGGACGACCCCTCCTCCCATCTGGACAGGTACTAGAGTGACGGGCGCACACACACCCACGTCTGCGGGGGTGCTCTGGAGGACGGCCTTGGGTTCGGCCGCCCGGTAAACCTTGGAGGGTCCCCCGTCGTATGGCGTATGAGTCACGATTTTGTCCTCACCTGTCAGCACTACGAGAGGCTGCTGCTCTGTGAATTTGGTGCTGTGCACGTGGTCCATGTGGTACTTGAGCTTGTCTTTCCTCTTAAAGGTGGCGCTGCAGTGGGGGCAGTTAAAGGGGCGGGCGTCGGAGTGGATCACCATGTGCTTCGTGAGAGTCTTCTTGATCCGGAAGGTCTGGTGGCAGACTGGACACCTGTAGGGTTTTTCACCTTCGTTTTTTTTTTAAGAAAAGGTGTTTATTAGCGGGACAAAGACAGTATTAAAGAATATAGGTTGACATACCGCCTACCATTCTATCATCTGTGTAGTGTATATCAAATTCAGGTCAACATATTTCCATTGCAGCGATTCACATGAAATATAGACCAGACATTGGTATTATCTCAATAAAACTACACAGCTAAAGAAATTGTAAATGTAAAACAATGTACAATAAAGTGTAATGATACAGGGAAAACGTATTAAAAGTATTTTAAAAAAGCACTAAACCAGCTTATTCCATGCCTACCTGTGCTAATTAGAATCAGCTGGGTTAGTGCATGTTGGCGAGTAAGTACTTCCACTCTTTTGAAAAAGGGTTTCCCACCTCTGAATGCAAGTAAACAATTCATTTGTCACCAAGCTAATTAATACCAAAGTCTCATCTCAATTTCATGTGAATAGGATGGAATGGAAATATGTTGAATTAAAAAATTGTTGATGTGTTGAATACTTATTTCCTCCACTGTATGTCAAAATATATATACAATAATATGCAGCCACCCAAACAGGTTGACAGACTTCATGGATCATCATTTCACCTGAATGGGTCCTGAAATGCATCTCCAGACTGGACTTCCCCTTGAACTCTTTCTTGCACACTTCACACTGATGCACAGCCGTTTTATATCTATGGAAAACAAACTGCATCAAACCCTCAGCCCTCATCAAACTATTCATCAATCAAGAAGACACATAATAGGGTTTGCAACACAGATTTGAGGGGCTCAGGGATTCTGATAACAGAATAAGCACAATTAGAATAATTCGAATTATATATCATTGGAAGATACTAATTCTGATATTATAGAATTCTACTTCTATAGAACATTCGCCCCTAAAGGCCAATGCACACGGCGTGCGATTTTGTCGCACCGCCGAATTCGATTCCATTGTTTTGAATGAGACAATGCACACGGCGTGCGATGCGATATTGTCGCACGACAACATTCGATTCTCAATTCACACCACCGAAGTCAACAACACGGCCCATCTCATATGGGATTACAAGACACCTATATTACATAATAATAACAATCGAGCATGTAGGCACAATATGCCCAGTTGTATCTTGTAGAAATTGTGGAAGCAAGGCAAGCAATATTGGTAGAGCCTATAGTAATCAGCCTGCCTGGTCCGACTTCGGTGGTGTGAATTGAGAATCGAATGTTGTCGTGCGACAAGATCGCACGCCGTGTGCATTGGCCTTAAGTCTCATATGAGCACTTCTACTCCCACTTCTTACTTCTGCCACACTTTCTCCCCCAGGTGGACACTCTTGTAGTGGACGGTCAGGTGATCGTGGCGTCTGAAGCACTTCCCACACTCCTCGCACTGGTGCGCTTTCTCCCCTGAAGAGAACCGAGGAGATGTCAGAGTGAGCACTTTGTGTCACAAACTATTGTTGTGCTGCACAGACGATTGTGCACAACAGCGAAACAAACATAGGGATTTATTATGGAAATAATAGCACACCAGAGTGTATCTTCTGGTGTTTGGTCAGATGGTCGTGGCGGATGAAGGTTTTCCCACATTGGTCACACTCGTAACGTTTGTCATCGTGATGGACTCGGAGATGAAGCCTATGAATCAAGATTGGAAAAAAAAAAGTTTGATATGCATCAGAAATGTATTAATCAATCCATCACTAAGCCAACCGTTTTGTGATTTCTGATTCTAAATTATTGAATTGTTTTTGTTAAAATGCTGATCTGATACACCATTTCACTCTTTTACAAAGTCAAAAACATCCCATAGTATTTTGACCAATAGAAACTACATAAACAATGGAACTCCCACCCACAGATGACGGCCAATAAGAGCTCCTATGTCATTAATTGCCAAAAGGATACTGACCTATAGGAGCTGCCGTGGCGGAAACTCTGACCACAGATACTACAGAGGTGAGGTTTCTCTCCACTGTGAATCCGCAAATGTTCCCTCAATGTCGTTCTAAAATGGGGGAAAAACATTACAATCATTAGACTGACAAGTAGTATATACAGATTAGATTCCTATGATGACTCTACTGAGAACTACTGTCACTCTTGATGAAAGTCTAAAGTGACCGAATCAATAAAGTTGTTCTGCTTTTGTATCAATAAATGTTTACTTTGCTAGTATAAACAAGTGAGTTTATACTCGCAGGAGTCTCGTCCAGTTCAAAGTCTTCCATTCTATTGAGGCCTTGGGTGAGTGATTAGCATTACATCTTGGTTTGGTAACCTATCTGTACAACTAAGGTCCAAACTGGTCCGACTGATGCAGACTGCATGGAAGATCATAGGGGTGAAAGGCCACTCATCCCTGCAGTCTATTTTTGAACAGGCTACTCTCAGACAGGCTAATAGAATTCTCATGAATCCCTCTCATGTCCTACATACAGAGTTTGACCTGCTGCCCTCTGGGAGGAGGTTTAGAGTCCCCCGCTCTAGATTAAACAGATTTAAAAATTATTTTATTCCGGTTTCTGTTAAACTTTTAAACTGCACCAGATGAATGTGAACATATCTTGCTTATCGTTTTATTTCCACTCGTCTTAATCAGGGCTGCCTTCTGTTTGTGTTTTAACATTCTGTATTGTCTGTTGCTCTTTGTTGGCTGCTGTGGGGTGCAAGCCCAATACACATTTCCCAGTGATGGGACAATAAAGTGACTTTTGACTTGACTTGACTTTTGAGCTCAAGAGCTTACGTGACAAAAATGTTTGAAGATTTTAAGGAAAACGGTACCAGAGTACGGCGTCACAGTCAAGTGAAAGAATTAGGACACCCCATGAAATATATCGTTCTTTTTTTAAGAAATATGGACATATCAATATTTGATCTTCTTTCAAACAATATCTATTGATAAAGGCAATGTACTTGAACCCCACAAAAACTAATGAAAATGTTTGTTACCACTTATTTAACATATAAGATATGTTATTTCTCATATTTATTTTAATCCTGTTCTTTTACCAACTGCAAAGACAACAATATAGTAAGCTAGTTACTTTAGCTAGCTAAAGATATTGGCCCGCCCCCAAATCATTTTACTACTTGTTTAGCTATTATGTTACAATGTTTCTGTCGAACCCCGCAGTGAAGGTATCTAAGCAACGTAATGTAGCTAGCGAACAGAAGTGGGGAAAAAACATCAGATCAGATATATAAACTGGTTATTTTGATAAACTGGACACATTTTGGGATGCATATTAACAATTCATAAAATGACACGTTAACACCTGTAGAGCCAAAATTACAGCTTTTTGCCAACGGAGGTTTAAAATTGAGGATTTAAAATCCCTGCTGCCGGCCGGTGCGAAATGCATTCTGGGAGGCAGAATGCATACTGCAGTGTAAACGGTCGGCTGGTATTGGCATACTTATTATGAATTTAGTAGGCAGTATGCAGTATATACTCATTGAGTATGCTAGTATGCAGTATGCTAGTATGCCATTTCGAACACAGCCAATGTCCTAACGTTTCCTCGCAAGAAAATTTGCATTTCTATTAATTACATTTTTACAAATCGTGTTTAAAAGGTTTTTTTGTTTAGTGATATTACCTCATATCTCTCAATATTGTTCAAATGAATATCAAATGTCCATGTGTTTAAATATGTTGAAAAATAATTTCAAGAAGAAGATTTTCATGGGGTGTCGTATTTTTTTCCACAATACTGTATGTGAAGCAGATCTACTGGGATGCCAGGTCCAGGCAGACCCTGGAGAGTTTTAAATCCCTCCTTAAAACACACCTGTTTTCCCTAGCCTTCCCCCCCACCTAGCTATCGGTCCCTGGCTTTTATTATTTTATAGTTTTTATTGTAGGTCCCTGGCTCTTATTGTCTTATTGTTTTATAGTCCTTTTATCTTCTCTTCTAACTTTACCATATCTTGTATTGCATTGTATTGTGTGCATTGTGCATCTTATTTATTTCCTGCATTTTATCTATTTTTACAACTGTGAAGCACTTTGGTTCAGCACTGCTGTATGTAAACGTGCTATATAAATAAAGCTGACTTGACTTGACTTGACATCGGGGGGTCAGGGGTCAATTAAGGAATGATGAATACCTCTCCCTCACTGATTTTCCACAGATGAAGCAGGTCCATTTTCGCTTCCCCCCATGTGTACATTCAATGTGCCTCTTCCTGTTGCCCGTGTCGTTGAACTGTCGGCCACAGATGTCACATGGGAACGGGCCTGCGGACAGAGGGGGAAGGGGTCAAAGTTGACAAACTCAAAACCCCTGTGTCACTGCAGTAAACTAACCTCGACATATGGTCATTGATTAACGTGAACCATTTGTAAACTCAATAACATTATTTAAAACAAATGATAGGACACCTCTCCCCTACATCCCTACGGTTGTGACTAAACAACAAAACGTTGTGGGCACTTAGGTGGCGTAGCGGGTTAAGCGCTGACCATGTACCGCAGGGCTCCCGGTTCGATTCCAGCCGCGGACATATCCTGCATGTCAACCCTTCTCTCTCTCTCTCACCCATCCTTCCTGTCATAATCTCTACTATATCTGTCATTAAAAAAATATATATGAGTGGGACTGCCCCACTCAGAAAAAATAACTTAAAAAAATAAAAATAAAGAAAAAACTTTGTGACTAAACCAATCTATATACTCTGAATGAATACGATGAAATGAAACTGGCTAAAGAAGAATCCACAAGGACTGATTCCCTGATCTAAACTGTACTTCTTAAATCAATGTTGCATTTTCCCATTATTACCTAAATGGTACTTTTCTTGGTGCTTCAACCTGGCAAACCTGGACTTGAAGTGGTCGTCACAGAAAGCACATTTGAAGGGCCGGTCCTGTGAGTGGAGGATCATGTGCTCCTCCAGGTGGGGCCTGCGTGTGAAAGACTTGTGGCAAACCTGAGAGAGGAGAGAACGATGAGGATCAACTAGTGGTTGTGAGGGTCAACTACCACACCACCAAATTCACACTGCTGCTGGCCCCCAGGTATTGCTGTTGGTAAGTAAGTAAAGCTTTATTTATATAGCACCTTTCATACAAGAAATGCAGCTCAAAGTGCTTTACAACAGGAATAAGAACATAAAGTGAATAAAAAACCATATATAAAAACATATACCAGTGGGGAGAACAAGTATTTGATACACTGCTGATTTTGCACGTTTTCCCACTTAGAAAGAATGTAGAGGTCTGTAATTTTTATCATAGGTACACTTCAACTGTGAGAGACAGAATAAAATTAAAAAATCCAGAAAATCAAATTGTATGATTTTAAAGTAATTAATTTACATTTTATTGCATGACATAAGTATTTGATACATCAGAAAAACAGAACTTAATATTTGGTAAAGAAACCTTTGTTTGCAATTACAGAGATCAGACGTTTCCTGTAGTTCTTGACCAGGTTTGCACACACTGCAGCAGGGATTTGGGCCCACTCCTCCATACAGATCTTCTCCAGATCCTTCAGGTTTCGGGGCTGTCGCTGGGCAACACGGACTTTCAGCTCCCTCCAAAGATTTTCTATTGGGTTCAGGTCTGGAGACTGGCTAGGCCACTCCAGGACCTTGAGATGCTTCTTACGGAGCCACTCCTTAGTTGCCCTGGCTGTGTGTTTCGGGTCGTTGTCATGCTGGAAGACCCAGCCACGACCCATCTTCAATGCTCTTACTGAGGGAAGGAGGTTATTGGCCAAGATCTCGCGATACTTGGCCCCATCCATCCTCCCCTCAATACGGTGCATTCGTCCTGTCCCCTTTGCAGAAAAGCATCCCCAAAGAATGATGTTTCCACCTCCATGCTTCACGGTTGGGATGGTGTTCTTGGGGTTGTACTCATCCTTCTTCTTCCTCCAAACACGGCGAGTGGAGTTTATGCCAAAAAGCTCTATTTTTGGTCTCATCAGACCACATGACCTTCTCCCATTCCTCCTCTGGATCATCCAGATGATCATTGGCAAACCTCAGACGGGCCTGGACATGCGCTGGCTTGAGCAGGGGGACCTTGCGTGCGCTACAGGATTTTAATCCCTGACGGCGTAGTGTGTTACTGATAGTTTTCGTTGAGACTGTGGTCCCAGCTCTCTTCAGGTCATTGACCAGGTCCTGCCGTGTAGTTCTGGGCTGATCCCTCACCTTTCTTATGATCATTGATGCCCCACGAGGTGAGATCTTGCATGGAGCCCCAGACCGAGGGAGATTGACCGTCATCTTAAATTTCTTCCATTTTCTAATAATTGCGCCAACAGTTGTTGCCTTCTCACCAAGCTGCTTCCCTATTGTCCTGTAGCCCATCCCAGCCTTGTGCAGGTCTACAATTTTGTCCCTGATGTCCTTAGAAAGCTCTTTGGTCTTGCCCATTGTGGAGAGGTTGGGGTCTGATTGATTGAGTGTGTGGAGAGGTGTCTTTTATAAAGGTAACGAGTTCAAACAGGCACAGTTAATACAGGTAATGAGTGGAGAATAGGAGGGCTTCTTAAAGAAAAACTAACAGGTCTGTGAGAGCCGGAATTATTACTGGTTGGTAGGTGATCAAATACTTATTTCATACAATAAAATGCCAATTAATTATTTAAAAGTCATACAATGTGATTTTCTGGATTTTTGTTTTAGATTCCGTCTCTCACAGTTGAAGTGTACCTATGATAAAAATTACAGACCTCTACATTCTTTCTAAGTGGGAAAACCTGCAAAATCAGCAGTGTATCAAATACTTGTTCTCCCCACTGTACATGCATATAATGAATATAAAAGCAGGGGAAAACAGTAAAAAGAAAAGGTAAAGATCTAACTTTCTATATCCCTTTCATCTCTCTACCTTACACAGTCTTTCTGTACTTCCCACTGGCTTTCCACCAGCACCACAAACATCAGTTTTTGGAAAAGGTCTGTCTCAGTCTCTGTGTACGTTCTCAGTCTCTGTGTACGTTCTCAGTCTCTGTGTACGTTCTCAGTCTCTGTATACGTTCTCAGTCTCTGTGTACGTTCTCAGTCTCTGTGTACGTTTTCAGTCTCTGTGTACGTTCTCAGTCTCTGTGGACGTTCTCAGTCTCTGTGTACGTTCTCAGTCTCTGTATACGTTCTCAGTCTCTGTATACGTTCTCAGGTAGAGAGGCTAACAGGCTAACTGTTGGTAGAGAGGCTAACACCGGGTGATAATCAAATCAAAGCTTACATCACATTTCCAGCCTTCACTCTTCCTCTTCCTCATGGCCAGGAACTCTTGGATGTGGTCTGGATGAAACCTAAAACACACCGCAGTGATTAAAACACATCAAATACCAATGTACACAGGGCGCTTAGGTGGCGTAGCGGGTTAAGTGTCGACCATGTAACCGCAGGGTCCCCGGTTCGATTCCGGCCGCGGACATATCCTGCATGTCATCCCTCCTCTCTCTCTCACCCATCCTTCCTGTCTAAATCTTCACTGTAACTGTCAATAAACATGAAAGATATGAGTAGGACTGCCCCACTCAGAAAAAAAAAACTTTAAAAAAAAACACATCAAATACCAATGTACAGTATGCTGATACATTGGGAATGACCTCTGACACATGCATGCACATTGCTTATTATCAAAAGTTCTTAATATATATAACCATCACTGGGGAAGTTATTAATAAAGACAGAAGTGCAGTGTTATTAGGTGCTGAAAATAACTTGTTGGGAGCACCTATTGGCATAAAGGTCAACTATTCAGATGACTATTACCTAGAACACCTGTAGTTTACATACGAGTACCGCCAAATACCTAAAACATAATATAGGTTTTTAATCAGCTTGGCTGTTAAAGGCCGCATTATAAGTAGGGATGGGAATTGATTAGATGTTATTGATACCGATTCCATTATCGATTCTGCTTATTGGTTTGATTCTTTATCGATTCCCTGATCGATTCCTGATACATTTTCTGTGTGGTACCGACAACAAATTCCACCGACCTTGGTCGTGTGGTCATTAAACGATTAAACGATTAATTCATTCATCGATAAGAGAATCGCTAACCTCGGATGTTATTGATACCGATACGATACTGCGTTGGAAAATGTGTTACCGGTTCTCCAACTGGAACCAGGTTCTTGATTCCCATCCCTAATTATAAGTGAGTGTGTCATGTGACATCTTCTGCCCCTCAGCACTACGTCTCCTAAAGACACCCGCTTTCCCCTCTCTACTGTGTCCCTAAGAACTTCTATTGCCCCCCTTGTACTGTTTCTCTGTTTCTCCAGTGTAAAAAAAAAAAGGTGATTTTTCCTTCTATCAATGGCCCCGGGCCTGAGCTGGATTACTCTTCCTGCTACGACTGGTGGACTGATGATTCACATGCTTAGTATTCAAATGTATTGATTGTAAGTCGCTTTGGAATAAGGCGTCTGCTAAATGCCAAAAATGTAAATGTAAATGTCATGTGACAGGCATTTACCTTCGGACATGTTTTGCCAGAGTTTTCTTGCTGGCGTGCAGCTTGTTGCAGAAGGGACACTTGTGGTCCTTCCTCTGGAACGGGGCGTCGCTGGTGTGTTTCTTCTTGTGCACCGTCAGGTTGGACTTGGTGGAGTAACACTGCAGACAGACGTCACACTGGAACGGCTTCTCGCCCGTGTGAACCCTGGTGTGGCTCTCATACTTTCCTATTGAAATATATAACAGTACAGAGATATAATATGACAGGACATTTGATTCATCATCACGACTACTGAGGCCAAGAATTATTCCTTATGACCATGTGACGTCACCTGATCTGCAGAAACTGACATGGTCCTAGTTGTTTAACCTAGGGCAGTGGTTCTCAAACCTCTCCTCGGGGACCACCAGCCTCGGGGACCACCAGCCGTTCCACATATTTGATCTGTTCCACCACCAGCACACCTGATTCAACTAGTCAAGTACAAACCATAATTGCTTTGCACTTGATTAGTTGAATCAGGTGTGCTGGTGGTGGAACAGATCAAATATGTGGAACGGCTGATGGTCCCTGAGGAGAGGCTTGAGAAACACTGACCTAGGGCCTTGAGTTTTCCCTGGACAGGTCACAAGTCAGTACTCACCTGTGCGGTCAAAGGTCTTGTCACATTTGGGGCACTGAAGAGTCTTCTTGCTGGAGGTCTGGATGATGACGGGGGCCAGGCCCTCAGGGTACACTGGTGCCTGGTTAGAGGCATCCGTGGCCTGACTGTACACCTCCACCTCCACTCCAGTCTGTTGCTCTGTTTCCATGTCTGAACTCTCCTTGCTCCCTCTGGTTCCACACGCCACACTCTTGTTTTCCATTCTCACCGCTTCCTCCTCAGCCTCTTCTTCTCTCTCCTCTTCCTCCTCCTCCCCATCCTCCGCCGCCTCAGTTGGGGTCGATGCCGCTCTTCTCGTGTCAGAAGATTTGGGCTTTTTTTGTTTCCTCACTTCTTCTTCTTCTTCGTCTTCTTCTTCTTCGTCTTCATCGTCGTCATCTTCTTCCTCCTCCTCCTCAGTTGTGAGAGTGTTTGTTGTCTCTTTACTGGCAGGATTGTTGTGACATCCTGACTTTCCCTCAGTTGCAACACTGCCGCCGCCCCTCCCTGTGTCACTTCTCTCGAACTTGGCGGGGGTCCTCCTCCTGCGGGCGGACCTCCTCGTGCTAACACCCGTCTCCTGACTCACTCCTGACATCACTTCTTTTTCCCCTGGTTCTCCTCCCTGCATAGTGCTGCCGTGGCTGTGGCTCTTGGCCAAGTGGTTCTCCAGAGACTTCTTGTAGCAAAACGTACGGCCGCAGAACAAACACCTGACACCAGCCGGGCTTTGGACGACCGTGGAATGATCCGTCGGGGGTTCCGGGGCCGCCTTCTTATCTGCGCCTGGATGCTCCCCTCCTCCGCTTGCCCTTCCCTCTGCCTTCGACTGGTTTATAGCCCCCGGTCCCGCCAGGTCATCCCCCCCACCCCCACCTGTCAGGAGCTTCACCATGTCCGTCATGTCCAGGAACCGAGCCGCCTCCGTCAGGCCGGGGACCTCGCTCTCCGTGACCACACACTCGGACGTGTAGAGGAAGCACAGCAAGTGCTGGAACGCGGTCTCTTCCATGTGGTCCAGGGTGACGTGGGTAACCCTGTCTGGGTTGTTTGTCAGCTTGGCGTTGAAGTAGCTGCTGCCGTGGGCTAGGACGACCTTGTGGGCGCTGTAGCGCGTCCCACCCTGTCCCACGGTGACAGACAGGTCGCAGAACCTCCTCTGCTCGGTTCTGTCCTCGTCTAAGAACTTGAGCAAGTCGGAGCTGCGCTGCGTCATGGTCAAGTGTCTCCTCTGCTGAGATGAAGGCGTGAGAGTGTCATGGTCTGTTGTTGTTGTGATGTTGGAGTCCGCTGCCTCCTTCTCTACACCGGCACCACCGACCCCCCTTCCTCTCTGCATAGGGTGCCGAGGCTGACTGGACGACTTCCTTTTCATCGTTAGCTATCTTCAATGGGTTATCGTCGAACTGTTCTGAAAAAGACAAAAGACAAACAAAAAAGATCTGCAATATCATGCGTGAAGGAATTTTCTTTTGAGGCGTTTCCATGGTAACAGAATGATCCTTGGGGACTCAATTTTTAATTTTCAAATGTATGCTAAACAAAAACCCTTGATAGCTAACTTTAAAGGGTTCTCCAACAGAGACAGCCGTTTCAGAGCCATTTCAGGTTCTGCACAACCTGTATAATACAGGAGAATGTAGCCAATACAATTTCATACAATTCTGTTACCGATTTAATTGAGTCATTCAGTTATGGATTTGGTAATAGAATGACCAGTTTTAAATCACATATTCATTTATAAACTAAAGTCGATATTAGTTTAAACACTACAAGTATTTGGTAGGTCTACCTATACTTCTTAATTGTGTTAACTTTCATTATGCTCGCTCCTCATGAGGGCATGACATTAGAAAATAATCTAATAATCTACCTTTTTGACCCGGACAATCGGGAAATGATTCTAAATCTTACAGAAGCCAAACCATTTCTTGAAAACGAAATATAAGTGAAGATATTAGTTGGCCAAGGTCAATAGAACATTAATGAGGTTACTTTTTCTGGTAGATGTTTCCTTTTTCCATGTTTGATGTTTCCAAAAGTCAAAACATTTTGTATGATGGAAGAAGATGGTTGAGAAATGTATTTCTGACTTAATTTCCTAAAAAATAGACACATTATATTTTAATTTTCACATTCATTGACATTTCATTTCACCCCATTTGATATATAATGCTCTGATAAATGTCACATTTTGATCCTCATGGGTAACCTTCTACACGGAACGGCCCAGAGTGATCATATTATCTGGTCTCAACAACACGGAACGATCTTCTGCTCAACGTCTCAAACGAAGGTGAATCAAAGTGTATCAGAGAATGTGTTCTCGTGAGCTTAGAATGAGAAGGTTCTATCTCCGTTTAGAATGATAAGGTTCTATCTCCGTTTAGAATGATATGGTTCTATCTCCGTTTAGAATGATAAGGTTCTATCTCCGTTTAGAATGATAAGGTTCTATCTCCGTTTAGAATGATAAGGTTCTATCTCCGTTTAGAATGATAAGGTTCTATCTCCGTTTAGAATGATAAGGTTCTATCTCCGTTTAGGGCAGTTCAGAGATATTGAGCGTCAAGGTTTTTACATTCCATTATGTTCTGTGAGATGGAACCTTTGTATTTTATGAATTACTAACTCAAAAATGTCAACATTTTAAAAATAACACCACACAGGCATTAATAAACACCTAATGGATCAGATTATGTAAAAAAAAAAAACTCAATTTTGATAAAAATGGAGATAGAACCTTATAATTCTAACGTCACGTTCTGTCTGGGTTACAGTGTTGCACTGATGAAGTCACACACTCGCTCTCCACCTCAAGGACCCCCATGTTGTCACTCCACAACGGGCCCCCCTCAGAGGAGAACGTTGACTAACGACCCCAACTGCCCCCCGGGGAAACACAAATTGCCCGAAAATTGTGTTCAAGCCTACCTTAGGGAGTCCACGCACTTAAAGAAAAGCTTTAAGAAAATCCTTATATGTATTAATTATATAGAAAAATAAGAGAAATCATAATTTCATGAATATCTCAAAACGCCCCACCTTCCCATTTCTTGCAGAAATGTCGGACACATTACATTGGGGGACACATAAACAAGCCGCTTGTTCACATTGGCAGTTTCAGCTTTTATCTTCGAATGCCCGTTTATTACAATCATGAAGCAAATATCTTTTTAAAACATATTTATTTTTATATATATATGCAGGTTGATGTTGAAACGCTGTGAAAGTTAAAACAGTTTGTTTCTACCGATACAGTTGACGAATGTGCTGAACTCTATCACAAGGTATGCGTTGGCTATACGGCATTATGGGTATTGTAGTAAAAACAAGAACTAGGAACATTGGAATGCATGATATCATGAGAAAACAACCAGTAGGCGATATAGTGTCATAAAAATTACTTTGGCTACAAACTGTACTTGTGTAGGTCCATGGGATGTAACTAAGTACATTTCTTCTTGTGGGTTTGGACTCATTTAAAGACTCTAGTCAACATTAACTGTACTATCTATGCTCATTTAAAGACTCTAATCAACATTAACTGTACTATCTATGCTCATTTAAAGACTCTAATCAACATTAACTTAGTCACAGGAATGGGTTTAATCTAGGTGAACGAGACCTGTCTGTGTATTCAATTACTGATCTACTCCTGCCATTGGCAAGGCATCTGTCTCCTAAGTAAATCTGTTTGCTTGAAATCTACCTGGTGAAAATGTTTGTTACTGCTCAAATGATTGTTCTGAACCCTGGCTAACACCGAATTTAGAAGACACTTGCAGTGCCTTGCAGCTTAATCCCACATATCTAGCTTGTAGTGATTCCACCACCAGTGTTAGACCAGACATGTATACTGTACAAGCATGGTGAAATAGACCAGAGGAATCTGCTACTTGTGGCAATGGGATTCCTCAAACCAGTATCCTCAGCTGTTCTGTGACATCATGCAATAGAGGCATATTCCGATTGCCATTGGTTAGGAGGACTGGGCAAGGACAATGTTGAGAGTCAATAAGTACATTTGGATTTGATGGTTGCTCTTTGCAGGTAATCTTGTTTCTGCTGAATTTGTGTCCTGTTCATGGTTTGTTCTTGTCTTTCTGTGAGGTACCATGTAGGGCTGTTACGATTATTCGACGTCATCGACGTCATCGATTACGTCAATACGTCGGTTGCCGTAAAATGCGTCGGTTAGTCGTAAAAAACAACATGGCTGCGACCAGTGCAAACACGGAGGCAGAGCTGGCCTACTCGAGCTGGCGGCTAAAAGACTTCGCCCACGATCGTCCAAAGTATGGGAGTACTTTACAAAAAAAGAAACCAATGGCAATGTGGTGGTCTGTAAACTGTGCAAAAATGAATTGGCCTATCACAGCAGTACGTCTGCAATGAACGAGCACCTCAAGCGAAAGCATCCTGGAGCGCTTTGTGAAGACAGCCGCAAGCTAGCACCGTAAGTCAGCGTTGTATTTCTGTTCACTTTTCCGGCCGTGTATCAGTGAAAAATGGATAGCTACTAGCTGGCTAGCTACGGTAGCCTTACTAGCCTATTGTTATTGTGGTGCTCGCACCTACTGTACGTTATCTAGCTCGTAGCTCGCATGCTACGTTAGCATCAATTTAGCTAATCATAACATAGCAGCGAGAGTAACGTTAGCTATGTAGCTGGCTAGCTACGGTAGCCTTACTAGCCTATTGTTATTGTGGTGCTCGCACCTACTGTACGTTATCTAGCTCGTAGCTCGCATGCTACGTTAGCATCAATTTAGCTATTCATAACATAGCAGCGAGAGTAAAGTTAGCTAGCCATGTAGCTACTAGCTAGCTATGTGTTGTGGTGATGGACAGACTTCTAAATGGCCATGTTGGCTAAACATAGCAGTGAGGTGGACATTAAGGGGCCTACACATGATAAGAAATGTGTGCTTTTTTTATTTTCAGGAAGCAAAGCAGTGTGGAAAACTTTTTCCACAAAAAGAGCACAACTCCATGCACACCCCAGATGGCTGCTCAGCTTTCTAACAGCATCTTACAGATGATCGTCAAGGACATGAGACCTGTTGCTATTGTGGAGGGTCAAGGCTTTCGTGAGATGATCAACACATTTGAAGTTAACTTTTATATTTTATAATATTATATTTTATGTTGAGATTGTTATTGTTAAAGATTGTTACTGAGAGTATACGGTATTCCGGTTAGAATGTCACTTTTTTACAGAATTTACTGCATTCCTTGCACTTTTCCTTTTACTTGAAGTTAACTTTTATATTTTATAATATAATATTTTATGTTGGACTGTAAGAAAGAGAGGATCTTTTTTGTTGTGTGGAATATTGCCCTGCAGTGCAAGAATAATTGAATAAAATACTGAAATGTTGATAAGAGAAGTTTTTGACATTTATTTGGGGAAAATTAAGTGATACATTAATCGAACAGCAAAAAAATAATCGTTAGACTAACCGTTAAATTAGTCGTTAGAATAACCGACTAATCGACAAAATAATCGTTAGATTAATCGTTAGAAAAATAGTCGTTTGGGACAGCCCTAGTACCATGTCATTTACAGTGAAATCCATATTGTACAGGGGGGGTACTTATGTCAACCGTTGCATAAACAACGCAGCGCTGACCATGTAACCGCAGGGTTCCCGGTTCGATTCCAGCCGCGGACATATCCTGCATGTCATCCCTTCTCTCTCTCTCACCCATCCTTCCTGTCAAATCTCTACTGTCTCTGTCACAATGAAAATGAAAATATGAGTGGGACTGCCCCACTCAGAGAAAAAAATAAATAAATAATAATAAAGTATGTGTCCTGTGAGCAGGGCCTTCTGTTGCTTGTGACGCAACACTGTACTTTGCAAACTACTTATTAAATACTCAAAAAAAGTATTGTGTTTGTGCTCTTTGTGCCTCCGTCTCACTGAAGACCAGTCAGTCTGAACTTAGATTTCCACAACAATATATTAAATACTGTATATATGTTCAGCACTATAGGAGCACATATAGGAGTACATATCTGTTTGAGAAACATTTAATGTGTTACTAGAAAATACGTGATGTGATAGTCAACTCAAAACCACAACATGCAAATACAGTCATACTTTATTAAATGTTTGCAATTCTCAATATTCTCTGTTGCTATACACATTTGTATTTAGTAATTATTGTATTTGTATAAAACATCTGGGAATGAGACATACATAACACCTTATTCAAACAATTCTCCATAATTACTTTTGTATTTCTTTTATAGGATTCCCCAGAATACTTGCTTGCAATTCTTCAAAGTAAGGAGGCAACAGCAGCAAAAAAATATACGACACATTTCTGATTCACTTGCTCAAGGCCTGACTCATTTCATATTAAACATAAACAAACCTCAGGAAAAATGTTATCTTACAAAAAGGTGCAGAATATACTGACACTGGCGGACTCTGGGGGCGACCGCCCCTCCTGGTGCCCCCACGGTTGAAAAACGTCTCGCTTAAGTGCCCTTTTGAGTGGCAAAAATGCACTTTTTGAGTGGCGAAAATTAGAGGATGTGCCCTATTGGCTGCCCCTCCAATGGTCTAAACTTGACCATGTGCACTGACGGGGTCCCATGTTGTGCAGTAGGTGCCCTTTTTTTCTTTTCGCCCCCCCCTGCCCTTCAAACAGCCTGAGTCCGCCACTGTATACTGACCCAATTTTTTTTACCTAAGCTGAAATCTATTATATGACTGAAGTGAACAAAACTACATTGATTTTGTTACAATACATTCAATGAAAATGTTTCAGTAATACTACTGCCTTGAGTAACACTCAAGACTGCACAAGGAAAATAAACATAAACATAGAGTTGTCAATCATCATCCTGATTATAATATATGCTTCTGACTTTAAGACATGGAGCGGCAAATACATACATAAGTTCCCTATAAACGAAAAAAAAATCTACATCTAAGCTAACGAGTTATTCCTTACTAAAAGAAAGCTGATTATCATCCTAATGATATGGCACAGCATGCTCAGATCTAATACCGTTCTGTCAGATTTGAGAGGGTGCTTCTCCAATCAAATCAACAGTAGCAGCCAGATGTCAAACATCCCCACACGTGAGGGAGTGTGCTGTCCTGAGTCTCTACCTGCTGTCCTGAGTCTCTACCCACACGTGCTGAAATGTGCATTTGTTGTATTTCACTTCTAAACAAGTCGTGAGTTTAGAATGATAAGGTTCTATCTCCGTTTAGAATGATAAGGTTCTATCTCCGTTTAGAATGATAAGGTTCTATCTCCGTTTAGAATGATAAGGTTATATCTCCGTTTAGAATGATAAGGTTCTATCTCCGTTTAGAATGATAAGGTTCTATCTCCGTTTAGAATGATAAGGTTCTATCTCCGTTTAGGGCAGTTCAGAGATATTGAGCGTCAAAGTTTTTACATTCCATTATGTTTTGTGAGATGGAACCTTTGTATTTTATTAATTACTAACTCAAAAATGTCAACATTTTAAAAATAACACCACACAGGCATTAATAAACACCTAATGGATCAGATTATGTAAAAAACTCAATTTTGACAAAAATGGAGATAGAACCTTATAATTCTGACGTCACGAAGTGTCTAGGTTACATACCAAGAGGTCATTCTATTGATACAAGGGCTATATCATATTTTTGCACCCCACTGTATATCAGCTCAGACACAGGGCACTGAGAGAGGACCAACAAAGAGCTTGACTACTTAAGTAATACAAATATTGAATGAAACAAATTTGATCAAGTTTAATGATTTACAATTAACTTGGGGGGGGGGATTTTTGAAATATTCTTTGCAATCACAACTGACCTGTAATAGGCTAGCCTTCTAATTACCATGCTGTCTTAACAAGAAATGTAAGTAATGAGACCAACAAAAAGTATTATTTCTTTACTAAATTATGTCAATAATTAAATAATAAATAACAAATAACAAACACAAATGTGTTGAGTAGTTAATTAAACCTCTGATCTAGGGAGTAGTTAATTAAACCTCTGATCTAGGGAGTAGTTAATTACCTCTGATCTAGGGAGTAGTTAATGACCTCTGATCTAGGGAGTAGTTATAATTAAACCTCTGATCTAGGGAGTAGTCATAATTAAACCTCTGATCTAGGGAGTAGTCATAATTAAACCTCTGATCTAGGGAGTAGTCATAATTAAACCTCTGATCTAGGGAGTAGTTAATGACCTCTGATCTAGGGAGTAGTTAATGACCTCTGATCTAGGGAGTAGTTATAATTAAACCTCTGATCTAGGGAGTAGTCATAATTAAACCTCTGATCTAGGGAGTAGTCATAATTAAACCTCTGATCTAGGGAGTAGTCATAATTAAACCTCTGATCTAGGGAGTAGTCATAATTAAACCTCTGATCTAGGGAGTAGTCATAATTAAACCTCTGATCTAGGGAGTAGTCATAATTAAACCTCTGATCTAGGGAGTAGTCATAATTAAACCTCTGATCTAGGGAGTAGTTAATGACCTCTGATCTAGGGAGTAGTTAATGACCTCTGATCTAGGGAGTAGGGGCAAGGGGGGTTGTTTGAGGCATGGTCATGGTGTCAGATGTGTGTGTGAGGGGAGAGTGAAAGGTGAAAGGTGAAAGGTCAGCCTCAGCCCTTGAGCTTACACTCACAGAGCTCTTCATAGATTCTCCTGCGCACTCTTGGCATGTCCTCCTGTGAGAAATGGAGAGGCTTTCCCAAGGCAAGGCACCTGCAGTACTGAGAACCAGAGAGAGGGAGGGGGGAGAAAGAGAGAGGGAGAGAGGGAGATGTATATAAAGAGAGAGTGGTAGGTGAGAAATGGAGACCAACAAGAAAGTCAGACTTTGTGGATAGCTGAACTGGCAAATGAAGGTGAATTTCATGATGATGACAAAAGCAGAGAATTCAAGAAATGGTGGCTTATGATCACCAGTTGTTCATAGTTAGTAAGTTACCTCTAACACAAAAACATCACAGTCGTTCATAGTTAGTAAGTTACCTCTAACACAAAAACACCACAGTCGTTCATAGTTAGTAAGTTTACCTCTAACACAAAAACACCACAGTCGTTCATAGTTAGTAAGTTTACCTCTAACACAAAAACATCACAGTCGTTCATAGTTAGTAAGTTTACCTCTAACACAAAAACACCACAGTCGTTCATAGTTACCTCTAACACAAAAACACCACAGTCGTTCATAGTTACCTCTAACACAAAAACGCCACAGTCGTTCTCGTTGGTCTGTTGTGGAATTCTCTGTAAAAGCAATAGAGGGAGACAGAGAGGCATGTACAGATAGTTATGGTAATAATATCATACGGTGGTATTTCAGAGCGGCATGTTTGGTAGGATTTCATACTACTGGACAGTCATTACAACCATAAAGAATCTTTTCGAAAGCTTGGATGTTACATAATGGGCTGGTTTGACAGACACGCCTTAATCCTAATCCTAGACCAAAAAGCATTTTCAATTAAGATTTTACATGAAGATTTAGTCCAGGACTAGGCTTAAGCCTTTTCTTTAAAACCGGCCCGTAAGATTTTAAGGACAAACCATTCATCTACATGTTAATAATACTACATTTGTTCGATTGTCCTCAACGTCATACAGACGCTAGATGCACTGATTACAGATAACCGGTATAGGGATGATATTGGCCTAAAATGCTGGATCGGGAATCTGAGATGGGGAATTCTATTTACGGATTCTATTTGCGATGACGCAAATGGTTGTAAAAACCTGCCAGACTGATGTTTGCGGTCCGGAACTACATCGGCTAAACTGCTTGTTGAAAAATGTGCAATGCAAGTGTTTCTAGGGATGGCAGTAGCTTTCCACATTTGTAAAAAACATAAAAATAATAGAGAGCCTCTATCACAGTGGTTCTCAACCCTCTCCTCTGGGACCCCCAGCCGCTCCACATGTTTGATCTGTTCCACCACCAGCACACCTGATTCAACTGATCAAGTACAAACCATAATTGCTTTATACTTGATCAGTTGAATCAGGTGAGCTGATGGTGGAACAGATCAAATATGTGGAGCGGCTGGGGGTCCCAGAGGAGAGGGTAGAGAACCTCTGCTCTATCAGATAGGTACTTGGTATCAGCAATAAAAGTGGTATCTGTGCATCCTTACCTCATGCACAAACACCGTCCAGCCACTTTGAAAGGCAAACTGCTTCTTCTCTTTTGCTTCAGTCTTTATATATTTCAAGATGTTCTATGGAAATAGAGAAGGAAAACACAAATACATGTTTTGTACTTTTTACATTAAGTCAGGAGACAGCTTCCCTCTCAAAAATAGTTGGCATGTGTATTATCATTTCTCTCAAACATACATCACGGTAAAATCAATGTACGCGGGCCACCAGTTACCCATCTCTGCAGCAGAGAAGGAACACGTTTTGTCGTGGGCAATTCTTTCAATATCTTATTTATCTTTACTCAATTACTGACTAGTAATTTCTGATATCACAGAAATCAGCTGTTGATTGTTCAAGTTAGACCGCATTTATTGTAAAGCACAATAGCATACAGTCGAGATCCGTTTGCAAAAGCATCTCCCCCCTTGTTCCAAAACCTTCCTAATATCTCTCAACAAGTAACTTCCCACATTGCTAATTTACATATATTGGTCTAAGACAATTGGCTGTAAGTGTCTACCTCCCCTCTGGCCCTAAAATGCTATTCCATCTGTCCTTCCCAGCCTTATCACCTGTTGTTTATCTGGCTGAAATCCTGTTTACAAAGCCATTTCTTAACCCACCCGTTCCTGCTATTTATAAAGCCCTTTGGTCTTTCCCTGCAAACTCCCTCTGACCCTGTAACAACTTGCCAGCTATCCCTTCCCCATCTGCCTTGTCGGTTCATTCATCCCTCCTGGTCGCTCTCTTTCACCCCACCTTGGAGATACTGTGTGTCCAATTAGGTACATGTGGCCATTAACGATTAATACTGGTTCCCCATACACAGACTAGACTAAAATGCATCTTCAATGGAGCCTCTCCATTGATATGAGATAAAATCAGAAATGTAATATTGACTTGCAAAATATTTTTTGGGAAATCAAATATGTAGATATAATTTAAATGTGTTTTTTCTTAAATAAATCCAGTCTGGGGCGCTTAGGTGGCGTAGCGGGTTAAGTGCTGACCATGTAACTGCAGGGTTGCCGGTTAGATTCCGGCCGGGGACATATCCTGCATGTCATTCCTCCTCTCTCTCTCACCCATCCTTCCTGTCTAAATCTCTACTGTATCTGTCAATAAAAATGAAAAATATGAGTGGGACTGCCCCACTCAGAAAAATAAAATAAAATAAAAATAAAAGTAAAAAAAAATCAATAAAATAAAATAAAATAAAAATCCAGTCCAAGCCTAATCAGTGTCCAGATGACAGAAGGCATCGGTACGTTTCTATAGGAACTGCCTCTACCTCTGCAGCGTCCTTGAACACGATGCCTTGGGAGTCGTACAGGTGGATCCTCCGGCTGCTGGTGTCGGCGGTCACCAGGCACCAGTGGATCTCCAGGTGAATGGGCACCAGCAGAAGACTTTTGGAGAAGAGGTCCACCTGCACAACACAGCCAGGTTAGAAGAACACAGCCAGGTCAGACACCAACCGATAGGGAGGAAGTTTCACAGCAATAATAATAATAACTTGAATTTATATAGCGCCTTTCAGTGTACCCAAGGTTGCTTTACAGAGATACAGGAAGGAAAACAAAAACAGTCAGACAAACAAAAACAACAACAGAACTAGAGGCCGAAGGCCTTGGAGAACAGGTGGGACATGAGGGCCGTTTTAAAGGCGCCCAGGGTGGGGATGTTGCGGATCACCGCAGGGAGAGAGTTCCATAGGGTGGGGAGAGAGTTCCAGAGGGTGGGGGGGCAGGGAGACAGTTCCAGAGGGTGGGGGGGGGCAGGGAGAGAGTTCCAGAGGGGGGGGGCAGGGAGAGAGTTCCAGAGGGGGGGGGCAGGGAGAGAGTTCCAGAGGGTGGGGGGGGCAGGGAGAGAGTTCCAGAGGGTGGGGGGGGGGGGCAGGGAGAGAGTTCCAGAGGGTGGGGGGCGGGGGGCAGGGAGAGAGTTCCAGAGGGTGGGGGGGGGCAGGGAGAGAGTTCCAGAGTGGGGGGGGGCAGGGAGAGAGTTCCAGAGGGTGGGGGGGGGGCAGGGAGAGAGTTCCAGAGGGTGGGGGGCGGGGGGCAGGGAGAGAGTTCCAGAGGGTGGGGGGGGGGGGGGCAGGGAGAGAGTTCCAGAGGGTGGGGGGGCAGGGAGAGAGTTCCAGAGAGTAGGGGGGGGCAGGGAGAGAGTTCCAGAGGGTGGGGGGGGGCAGGGAGAGAGTTCCAGAGGGTGGGGGGCAGGGAGAGAGTTCCAGAGGGTGGGGGGGGGGGCAGGGAGAGAGTTCCAGAGGGTGGGGGGGGGGCAGGGAGAGAGTTCCAGAGGGGGGGGGGGGCAGGGAGAGAGTTCCAGAGGGTGGGGGGGGCAGGGAGAGAGTTCCAGAGGGTGGGGGGGGCAGGGAGAGAGTTCCAGAGGGTGGGGGGGGGCAGGGAGAGAGTTCCAGAGGGTGGGGGAGCAGGGAGAGAGTTCCAGAGGGTGGGGGGGGCAGGGAGAGAGTTCCAGAGGGTGGGGGGGGGCAGGGAGAGAGTTCCAGAGGGTGGGGGGGGCAGGGAGAGAGTTCCAGAGGGGGGGGGGGGGCAGGGAGAGAGTTCCAGAGGGTGGGGGGGGCAGGGAGAGAGTTCCAGAGGGTGGGGGGGGGGCAGGGAGAGAGTTCCAGAGGGTGGGGGGGGCAGGGAGAGAGTTCCAGAGGGTGGGGGAGGCAGGGAGAGAGTTCCAGAGGGTGGGGGAGCAGGGAGAGAGTTCCAGAGGGTGGGGGGGCAGGGAGAGAGTTCCAGAGGGGGGGGGGGCAGGGAGAGAGTTCCAGAGGGTGGGGGGGGGCAGGGAGAGAGTTCCAGAGGGTGGGGGGGGCAGGGAGAGAGTTCCAGAGGGTGGGGGGGGCAGGGAGAGAGTTCCAGAGGATGGGGGGGGCAGGGAGAGAGTTCCAGAGGGTGGGGGGGGCAGGGAGAGAGTTCCAGAGGGTGGGGGGGGCAGGGAGAGAGTTCCAGAGGGTGGGGGGGGGCAGGGAGAGAGTTCCAGAGGGTGGGGGGGGGCAGGGAGAGAGTTCCAGAGGGTGGGGGGGGCAGGGAGAGAGTTCCAGAGGGTGGGGGGGGCAGGGAGAGAGTTCCAGAGGGTGTGGGGGGGGCTGCCACACTAAAAACTCTGTTGCCGAAGGTTGGCAGCAAGCAGGCCTGAGGAGTCTGAAGACTGCAGGTTTCGGGGAGGGGCATGTATCAACACAACATGCCAAAAGGAGGACGAAACTGTCAGAGAGCAGAGACACCGTAGGTGATATTATTTTAGGTTGGTTGGATCAGAAAATAAGAATATATAGCTAGTGAACTGAAATGAGAGCAGAATCTGTTAGTAGAGGCAGCCATGGAACAGTCACAGAAAATAACATAAAGACAAAATAAAGACTAATACAAAATATGCTCACAGACTACTGAGAACAAAATCACAGCAGGAGAAACAAACCCTGACCTTTTTGGTCCATCTCTTCACGCCTTCGTAACCTTTGGTCATGTGCTGCCTATGGAAGAAGCTGTTGAAGAAATGGACCTAGAAAAAAAGTATGAATAGCACATTGTTATAAAAAAGGTGGGGATGACAACCAAAGCAGTTCTAAGCATTAAGATCTTTTTAATTAGTTTGAAGTGAAATCTCATGAAAGCCCATGATATAATAGCATAACACATCGGTTAATGAATAAATGGGGGAATATGACATGAAACGAAAACTACCTTGTGCTGTGCAGACTCCATGATTAATTCACCATACATATTCATCACCTTGAAGTGTTAAACATAAAAAAACACAAGAACTGAAGACACAGTACATGACAGTAATTTAGATCACACTGAGAATCATAGAAATCAAATCTTTCACTGTAATGATATAAGCTAACTCAGTATGGGGGTAGTATAAATCCACCTATGGATATGTTACGGTACATGTGGGAATACGGTACATGTGGGAAAATTACGGTTAGGGTTAGGTGCGAGGGTTAAGTTTAGGATTAGGGGTAGGGTTAGAATTAGGGTTCGACATGCCAGCATGTACCAAGTCACCCTAGCACCTAACCCTAACCCTAGTTTTCCCACATGTACCGTATTCCCAAATGTACCGTAACAGATATAAAGGTACAGTACATCAATACCAATATAATAGTATGTCAAAGCAGCCAACCTGGTCATTGAGCCAGTTCTGATTGTCCAATGTAAACAAGTCGTCCAGTGTCAGGGTGTGTTTCTTGTAGACCACCCGGAAAGAGTGCATCGGTCTCTTGGCCAAAGCAGCCTGGCACTTTGCTATCTCTGTGAAGATGAAATCCCTCCTATGAGAGAAGAGAGAGAACAGATAAGAACACAAACTGGGTTGAGATTCCCATAAGGTACAGAGTGTATTTGTGATATCATTTAGCCTCATATAGGATTACGGTACTGAGTGAGGGAGGGAATCAAACCCCGTGGCTTCCCTTGCCAACTTGCTTTTTAGTAACCATACATGAAGAACATGATAGAATACTTAATACAAAGTGGAGGAAGGTTTTGTTTTTGTTTTGTTTTTTATTCAATCCAAAATTGATGCAGGTTGTGTGTTGTGTCTATGTTTGTGATCTTTGTTATTGTATGTTTCTCTTTCTTTGTCTTTTGTTGTTTTTTTCTTTGATGTTGGTATATAAAAATTATAATAAAAATATTGTGAAGAAAAAAAAAACGTGCTTTTTCGTCAGGCCAGTGTTTAGCTTCTCGCTAAGGTGCCTCATGACATCGCTCTTGCACAGTGGGATGAAGCTTCCGTACTTCCCATAGAAACAGTCAAGGAATTCTATAGAGAAAAATAAAGAACATTGAACCAGGAATCAGGATTAGGGTGAATTTGATTCAAATTCAGGAAGTGATTTGAAAAATGAAATTCCCAACTTACAATCGCTGAATTACAATTTCAATTCACCTGAATTGACTGAAGAACAGGTGACAAACCCCAACCCTGACATGGACAGTAGAAGCAGAACAGAAGGAAACAAACAAACAAACAAAAGTACCATAGATGAGCTTCCTGATTATTACTTCACAGCTGACTTCCGCGCAAGCCTGTTTGCTTTGAGCAGCAGCAGGCACTGCTCTCTTTATCCCTGTGGCATTGGTGGTGGTGGTGGTGGTGGTGTCCAACCCCACATCTTTGGCTGGGCACTGGTCCGGCACTGGAGGGGTGCCCATTGAGTGGCAAACTGTCTGGTCAGGGCCAGCTGTTACCAGCCTGTCCTCAGGACCATGACCACCACCACAACCCCTGGTCAGAGCTGCTCTCCTCTCTTTCACCCTTTTCTCTGATTCTCTGCCTTTCACAGCCACGGTGGTGTGCTTTTGACATTGTGTGTTGTCAACGCTTGACAGGCGACTCCTAGCTCTGACCCGTCTCTTAGCTTTGAACATGGAAAGCCACAGGAGACACCTGGCTCTCCTCCACTTCCTGTGACCCCACTTCCTCCACACCCGGCACCAGAACTGGATGTTACACCTTAACTGTCTCTTGGGTCGCATGGAGAGTGGTGACACTCCCTTCGAAGTGGACTTGAGGCCCTTTCTCTTACTCTTTTTTTTTCTCTGGTTGGCTCTGATAACTGCAACGGTTGGTGCAACAACAGGGTTGCAGAGGTGAGAGGGGTCTGGGAGGGGCTGCTGCCCATTGCTGTATGAGGACGTAAAAGGGGCTTGGAGGTCAGGTGACAGAATGGTCACGGAGAGAGACATACTCTGGCCACCCAAAGAACAGGTCTGTGACACTGAGCTCAGGTTTAAACTTGACCTCAGATCTATTTGTGTGTTGTTGTTGTTGTTGTCAGCGGGAGAGCGGTTGTTCTCTGAGTCAGGGTTGATGAGGGTCATGGTTGATGTTCACACTGTGAGGGACTGAAGCAGAGTCAGGAGGTTCAGGAGTCTCAGCTTCACTATTCCTCCTCGTCTTCTTGAGTTGAACTGCTATTAGCTCCAGACTAGTCTTTGGGCGGAGAGCTGAGAGCTTATGTCTCTTGAATAGGCCCAAGTGGTTGTGGACACTCCATCTTCTCCTGTTCTTCCATGGGAATCCTCCCAGGTGGGCCTGACGGAGGGTGGCGACTGGCGAGACACCTGCCCCTTCCTGCCTTCACTCTTGCTCTCCTATACCGCCTCGAATGACGCACCATGCGCACACGCCGCTGGTTGAGAGAAACAACAACAAATGTCCTTAGAATTAGATAACACTGACAATGCTGATTTACAATTACAAACATACTTTCTGACTCATTGGAGGGTGTCCATAAATATTTCACTGGACCACCACAGAGAGACACTTGGGATGGTGGCACGCCTGGCTGCTGTAAGGCTCAACTCTAGTTGGTTAGCTGTGTGATGACCAAAACATGATATGATAAGCAAGGTAAGCTAACTACCCCTGAGTGTTGCCCTACAGTAGTATGAGGAAGAAGGCGTGATTAAATCTGAATTCAGACGCATGACATGTGTGTGGAAGAGATATCATTATTTTTTTAGAACAAGTCTTCAATGAATGAACTAGCTATATGCCAGCGTCTAGGCTCCCGTTGTCATCTTAGATACAGCCAACCAGCCAGCCAACCAGCCAGCCAGCCAACCAACCAGCCAACCAGCCAGCCAACCAGCCAGCCAGCCAACCAACCAGCCAACCAACCAACCAGCCAGCCAACCAGCCAACCAGCCAGCCAACCAACCAGCCAACCAGCCAGCCAACCAGCCAGCCAACCAGCCAGCCAGCCAACCAGCCAGCCAGCCAACCAGCCAGCCAGCCAACCAGCCAACCAGCCAGCCAGCCAGCCAGCCAGCCAACCAGCCAGCCAACCAGCCAGCCAACCAGCCAACCAGCCAACCAGCCAGCCAACCAGCCAGCCAACCAGCCAGCCAGCCAGCCAGCCAGCCAGCCAACCAGCCAGCCAACCAGCCAACCAGCCAGCCAGCCAGCCAGCCAACCAGCCAGCCAACCAGCCAACCAGCCAGCCAACCAGCCAGCCAGCCAACCAGCCAGCCAGCTCTTTTAGAATAGCTACATTAGCTAACATTAGCTGCATGCATGTGGAGCTCACATACCATGCTGCCATGCGTGGCACTAGCTGCAGTTATTATCAACCCCCTCGAACAACATGCATTTACAAATGTGAGGTAACACGTACAGCTTTGTTATATCACCACGATGTCCGATGATCAGATGTCTCTCACATGGACCATGCGTGTCTTCGTTCATCCAGACAGTTTTAAGGAAATGACATGTTGTTGATATCGTGCGGTGTCGCACGTTGGACACGTCACTTAAATCCCTGCCAATCGGAATGTGGTAAACCTCCTCATGGCCATTCTGTTAGTATTCAGACACTAAAATGAGCTAAAATGCAAAAATGTCACCAACAAATCACTCAATCAGTTGAATTGAGTCCATCTTAATGCAAGGATAATAGTTAGTGTCATTTTGGAATCAATATCTAATTTTTGTAGATAAAAAGTTCTATTCACACAAGGCCTGCCTATAACTGTGTAATTGTAATTGTACATTTAAATTGAGTTTTTATTTTTGTGCTTGCTGGGATCTGTAATGATGTAATGCAAAATACATATTTAATGTAGTAAATATTGTCAAATAGTAAGTAGTATATATAGTATAGCATATTTAATTCAAACTTTCAATCTGGATTCAAATACTACACATTTATTTTATAGAAATATAATTTTAAATATTTAATTAAAATCTAAAGATTTAAATCTGAGATTTACCCTTTGCCAGATGTATTATATTATTATATTTGAGGAAATGTATGCTAATTAACCCAGGGTCATTCAGGGTCAGTGATCAGACAACAGTGTCTAAACCTTGATTTCTGTGTGAGATTGGGCCACTCCACTGTATTATTGTGTCATTGTCATTGCCTGGTAATGTCATAAGATTGTCTGAGATAAGACTGGGGCTACTGAGTATAATGGTTGGAAAACTAATTATTATGAGACACTGGAGGAACGCAGGGGAGCCGTCTTTCCAGGAATGGCTTATGGAGTTGGCAAAGGTGGCAGCATACGAACAAATGTCCTTCAGGACTATGGACAGAAATGAACAATACACAGCAAAAGGAGGCTACTTGGGATATATTGCTAGTCGGTAGTAAGACTTAAGTTGACAAATTGGATGAGTGATGAATGTAATCTATGGGTGCTTTTTTATTTTATATTTTGTTCTTTTCTCTGTATTATTTCTGTTTGATGACAGCAATACTTATTCTGTGATATTGTTACCATTTTATACAAACGTATAAGTCAAGAAATGTGTTTATTGAAAAATTCAATAAAATACTGATTACAAAAAAAAAGACGGGGGCTACTGGGGCACCGTTAATGTTATTGTGTAGTTGCTAAGTAACATATAGAAAAATATACTGTATAGCCCTAAACCTAACTCTAACCCAACTCAATATTCCTTTTTTTGGTTGATATTTAATTTTTAATCAGATATTTAGATATAATTTAAATGTGTATTTTTTGCTAAATAGTATGTGTATTTAAATGTATATTTTTTTTCTAAAAAGAAAATGTAAATATTTAAATTTGTTAATTTGAGACTCTCTCTCTCTCTCTTGACCAGATCTAGGCAGATTTCTAAATATTGTTCAATATTGTACAAATGGCATCCTATAGGAAAAGAAAAGATTGAAAAGATTCAAACTCTGAAGTCTTTCTGACACCAATGTACTTGATGACCCCAGACTCAGACTTTTTTTGGTCAGCATTTATTTTGGAAGTATTCCCCAGGAGTCCAGTCTAAAGGCATACACAACCCACATGTGACGCAGGAGTCTGCGGGGTGATCGTGTTTACCTTGGCCCTGTTGTGCAGTTTAAAGTACAGGATATATATTTACCACAGGTTGCTTGGACCTAGTCCCACACTGTCTCCTCCTGACTACCTGCCCGCTACAACCCTCAAAATGAGTCCCCTGGGTATCGTGCTGGTTTTGGGGCTACTGGCGGTGGGGACCTGGGCACAGTTGATATCCACAGCATATCCACCATGTGATTCACTGGAGGCAGAGACCGCAGCCTTGGTGGCACAAGACTACCTCAACGCCCAGCACACTCACGGCTACAAATACAGGGTGAACAGGATTGAGGAGTTCAAGATTCTTACCATGGTGAGGAGGCAGTGCTAGCATGAACAATTGATCATGCAAAATACCATATACGGTACTATACTGTTTGTATGATATGTTTGAATTGTAATGTCTCTGAACTAACACTGGATGATATTGTCCTACAATATAAACTCTAGCCTGAGAAGAACCGAGGAGAGAACAATCTTTAGATATCATTATGGGTAAAGAATTGACAGCTTTCATCTTATAGTTACATAATACATTAATATGCCATTACAGATTTTTAATACAATACTAGATCTGATACTCTGATGTGTTTTATTATTGTAAATCAATCTTACCTAGATTTATACTATAATCTAAACTGTAGGTTTTTCAACTGGTGTCCTGTTAAAACTAAATACAGTGTTTTCGGTTACCTGTGTATATGCTGATAAATATGCTGACTAATTTGACAGAAGCTATTTACTTTTGGGTGAATCAATTGTATGAAAGAACAGCAAAAATCTCAGTTCAAAGGCATACTTTAGCACTGCGAAAAAAAGACACTACTGAGCATCTATTTTACAACCTCCTAATTTAACCCTGAGCTATTGTAACGCCATTCATCCATGTAATGTTATCTCCTATTATAACTCAGCCTGGTGGGGGAGAATACTATAGTATGGAGCTGGACCTTCTGGAGACGTACTGCCATGTTCTGGACCCCACCCCTGTGGCCAACTGCTTAGTTAGACCCAAAGCTTTGACGGTGAGGCCATATCTCCACCATACAATTAATATAAGCTCAGAAATTGGGTAAGTGAAGACACAGATATGAGCTACTGTTTCACAACAGGCCTATTAGATCTATCGCTCAACAATGCCTCCTGGTGGTTGTATTGCCAAGGTAAAAGTGCCTCATATTGTGTGGAAAAAGCCTGTTGACTGTCGTGGTAAGTGTTATAGTTATAATAATTGCGTTGCATTGAGTCATAAATTGGGCCATTGATCTAGAACAAATAGGAACAATGTATCTGCAATGAACCAATAGAAACTTTTGAGAAATACTCTATGTCATGTTGTTTATTTCCTGTGTGTAGGTTAAAACTATTACATTCATGCCAGTGCATCCTTGGTAATATTGTTTTGCTTTCTTTATCTAGTCAGTGGAGGCAGATTGTGATGTGGTGTTGGCAAAAGTTGGGGCAGTTTTGTCTGTCACAGCTTTCAAGTGTAAAACTGACGGTAAGTGTATGCCACTGGCAGTGTCTTTGCTATAAAAATAAATTTTAAAAAGAGTTAATCTCTTTCTTTAATACCAACTAGATTATATAATAAAGTGAGTACACATCCACACGCACACACAAACTCATGAGCTCCTCTCTCTGTCTGACACCATGTATAGAATCCACTGAGGACCTTTGTCTAGGCTGTCCTTCGCTCCTTCCCCTCAACGATACTGCGGGCCTGGCCGTGGTCTCTGCCTCCATCAGCACCTTCAATCTCAACAAAACTGGCAATGCATCCCTGTTTGCCATTATGGACGTTGGACGAATGTCAACTCAGGTGAATGTGATCACATGATCATTATGTTGCCTAGCAACATAACAGTTATCACCCCTTAGCATTTCTCAACATTTTACTTATTAAAAAGGTAATAAAGGTACCATCTGATACATTCAGGTTGTACCTCTAAAGGCCAATGCACACGGCCCCGATTTTGTCGCACCGCCGAATTCGATTCCATTGTTTTGAATGAGACAATGCACACGGCGTGCGATGCGATGCGATTTTGTCGCACGGCAACATTCGATTCTCCATTCACACCAATTGAAATAATTCAAGAGAATTGAGAATCGAATGTTGTCGTGCGACAGAATCGCACGCCGTGTGCATTGGCCTTTACTTCCAAATGAATCCCACTCATTGTGGCATAACAATCTTTTCACTTGTGTCATCTTTGATTGTGTGTATTAGATCGTGTCTGGTGGAGCCGCGTACATATTAGCAGAATATGCCATCGTGGAGACTAACTGCACAGCTATTGACAACGATAACTGTGTGCCCCTGAACCACACTCTGGCCGTAAGTATACAGCGTACATATACACTACTACTGTATCTTGAAAGGAACAAAAAAAACGGATGAAGTAAAGGTTAACAATAGGCATGTGTTCCCTTTTCTTGACCAGCAACATGGCTTTTGTCAAGTAAAAGGAGACGGTTCATTCAACTGCAATATATTTACGGTAAGAATAAAATATTTATTACACTAATGTTTGTCCCCCCCAAATTTTGGGGGGGTATTTCGTGTTGTATGTAGACAAAAGCTTTACACAATCTCTTGTCCTTACAGACTCCTCCTATAGGCAATGGCACGGTGGCAGTCCCACCGCCAGTGGTCCACGTCCACACTGGCAACGCCCTCCCAGTCATTGACGGCCTGAGGTTCCACAAACTCACTACCCTCCACGACCCGAACCTCATCGGCCTTATGTCTTCAGAGTCAGGAGAGTCAGACGAGGTCCCTGTAGTCGTTGGCGCTGTCGTTCCTGTAGAGGAAGTTGGCGCTGTCGTTCCTGTAGTTGGCGCTGTCGTTCCTGTAGAGGGAGATGGCGCTGTCGTTCCTGTAGTTGGCGCTGTCGTTCCTGTAGAGGGAGTTGGCGTTGAGGTTCCTGTAGTTGGCGCTGTCGTTCCTGTAGAGGGAGTTGGCGCTGAGGTTCCTGTAGTTGGCGCTGTAGTTCCCGTAGAGACAGTTGGCACTGACACAGCTTCTGTGGGCAGTGAAGGGCCTGTTTTATCAGTGGTAAAGAGACAGGTCCCTGCAGCAGATGCTCCTGCCATTCCTGCCATTCAGCCAGTGACCATGCTGCTGCAGCCAGTGTGCCCAGGGAAGGTCAAATTCTTTAGTTAGTACTTCTGATCGCAAAAGACTCTTCACTATTGCAATGATCAACTGCAGCGGGTTTTTACCATATTGATGCATATAGAACAAAGGCATGAGTGTGGTGCCACCTGACAGTCTCTCCATTTTGACGTCAAGAGACTTATCAATTGGTTAGGTAGAGATTTACTGTTGGCTACTTAGTAAGTAGTAGTTGTTATGGTGCTAAGCATGTGAAGAACTACATAGTATGGTTTTTGTGTAGTCTATACTGCTCTGTCTAATACCCGAGAATAATAAAGATTTACATTCACTGATCATGTGTCTTTAAACGTGCAATCCTTAATTAGTTCTTCAGCCAAATGGCTGGCCACTTCTTTAAAGTTGGTGAAATGTGACAAGACAGTCCATGATATTGAAATTAGAGTTTTAAGCACATTTTAAAAATGTGTACAAGTAAAGTAAAATAACCTTATATTTTGGGTTATTATGCTAAGCCATGACAGTTGTACCAGGCTACTATGGCATTTTTGTTTTTTTAAGCTATTTTATTGACAGATACAGTAGAGATTTAGACAGGAAGGATGGGTGAGAGAGAGAGGAGGGATGACATGCAGGATGTCCCCGGCCGGAATTGAACCGGGGACCCTGCGGTTACATGGTCAACGCTTAACCCGCTACGCCACCTAAGCAACTATGGCATTTTAAGTCATATCCTTCCAGGATTAATCAATACTGTATCCTGAAGTGAAATGACCAGCAGAAGAAATCCCGGGTGTGTCTGTAACAGCTAATGTGTTTTTGACCTCAGATACTGCATAGGAGGAGCCAGAGGGTTCACTCCAGATCCATTTGCGTCTGTACATGGACATCTGCACATCTGGAAAAATAAGGACTGGCTGTTTGTTTTTTTTACAAATATCTGCACATTGTCCTTTTTGATTTGAAGTAAACATGTGTAATGTCCAGGATCTTAAGATATTACGAAATATTGACAATTTAGAAAAGTAATATTCCAGTAACACATGTGCAAGGTCACACAAATAATCATTAGTTTTTTTTCTCCATTGTATACACACAAAACATTTTACTATTCTGAAAACTTGAAGCAAAACTTGTATCAACGTATCGACCCCAGACTGCTAAACTCTAATGCTAAAAGCATCATTCCATAGTTTTTTTCCTGAGTGGGGCAGTCCCACTAAATTTTTCATTTTTATTGACAGATATAGTAGATATTTAGACAGGAAGGATGGGTGAGAGAGAGAGAAGGGATGACATGCAGGATATGTCCCCGGCCGGAACATGGTCAACGTGGTCAACGCTTAACCCGCTACGCCACCTAAGCGCCCCTAATCCCATTGTTTTCACGTCTCACCTGTTCAAACTCTGTTGGCAAAACACGTCAATCATGTGTCAGAGCATAAAAGAGGCCTCAGGTGACCTCTACTGTGTTGGGGGGAAAATGGAGCAGCATGGAAAACAGAGAGGAAGAGGAAGAGCAGGAGGAAGAGGAAGGCAAGCCAGTATGAAGTCCTTGCAACTTTGGTTGAACATGTACTCAATCATGGCCTAACAATGACCGAAGCTGGGCAGCAGGCCATCCGAAATTTGAGCCACTTCATGGTAGCCTCAGTATTTCAGCATTTAGAGATGAGAATAGGTAAGTAACCACTTCAGTAATAATAATAATAATGGATTTTATTTATAAAGCACTTTACATTTCAAGAATCTCAAAGTGCTACAGTCAATAAAAGAAACAAAAACAGCACAACACAATAAAGATCACTAAAAACATCAAAAGCAGAAAGGTTACTGTGGCATAAAACTAAATACAAAAATAAATACAAATCTGGCTACTGGAACGCTTTGTTAAAAAGATGAGTCTTAAGTCCGCTCTTAAAAGAGTCGACCGACTGTGGTGCTCTCAGGTGGGCAGGGAGGGCGTTCCACAGTTCGGGGGCGATGGAGCAGAAGGCCCGGTCTCCCATGGAGCGGAGGTGGGTTTTGGTGGGTTTGAGGAGGTTTGCGTTTGATGAGCGGAGAGTGCGAGTGGAGGGGCTGTGGGATTTGACCAGGTCCTTGAGGTAAGGGGGTGCGTTGCCGTGAATGCATTGATGAGTTAACAGTGAGATTTTGTAAATGATCCGAGAGGAGATGGGAAGCCAGTGTAGTGAGTGGAGGATGGGTGTGATGTGATCGTATTTGTGCACTCAGTAGTCTTCTACACTCTCTACAGTAATTGTAACTTTATGGTTTCTATGGATACACATTAGCTACAGATGTTATATCAGACTCTTGTGACCTGCACCGTGGCAGCAGAAATATGTCCATCTGTCTCCCCTTCATGGCCATAAGCAGTGCACACTGGGTAATCAGGCCGCCTCACATCGTACCCGTGTGACCTGGATGTCAAGGTCAGAGGTCACCTGTAAGACAATGACCTCAAACACGGGCCATAGCAACCAGTGCCAGAAAGCTGAAGGTTGACTGGTTGCCGAGTCAATTTTCTGATTTAAATCCAATTGAACATGCATTGAATTTGCCTAAAAGACGGCTGCAGTCCAGTAGCAGACTGGCCATTGGTAGAATTCCTGGTGGTTCCAGTGGATCTGTGGGCCAGTGAGACATACTATTTTGTGGGTGCAGTCAGTGTGAGCACAAACCTTAATCAATGTGCATTTATACCCAAGGCACAAAGCCTGAGTTCCAATGAAAGATTGGACTTTGGAAGCAAAGTTAGACAGAGACCTCATCACTGCTTTGACAAACGAGCAAGAGAACAGTCTCAGAGTCCAAATCTCTTGGGTTTGGTTCTTTTGAAATGACCCGTAGGAAATCAAACCCCACTACCCGAAGACCCCCCAATAAAGAGTACTTTTAATGATTAGTTTCCATAATTTTATTCATAATTAAAGGTAAAGACTGGGTGCTTCTGATGGCGATAATCTCTTGTTTGACTGGCCACCGTGGTTTCGTGAACTGAAAGAGAAGGATACACATTAACTGCACCATTTTCAATTGAACTCAATCACTTTTGTAAAATGCAGTTCACATGGATCAACACAACAGACACGGGCAATACAATGAAAAATAAAACAACATACCATATGGTTGGCGGTCAGCAGTGGTCTTGACCGCTGAGAGAAAACCTCCGTCATTGGAGCTTCATGGCCCGGGAATCTTTGTCACCACTAGACATTCCATAGGGTTGGACTTTTGGGTGCAGAGAACATGTAAGGTCATACTGCACTAAGGGTTGACGTTTTCTGGCAGAAGCTGAACCGTACATTGGTGGTTGCTGGTTATAGAGCTGAACATTATGACTGCATTGGAGGCTTCTCAGAGGGCTTATTGGGCTCCGTGGCAGGTGTTGAATTTCAAAGGGACTGAACCGACTGTTCAGAGGGTTTGTTGGAGTCAGTTGCAGGCAGTACAAAGAGCCTTTCAAGCAGCCAGTCTTAGTAAACAGGACGCAAACAGACTCAAGTTATCCATGGATTTTTTAATTATTTTTCAGTCTTTAAAGTTGTGGGTCCTATAGGATGGATGGGAGGGATTGCATTGCGCTTGAATCGTACCATATAATGGTAGTGTTGATGAAAAGAGATGGGCGGGGGGCAGCAATTTGAGAACCCAGGAGAACAGACTGGAGGACAGATAGTAGGTGGTGGTATGACAGGTGTAAGTTGAGCAGGAGGGGGACTATTAACTAGTTGGGGCATCTGGGGTAAGAGAGGTGTAGGATTAAAAGGTGTATTCCCTGAGGTACATGGGTAGGGACAGGGGGGTTGCAAAGCAGGAGCAGGGTTTTGGTCAGGAGGGGGACGCGTGCCTTGTTGGGGCCACTGGGGGTAGAAGGGATATGGGTAAACGTGTGGTACATCGGTAGTAGGTGGTGGTATAACAGTTGGAGAAGGAGTAGGAGGGGGACGCGTGTCTTGTTGGGGCCACTGGGGGTAGAAGGGATATGGGATATTCCCAGGGCCCTTGGGTACATGGGTAGGGACCGGGGGTTGCACAGCAGGAGCAGGATTTTGGTCAGGAGGGGGACGCGTGCCTTGTTGGGGCCACTGGGGGTAGAAGGGATGTGGGTAAACGGGTGGTACATTGCCCTGTGGGGCTTGGATAGTAGGTGGTGGTATGACAGGTGGAGGCTGAGTAGGAGGGGGACGCGTGCCTTGTTGGGGCCACTGGGGGTAGAAGGGATATGGGTAAACGGGTGGTACATTGCCCTGTGGGGCTTGGATAGTAGGTGGTGGTATGACAGGTGGAGGCTGAGTAGGAGGGGGACGCGTGCCTTGTTGGGGCCACTGGGGGTAGAAGGGATATGGGTAAACGGGTGGTATATTGCCCTGTGGGGCTTGGATAGTACGTGGTGGTATGACAGGTGGAGGCTGAGTAGGAGGGGGACTAGTAACTAGTTGGGGCCACTGGGGTAAGAGAGGTGTTGGATTAAGAGGTGTATTCCCAGCATCCTGAAATACAGGGGCTTGCACAGCAGGATCAGGGTTAGAGGCAGGCTGATATGGGCAGGACACTCTAATCTCACCCTCTCCAGCAAGTTCAAGGATGAACATCCCACCCTGAAACAAAAGTACAGGGAAATAGTTAAAGTAGTTAATCAAAAACATTCAAAATGAAAAAAATAGCATCCTCTCTAAATCATCAATGAAACCAATATTTATGTTGGCCTAAAATTGCAGGATGCTATACCTCGATTGCCACACAGGGTGCATAACGAGCGGATATGACCACACCCTCTGGATAAGCGACTACACTGTATCCGCACTGATGGGGAACCATCGTTAACGGCTGCCACTGGTCATTGACTGCAGGACAAGAATCAAACAGGTGAAACTCAATCAAATGCAGCCCTACCCACCAGTCAGAGACAACATGTAGGAAAAATAAAGATACACAACATGCTTACTATATCAAGGGGAAAACAGTATAAGGGTTTAGATTAACTGCTTACACTTCACTCTGATGTCCTCCTCAGAGATGGCCCACTCTATTTTCACAATCATGCCGTCAGGGTAGCAGGAAACCATAGGAGGAGGGGGACTAGTAACTAGTTGGGGCCACTGGGGGTAGAAGGGATATGGGTAAACGGGTGGTACATTGCCCTGTGGGGCTTGGATAGTAGGTGGTGGTATGACAGGTGGAGGCTGAGTAGGAGGGGGATTAGTAACTAGTTGGGGCATCTGGGGGTAGAAGGGATATGGGTAAACGGGTGGTACATTGCCCTGTGGGGCTTGGATAGTAGGTGGTGGTATGACAAATGTAGGCTGAGTAGGAGGGGGTATAGTAACTAGTTGGGGCATCTGGGGTAAGAGAGGTGTAGGATTAAAAGGTGTATTCCCTGAGGTACATGGGTAGGGACAGGGGGGTTGCACAGCAGGAGCAGGGTTTTGGTCAGGAGGGGGACGCGTGCCTTGTTGGGGCCACTGGGGGTAGAAGGGATATGGGTAAACGTGTGGTACATCGGTAGTAGGTGGTGGTATAACAGGTGGAGGCTGAGCAGGAGGGGGACTAGTAACTAGTTGGGGCCACTGGGGGTAGAAGGGATATGGGTAAACGGGTGGTACATTGGCCTGTGGGGCTTGGATAGAAGGTGGTGGTATGACAGGTGGAGGCTGAGTAGGAGGGGGACGCGTGCCTTGTTGGGGCCACTGGGGGTAGAAGGGATATGGGTAAACGGGTGGTACATTGGCCTGTGGGGCTTGGGTAGTAGGTGGTGGTATAACAGGTGGAGGCTGAGTAGGAGGGGGACTAGTAACTTGTTGGGGCCACTGAGGGTAGAAGGGATATGGGTAAACAGGTGGTACATTGCGCTGTGGGGCTTGGATAGTAGGTGGTGGTATGACAGGTGGAGGCTGAGTAGGAGGGGGACGCGTGCCTTGTTGGGGCCACTGGGGGTAGAAGGGATATGGGTAAACGGGTGGTACATTGCCCTGTGGGGCTTGGATAGTAGGTGGTGGTATGACAGGTGGAGGCTGAGTAGGAGGGGGATTAGTAACTAGTTGGGGCATCTGGGGGTAGAAGGGATATGGGTAAACGGGTGGTACATTGGCCTGTGGGGCTTGGATAGAAGGTGGTGGTATGACAGGTGGAGGCTGAGTAGGAGGGGGACGCGTGCCTTGTTGGGGCCACTGGGGGTAGAAGGGATATGGGTAAACGGGTGGTACATTGCCCTGTGGGGCTTGGATAGTAGGTGGTGGTATAACAGGTGGAGGCTGAGTAGGAGGGGGACTAGTAACTAGTTGGGGCCACTGGGGTAAGAGAGGTGTTGGATTAAGAGGTGTATTCCCAGCATCCTGAAATACAGGGGCTTGCACAGCAGGATCAGGGTTAGAGGCAGGCTGATATGGGCAGGACACTCTAATCTCACCCTCTCCAGCAAGTTCAAGGATGAACATCCCACCCTGAAACAAAAGTACAGGGAAATAGTTAAAGTAGTTAATCAAAAACATTCAAAATGAAAAAAATTGCATCCTCTCTAAATCAATGAAACCAATATTTATGTTGGCCTAAAATTGCAGGATGCTATACCTCGATTGCCACACAGGGTGCATAACGAGCGGATATGACCACACCCTCTGGATGAGCGACTACACTGTATCCGCACTGATGGGGAACCATCGTTAACGGCTGCCACTGGTCATTGACTGCAGGACAAGAATCAAACAGGTGAAACTCAATCAAATGCAGCCCTACCCACCAGTCAGAGACAACATGTAGGAAAAATAAAGATACACAACATGCTTACTATATCAAGGGGAAAACAGTATAAGGGTTTAGATTAACTGCTTACACTTCACTCTGATGTCCTCCTCAGAGATGGCCCACTCTATTTTCACAACCATGCCGTCAGGGTAGCAGGAAACCATAGGAGGGTTGGGTGTCGACGGCCTTGTGGCAGGGCAGGACATTCTCATTGGCAAACCCCACAGACGCAAAGGGAGAACATAGCTATCCTCCTGTAAAGGAAATAAAGGTCCATCCTAAGTCTTACACAGAAGAGAATGAGTTACAGTTATTTTTGTATAATGATCCCCACCTCCAGGGTCACGTAGCAGCCATCATACGGTGCGACGAACATAAAGTCCCTCCTTGTTGCCCTCACAGTGTAACCACAACTATCGGGCAACTGGGACAGAGGCAAGGGAGACAGGAGCCTTCCTGCAAGAGAAAGACTAAAGGTCAAAACATTGTAATTTGGGGTATTTTTATTTATTTTAGTCAGTGACAAGGAAATTAGTTTTTACCCCCAATAACATCATGGATCCTTGTCATTATTTTGATTACAGAAGGTTAAAAACACATCGGATATGCAGAGACAATGATATGGTGATGTAGATAATGTATCAGTATTTAATGTGAAGTGTCTAATTTAGGCTCCTCAATCCTGCTGCAAAAATAATGGATCAAAAAATACAAACACTTGCCTCTGTCCACATGAAATCCGGAGCCCGATGTAGACCTGGATGTGTCGTGGACCCTGAGTCTCATAGAGCCACTGACACATTCTACCCGTGGTTCCATCTGTAGGAGACGCTCCACCGCTGGACTATTGGAGCTAAATGTGCTGTACACTTGTCCCTTAAGGTACTCGGGCTCATTCCACCCTTTGAAACAAATGAGAAGTCAAGTCAAGTTGATTTGTATAGCACTTTACGTACAGCAATGCTGAGCCAAAGTGCTTCACAGTAAAAATAGATAAAATGCAGGAAACAAGCAAGCACAGTGCACACAACACAATGCAACACAAAACATGGCAAAATCAAAAGAGAAGACAAAAAGGACCAAAACAATAAAGCAATAAGACAAGACAATAAGAGCCAGGGACCAACAACAAAAACCACAAAATAATAAAAAATAAAAAAGGCATATGCCATGCATGTTTAAAAAACGCTATTTTCTCCTCAAATTGTAATTAAGCAACGAATGGGTTCCAGAACTGTAGCGCTCAACCCCCCATTTACAATGGCAGGTGCAACTGCTTAAGCAAACAAAATTCTTGATTGACAAGGATGGCAATACAGGCTACTCATTAGACTGAATGCTGCAGTGGAGTACACATACTACTAACTAATCCAAGTTAATGCTAATTTGTAATGGTAAAACATACTTGTATACACTGTAGCAATCTTGGCAAATGGAAGGCCACCATCAGCCTCCCGAGACAATCCCATTTATGTTTCTGAATAACGACTAAAGCAAATATGGCCTCGTGCCAAATCTATACATACCCATATCCGACTGGTATTCAGCAGCACCATCATTCAGGGAGTTATTAACCATCCACATCTTTGGAAAAACTGGCTTCTTTTCTTTGCTTGTCGTGTGACCAAGAACGAGCCTTCCAGACCGCACACCATCTCCAGACTTGTTATTTGGGCCTCTGTCATTCTGAGCTGCATTCCCTGTTAAATCTGTTAAATGGACTTTCACAACTTTGGATGAATCTGATTTTGTCCGCGTTAATACACCGCCATGACTACAAGCGCTCAGATAAAACAGAATCAGGCGTATCAGAGCTTGGCGGCCCCCTTTCCCTTTCCAAGACATTGGAATAAAAAAAGCACTTTTTGCGCACACACGCCAGACCACCACTTCAGTGTGACGCAAACGTCGATTTCGTGGCGGTCACAAGAGTTTATACGACTCGTTTATGGACTGCGCATGATTACCGACCAATCTCGCATGCACAGGTGTCAGCAATTTCAGCTTGTAATATTATTATTATTATTATTATTATTATTATTAAACACGATGAGTGTTTTGCGTTATGCTTTGAAAATAATAATAATAATAATAATAATAATAAACTTTTGCCAGTGACGCGCGTGCGTCGAGGTAAAAAACAGATCAGTAACAGATAAGCGCGTCTGATTACTCGCAACCAATTATGGGAAGGATGTCTAAGGATGTCTATTTCTAATCAGTAAATATGTTCTGGATAGGCTACACATTTTCTAAGAGACATTTCTTCGTAGTGGAGTAAAGCCCTCATCTTTTCACAAGTTAGATTAGGGTAGTGAAATGTATCTGCTTTTAACATGAGACCATACTGTATAATCATTAGAAAGAAATATACAAATTTGACTTTTAAACAAACCTTAACTTCAAACAAAGTATGTAGGTCTACTATAATGAAATGTTATGTACACGTTTGAACTATCATGAACTATAGAGGACAATAAAGCATGTACTATAATAAAGTAATATGCTATGTAAACTTAATAGAGGATTATAACAGTACAACAGAGGTAGCGAGCTCTTGCTTTCCTCTGACACCGCAGTTTAAATATCCTGCTACAAAGTGCTTTCACAGACCATAATACAGGACCGGTTCTGCCTTCATTCATCTTAAATCAGAATAATTCTGCTGTTTTGGTGATGACTGGCAAAAAGTTGGATAAAAATGTGTAAAAAGTTACAAATTAACTGTAAATAAGGAGTGTGCTTTTCCCGTTGAAAGGTGGGCAAGATGGAAATCTATGTTTATTTTTTTTACTAATCTTACTATCCTTGTAACTATTTTCATTTTTTTTTTTTTTGTCTTGTGTGTTTGTACTATCCTACCTTTCTGCCCGATGGATATTATTTTGTTTGTGGTTTCTTTTCTCCTATTGACGTGCAGTAAGTGTCCCTTGATGTTTATTTGAAACATTGATATGGACGTGGAGTGGAACTCTGTACAAGCCTTCTGGGCTTCGTTCCCTCCTTGCACAATTTCTTGTGTGCTAAATAAACAAACTAAACTAAACCAAACTAAACTAAACTAAGGAAGGCGGACACCAACGGTAACATTAGGCCTACCATCATTTCGCTGACAGCCGACAATTTGACGTTGTCGTGTTAACGTTATCAGCGTTAGATAGCTTTCTGTTGCTTTAGTGATGTTGACACTAGATACTCTTGTTACCCAGTGAACAATTTTACGTTGATTAGACGTCTAAACAACGTCTAAATGGCCCTTAGACGTCTAGGCGAAATTGAGGCTAAATACCCGCCAAATTGGAAATTTAAAAAACGTCTATGTTTAGACGTTGAAATGCCGTTGAAACATAGACGTTGTTTCAATTTCCAATTTAGCCTAAATTTAGCTTAATTATAACCTAGACATTGAAACACCGGTGTTTAAACGTCTAGGCTAAAACAAAGCCAAATGGAGGTGAAATTGAAACGACTGTTTCTATAGGCATTTCAACGGCAGACTATATATAGCTGTTGAAATGCAGTTTAAACAGACGTTTCAATTTCCAATTTCACATCAATTTAGCTTTGTTATAGCCTAGACGTTTAAACACTTAGTATAAGTAGACAAATACAATTTTCATGAGTAATAAGTAAATATAAATAAGGAAATATGAATAGGAACATGTATTTATTTAGGGAACTAGTAAATACGAAATAAAAATAAGGAAAAAAGAATATTAAATATTAACAATGTTGATTGTTGTGGAACATTTAACAACATAATAACAACATATCATAATAACAATTAAATAGGAACATTTAACTAGTAAACATTTAACTAGTAAATACAAAATAAAAATAAGGAAAAAAGAATATTAAATAATAACAATGTTGATTGTTGTGGAACATTTAACAACATATTTACAACATTTTTAATAACATAACAATTAAATAGGAACATTTAACAACATAATAGTTTTTATTGACAGTTATGAGACAACATTTAGGTTGTCTTCTGTCTGTAGCCAGCACCGCCCATTCTGCCTGGGGCCTGCTTCAGGTGATCTCCGATGCTCGCCCTTGCCTCCACCTCTGTGACCTTTTTTAGTTTCATGACAGCCTCTGTAATTAAATAAAGCAAAATAAAAGTTATTTTCACAGAAGAATCCCATTTAAAACTTTAAAAAGCAAGAGTAAAGAGCCAGATAAATTGTGGATTGCCTACTATGTGCCAAAGAAAATGTAATATGCTTGAATGTCTGGTGCCCTGTAGCTCTTGTTCCTATAGTGAGCAAATGTTTGACACTCGCCACAAAATAATCTGTAGTATGCTACCACCCACCCTAGACCCCCGTGTATGGATAGTAGAGTTGAAGCCGTTGCTATAGACAACAAACCTTTAGTGCACACCTTTTTGATCATGTCAAGTTAGCTGATGACGGTGCAGGCCTGATCAACAACAACATGGCGGCCTACAGTACAGAGGATAAGTTAACCACCTAGTATAATGCTGCCTGGAAAATTACCTCAGCATCGACAAGACCAAGGAGCCGATTGTGGACTATAGAAAGGGTAGCAAGAGGAAGAGAAGAAAAAAGCCCCACCCCTTGCAGATTCAATGCTTCTTGCCCAGTTATCGGTTCCAACCTACCCAATATGACACGGTACAGGGCAGTCTGCCCAAAGGCCCTCTTGTTCCGCGGCCCCCCACCACTGATGTTGAAAAGGGACATCAGGCTATTTGTCATGCATCTGTAAGAGAGAGGAGGAAAAGCCGTTACATGACTAATGTGCATTATGGGTGAAATTATGTTATACATGAAGTCAACCTGCGTCTTTGTTCATGCATTTAAATACCTGTCCATCATCTTGTTTATGCAGTCCCTTGCACTTTTCCCTCCGATCCTCATCATCACGGAGGTCTGTGTGGAATTTTTTTTACAAATCATGTACAATCATTTCAACCCTTTGAAGTTTAAATATTTTGCCATCTCCATTGAACTCATTTTCAGGTGTATTATACATTGAACTCATTTTCGTGTATATTACATTTTTGGGGGTTTAAATTTGTCGCGGTAAATGCAGCCGTAAACTTTTATTTTAAATTATCACCATGCTTTGTCGGAAATGTTCCTTCTTCAGCTCCTCCTCCTGCTCTGTGAACTCTGTTTCTGTCCCCAGCTGTCGCAGTGAAAATGTTTGCCCTGGCTCTCTCCTCCTCACCTCGTCCAAAATTTCGAGGAGTAGGCCCACAACTCTCTTCTGGAATGCTGATGTAAATCACAATGTAATAAGTTAAACAAAGTGAAAACATTCCGTGCTTAAGCAAACCGCAAAGATCTCACAAATATAACCATTTCTGACTGAGGCAATGGAAGGAGCTTCTTCTTTTGTATTTTCACATACTTAACAGGACTGAAGTCAAATAACATGAAATGTTACTAGCTTCAATTGGAATTCTTACTGTTCTCTGAGACTGGGTGTTTGTCTTTAGGTCCTGTTGAGATAGAGAGCATACGAACAAGTTTGCTAAATCAGTTTGGAGCAGAAGAAAAAAATCACAAACATGCAGATAATCGTGAGATGCATTTGAATACATACGTTTAGGGGGAGTCAGGCTTTTCTGGGGTGTACCAACAACAACATGTACCAACAACAACATGATTTGAACACGAACCTCTAGGAGTCCTGGTCTGTGCTGGTGGAGAGTCAGAGAGGGCCACTATTGAAATGAGAATGAAACATGTTAGTGATACAGGTCACTAATATAGACCTGTAAGCTTCTTACTATCAAAAGGAAGTACCATTGGAGCTCTGTGCCCTCTGTGGAGTCAGGCGTTTCTTGGACAAGCCTGAAACATAGAATGATTTGTATTCAACTGTTAAGGGTCGCTCTAGACCTCATCTGTGTCAAAACATCAACAATAACTAAGACATGCTGTGACAACGTGATTTGAACACGAACCTCTAGGAGTCCTGGTCTGTGCTGGTGAAGAAATGAGGGCCCTGGACCTTGATATTTGACTCAGCCTTCTATGTGTCAAGCCTGAAACAGCCTCTGGTGCAGCAGTCTCATCTTCCGGTGCAGCAACTTCATCCTCTGGTGCAGAGTCTAATTCTAAGAGCTCTCCATCTGAGCCACTGGAGTCTGGATTTTCCCCAAAGTCCTCATGCTCCTCTGTTTCGTCATTACTCTCATAGTTAGAGCTTTGCTGAGTCAAGTTAGACACGTCCTCTTGCATGTCCCCCTCCTCACGTGTGTCCCCCCCCTCCTCCTGCTGTGGCACATTCTCTTCAGATGGCTCTTCATCACTGCTTGATGCTAAGGCAGCATCCAATCTAGCCCTTTTTCGTTTCCAGTCCCTTACATAGTTGGAAGCCATGTTTATGTGTGGTGTGTAAGTAACATACAACTCACCAAATAGTGTAAAGTACTGGTGTCAGCCACCAGCTGAGAAACTGGAAAAGAAACCAGAAGTTCGTAAATTACACAATACACAGCACCATTAGAACTGCACATGAGCAGTATTGCAGTTTGATATTGATGATTGAAATGGAGACTATTTACAAAGGATGAGTCAGGTCATAAATTCATACAGAAAAATTCCAGTTAAATCAATAACTAGGGGTGTAACGGATCACCAAACTCACGGATCGGATCGTGTCACGGATTTAGAGTCACGGATCGGATCATTTTCGGATCAACACAAAACATTTTATCTTTTTATAAAAACTACCTTTTCCTTGAACATCACTGCTGCAATCTGGTTGCCAAGTGAAACCTAACTTTACCTAAATAATAAAGTGAACATACATTTAAACATGGTATATAAAAAAAAAGCAAATAAAGCAAAGCAGCCTCAAGTTTATAACTTCATATTCATTTTCAAAAAGATGATGTCCACATTGTCTGGGGTGAGGGTAGATCTATTTGCAGTCACTATGGCTCCTGCTGTGGAGAATAATCTCTCGCTAGGAACTGAAGTAGCAGGCACAGCCAGGTAGCGTGGCTCAAGCACGTTGACCATATTTTGAAACCCTCTGTTCTCCACAACGGAGTATGGCCTCATGTCTGTCGCGATAAACTTCCCAATGGAATTTGTAATGGCTTTAGCACGGTTTGAGTCTGCAGGAATGGGTTGTTTAAATGACATTTGGAGAAGTTGTTGAGCTACCTTTTTCTTGCTCCCCGGTCAACACACCAGGGTGATGTCGAGTCAGTGAGTACGTCACAGATTATTTTTTTCTCTCGCAGGGCTCAGGGTATCAGATTTCAGGGTATCAGGTTGCACACAGCTTCATGGCAACTCTACGTCGTGATTTACAAGAGACATTAACTAATATTAAGTAATGTTATTACTTGATTACATTTTGCTATTGTTCCGCAGGTACACATGCGTTCCGAACTGTGGAGGGTGGATTATCCGTGATCCGTTACACCCCTATCAATAACCCTTAAAATCAATAACTTAAAATAAAAAAAACACTGAAATTAAATGCCCACAATGAATCTCACAACCACAAATGTTACACATACCATTGTAAAATATATATGTATTTATAAATAAATGAATAAATTCTCATATCAACACCCACTTTCATCAAATAAAAAGTTCGTTTGGGATGAGATCGCCTGTCTGATCTGCTCTCCTGTCACTCAATTTGCAAGTGCAACAGTGTCTCTCAGTCAGTAAAAAACAATGGTGCCATTTCACTGACAAGAGTAAAGAGAAGGAGAAATGGCTCAAGTTTACAGGTTACCTCAATGTTTAGGTACCTATTAAGCATTGGGTTTAAATCCGAAATTTTAGGCTACCTAATAGGCGCACTTTCACTTGCGTTCATTGCAAATCGGCAGCAGCTAGCCAGCACTATTTGCCTGCAGTTAGACAAACCAAGGCCATAGCCTGTAACGTTAGCTAGCTCCACGCGGCCAATGGCGATTCCTAGAGTAGCCCTAACTTAAGCTTCCAATTCACCCAAAGCTGGTTAAACTCATAGCAATGACATTACGTTCTTTTCTGCAGTGTTTAACAAATAATCAAGTAACGTTATCTAAAACTCTAAAAACGTATCTAAAAATCTAGATAACGTTAACGTAGCTTTGTGTCGTAGGTTAGCACTTGCTAACCGCTTAGCTAGTTTCATTTACGTTCTTCGACAGCATGGTTTGTACAACGTAAAAACAACATATTTTTGTACTCACCCGCAAATACCCCTTCAAATACCCAGTTAATGAATTTGTACAAACCTTCGTGGTGAAAGGACAGGGTTTTCGACTTGCTTCACTGAAAATGTGATGTTTTCGCTGGTGAAACTGCTATGTGACCTTCCGCGGCGAGGATTAGAGGTGTGTGGAGAGGTGTGTGGTGCGATGACGTATGGTAAGAGCGACGCTTCATTGAACTGCTCTGCTCAAGTAATACTTTATTATTCATTAAGTGATGGTAAAAATGCCAGCACATGGATATATATAAATATATATCATCCCATAAGTGGGTAAAATGTATAAAAATAAGAAATTAAAGAAATGAAATAAAATCATCAAGTAATTTAAAAGTCATACTAGGCCACCTCAGTCCCTCCCCCTTTTGTCCTTTCTGGCTCATTCATTGGCTAACAGAGGCAGAATGGGGACGAGTGATTGGCCCTCAGACCTGTCAGGCATTTCTGTGCTTCATAATGAGCAGGAGGTGTATTGGGACTACCTGACATTTATTTATAATGAGTACATTGTAATTAACACAAAATGTTAAGAGATGTTAACTCCAAAATAAGATTTTGCTGGTCTGGAAAGGAGAAAGCTCAGCTGGAGGGAGCTCTGGGGAATGGAGGCAAGCAACATCAGCTTCATCATCAGAGCTACCTATGATGTGCTCCCATCTCCAAAAAACCTTCACCAGTGGTATGGTGAGGACCCAACCTGTGCCCTCTGCCCAACTCCAGCGACTCTCAAACACATCTTGTCCGGTTGTAAGACCAGCCTCACACAAGGCCGCTACACCTGGAGGCACAACCAGGTCCTCAAGAGCCTGGCAGCAGCTCTTGAGAGCAAGAGGAATACCACCAACTCCTTGCCCTTGAAAGCAACCAATTCCATCACGGCACCAGCATTCATCCGAGAGGGACAGAAAAAGTCCAACCATCCTCCAACCAAACCAGAAGCTGGACAGCTAGCCATGGCCCGGGATTGGAAGATGCTAGTGAATAAATGAATAAAATGTTTAAAATGTTTAAAATGTTTAAAATGTTTAAAACAAGCACATTTATTCAATTAAAAGCTTCACACACCAAAGCCACGTGTCATTATCACTCTGCCTGTCAAACGTGCGTGTGTGGATGTATCAACTCGTCTGGGACGTATTCTGACAGTTTAGAGGGGTTTAATAACGGTTTTAATGCATTTGAGATAAGTAGAAAATATGTTTAGACACAGACCGCATTTATCTGGGTTAAAGGACAGCGACGTATAGACGCAATTTAAACCACCACTTCCGCATGAATAACTATGCTAGACTACATGGAATCTCATACTACATGACGTCTGGGACGTATTCTGACAGTTTAGAGGGGTTTAATAACGGTTTTCATGCATTTAAGATAAGTAGAAAATATAGCCGTAATATAGCTGGTCTATATTTGGTTTATATTCTAGACGCGAGGTTGAAAAGACGTCTATTGCTCATTGGGTAACTAACATTGCCATTTTCATCTTTTAAAATTCATTCAAATTAACGTTGATTCATCCCATGTATAAACATGATTCTTACCTGTTTTGTTACACGTAGATGCGTGTTGAATAATACTAATAGTAGAGGTGGGAGGTTAGTCACACATGTGCAAGTCACAAGTCCTCAAGTCTCAAGTCTTAACCTTCAAGTCTCAAGCAAGTCCCAAGTTACTGTGGTGAGAAGTCAAGCAAGTCAAGTCGAGTCCCTGCTATAATAATTTTGCTATTTAGCAGACGCTTTTAATCCAAAGCGATGTACAATTACGAATTACAGGGACATTCCCCCTGGAGTAACTGAGGGCACACTAGTAGTGGTGTGGTTTCAGGCGGGATTTGAACTCACAACCTTATAACAAAATTACTTGGAAAAACAAGAAAAATCTCTGAATTGTTTGTTGGTAAACTTATCACACTGATACATGTAGAATCAGAATCAGAAAGTGTCAGAGTGAAACTATCAGAATGTCAGAAAGAATCAGAATCCTTTAAAATATTATTTAAATATGACGTGTGTATCATGAAATTGTTTAATTCTACTATGAAAATCAAATTGTTAATCATAAAAAGTGCCTATTTACACTTGTCTGTATCTTCATTTTAAATGTGTTATGCAACATTAGCCCATATAAGGGGGTGTTCTCACTAGAACATTTGCTTCACTTGAAAAACGGAGTTTAGGATAAAGTTCGCTTTGCTCTGCGTCGTTTGGAGCTGTGAGAACGCTCATTCGAAGTAACTTCCGGAGCAAATACCCGTCGGATGCTCCGCTTGAAAAGGGTGGTTTCGCTTCGGTTAGAAACTACACATCCATCACTTTGCTTCGCTTCTGGTGAGAACGCTGCTCGAGGCAGTCCATAGGAAAACAACAGCGCAGGCGTGTTGATCTGGATAAGAGCGGAACAACAGGCAATTCTCAATTTTTCGGACCAATCAACTACCACGTCTGTTGCTTCGATTGCGTATGTTACTTCGTTTACATGAAGGGCTGTGAGAACGCAAATCAGAGAAAATAATGTATGCAACAATGTTGCGAACTCATCCCCTTGCTCCGGGTCTCGATTCTGACTTTCATGTGAGAACATGACCTAAGGTACACTGTCTATATTATATCTGTATTCAGTAACTATACTGTGCTAGCCACCTAGGGGCCAAAAGCTAGTTTCAAGAAATAACACAACAGAAGAAGTCATTCTTAATACATTTATTAAATATAGCCAATGTTATTCCATTCACAGCAAGTCTAATCTTGGTATACACTTTTATTGTTGTCATTTATGGAGGAAAATTTACAGCACATCATTTGTTTAAAAAAATAAATAAGACAAACCAAAACGAAACTACTGAATCAACAATCAACATAACTTTTTAGGCTTAAGCTTTAAAGACATTTTTCCCCCTTTTTTTTTTTTACAATTTGTGAATGTAAGTTCGAAGCAGGAATACAAAGTATATTGTCGAAAATGTCAAACAGAAGGCTACAGTAACAAAAATAAACTTTTCTTTAAACAATGCCCTGTGATAAAAGGGGCCTCCGCAATAACCAATAGAGGTTATTTGCTTTGAAACTGGTCATGTACGTAACATGTAATGTCTGGAGAGAAGAAACGTTACTGGAACCACATGGTATCCCAATTTCAACTGCGCTTTAAATGAACTCGCGTCACGTTGCAACTTATCAATTTCTTTCACAGTCACTAGTTTTTTGCTTCAAACACATTTCTGAATGTGCTAGATGAAAAGTGACAATGGGAAATTTTGCTGAAAGAAAGGAATGACTACTTTTATTACAGCTCAGGGCAAACATGGAGAAGAATCCTTGAAAAAAGCTTACAAGAGAGACTGTAAAATACAGCAGGTTTAAGATAAGGTTATCAAAAAGTGTAAGAACTGTACAGGATAAGAAATCTTTACAAACTTTACACATAAAATCACAGAAGTACTTTTATAGTAAAAACAAAAGAGACAAACAAAACAATAGGAAAGCGCTGACTAAGAAAATCCAAAAATACAGCATTCTAACCACTGACTTATAATACAGGACATCACTGATGCCAGACGCTTTACACAAACAAACCTGGGAGGACAGGCCCCATTGGTTCATTTCTCTTAATTGAACAAACATAATCATGGTCACGGCCTATGAGGGGGTCAGGATTTTAATTAGCAAAGATGTCATGCAGCAACACTGTGGCTTTACCATTCGATATCAACAGAAAAAAGATAAACACAAAATGATGAAAGTGCAACTTAGTGTGTCTGCGACAGCGCCAGCTTGCTTATCTCTCATCCTGTCAAAGACACAAAAACCCTCTCGTAACAACAAGACCATCCTCCTACCTCCTGGGTTCAAATGGCTTGGATAGCAAATAACCATCATTGTAAATTTCTTCTTTTAAAAAAAATATATAAATATCTTTCACATATCTTTCCAGTGGGGGTGGGTGGCTAGGACCGTTGGACTGGACTGGTTCTGGTTTGACATCGTTCGCCGACATCGACGAGTGTGAGCCGTCTCCAGAACCTTGTGAGTTGTGACTCACTAAACCTATTGGAACAATGAGAGAGAGAGAGAGTGAGCTTCTAATGTCATGAACTAACCTACCTGATGAGATGCAAGATTCTCACTAAAACCCTGTGTTATTTTTTTCACAGTCATAATATTGTAATCGGTTCGTTCACACGCAGTCCCTGTGTGTGTGTGTGTGTGTGTGTGTGTGTGTGTGTGTGTGTGTGTGTGTGTGTGGGTTACAGATGTCAACTTTTAGTTTTCATATTTGGCAGCCTGGGCCATGTTCATAAGTTTGTTGTTAGAGGCCTTCAAATGGCTGGTCTACCTAAGAGAAGGGCCAAACAGTTAGCAAAGTATTGCTCAGTATCTGCTGTTATTGGTAGCCACTCAATATGGAGAAGGCGGTGCTTCTTGTACCCATGAGCTGGACACTGTCTGTTGTACAGTATTGATACTGGATCTGTCAACCCACTGGTATCATCTGGTGTGAATAACATCCTGTGTGTAGCAGAACTGGTTGTTGGCTCAGCACTACTGTAACTGACTCCATAATGTCAAAATGCACTGATAGTATTTATGTCCTTTAGATATTGTACATGTATGTGGACATAAATAAAGCATTTAAAATGTGTGTGTGTGTGTGTGTGTGTGTGTTCCTTCCGTACCGTTAAGACTGCTGCCGTCCTCTCTCTCAGAGAGGCTGGTGCTGCTGTTGGAGGTGGTGGGAGGGGGCGAAGCCGCTCAGACTTCTTCCACATGTAATAAAAGGCCACACATTCTCCTACAGACCTAGTTCTCACCTGAAAAATGTAATTCAGCAGACACGAGAATAGCCATTATTACCATCACTTCCAGAATTGGACTCAATTCTATTTCAACTCCAGTCAACTTCTTACGGAGAGTAATCGAAATGCAATTTTTGAACTGAAAAACGTTTTAGTTATTTTTCAATCCATCAACTAAATTTCAATTCTTCTCCTGAAATTGATTAGAGGGTAAAATGGAATAGACTCCAACTCTGATCGCTAAAAAAACACATATGCAAACTATAGACATTAACATTTGGCAGTATTCTTAATATAGACATACTTGTCAATCAAATATGGGATGGCAGCTAGTGAAACAGGGAACACATTGGCAACCGATCAAATTGTTCAGACTTTTATTCTGAAAAAATGTAAATACATTTCAATGTTGTTGAAAATCAATGACACACTTGCTAGTCAGGCCAAAATATTGCAATGCGATGGATTGGGTGAGTAATCCCCACTACTACCTAGTTAACTATAACATTACTTAACATTGTTAGCAGGCTCACAAAACAAGCTGTAGTTGACTAGCGAGTGTCGTTGATTTTTTTTTTCAACGTTGACATTTATTAAAGATTTTCAGAATAAAAGTCTGAACATTCGATCAGCTGCCGACTTCTTCCCGGTTTCACCAGCTGCTGTCACATGTTACTGTGTAGATTATCAAAATCATCTTTGAGATTTTAAGATAACATTCATAAACGGCATATCTTACCTTGTTGGTTTGTATCAAATTAAAGTCTTTGCCATAAGCTTTTAATCCTTGTTCAAAATTCCTACATTCTTCTTCTGTCCATGTGTCAACAACTACATACAAATTACATACAATTAGAAAGTAATGAATACAGTATGCAATATACCATTGTAAGAAAACATCAAATATGAATGTGCTAAACATGATTGATTAATTGTTTTCTTTCAATATTTGATTGACATAAGTGTAAACCATATGACAGGTCTTACCTCTAGCTGCCTTCACATTAAACGTCAGTCTTCTTAACGCTTCCTCAGTGTCAAACTCACACTTGACCAACTCATAAAGCGCCTGGGGGAAGACAAATGGTAAATCAGACATTCAAAGATATGATAGACAGGGTACAGGAATCTTGAGGTTAATTTGAAAGTGACAGTTGGATCTAAGTGACAGTTGACACTAGAACAGCCGTGTCTATGTTACCTACTCAGGGTATATACAGGAATCTTGAGGTTAATTTCAATACCTTTCTAAGACTTTTTAAAGACCTTGTCAATATTTTTCCAGACCTCACCGCCACTTGGAGCTGTAACCGTTTACATCAGTGACACCTTTAACTTAAGAGTTTTAGTTTGCAATAGACTAGACCACTATCATACAACAGAATCTCCGGTTCAGGACTCAAACTCTTTGGATAGAGTCTAATTCAGAAAAATACCTACAAAATTCAAGACCTCATAAAATCGTGATAAGACTTTTTAATACTTATTAAGGGTCTTGATTTTCCCAAAATTGATTTATCAACATTTAATACTTTTCAAGACACCGCGGATACCCTGTAAATCAATCAGAAAGATATGATAGAGTCTGCGTGAGCACTTGCAAGATAAATTATACTTTTGGATATTGACACAATGAATAAACATTTGGCCATCTTAATTCATACTACAGCATTCAGATGGTGCTATGATATTAAGATTGGAGTGCTCGCCCTTTTCAGCACAAGCTGACTTATTAACAGCCGTTGTCTTAACTGTACCTGCTCATTGTCTTTGATGTGGGACCCCTCAGGGATGGCATCCACCCCCTTCTTCTCTCCTGTGAGTCTCGACGCTTCGGTCAAAAACTCCACCACCTTGACTTCAGGAAGGAACTCTGGGTCCCACAAGAGCTGGTCATCATTTTCATACACTATGGAGACGGACGGAGGGAAGGGGAGAGAGAGAGAGATCAATTTTTTATTTAATTTTGCCATTTAGCAGACGCTTTTAATCCAAAGCGATTTACAATTACGAATTACAGGGACATTCCCCCTGGAGTAACTGAGGGCTAAGTGCCTTACTCAAGGGCACACTAGTAGTGGTGTGGTTTCAGGCAGGATTTGAACTCACAACCTTCCGATCACAAGTCCAACTCACTATCCACTAGACCACCACTACCCCAAATCAAGATCAATTTATTTCCAATGTATCTATGTGTTAAGTAGTAACTTAAAAACCAAGCTCTTACCTTTCTCGTTGTCTTTATATTGACATAGACCAGAGGGAGTTTCAGCTCTACCGTTCCGTGTGATTTGACGGAGTGCGCCAGGGACCATGATGGAGATAAGCGCTTGCGCTTTATCATGTGTTTTTTTATCCCTTGGAAACAATAAATCAAATCAAATCAAACACAGATAGCAATAATAATAACAAACAAGTCATAATGTTCAAGCAGAAGAACACAGTGCCACAAAACAGAGAAATTAACATTTCACAACAGGGGGGGCGAGCGGGGGTGAGGAGAAATTTACATTTCACAACGGGGGGGGGGGGGGGGGGGGGGGGTGGAGGTGGAGGATCCATGCCACCCTCCCAAGGCAGCAAACCTAGGGGAAACACTGTACAGATATACATTTGTTATTATATCAAAATGATCAGCTGTATGATTCTATCGATTATAGCTAGTAGCAATCAACTGTGTGTCGATTCGATCCATGCAATTTGATCTGAATCCTAAAGAATATCATCATATTTACCTGCGCTCGTACTCCCAAAGGAGGGCTGAAATACAAACCAAAACACCCAAAGATTAGTCCAAATCCCATCTAACGAACTTATAATCATGATTTGGGCATATTGCTGCCTAGATAATTCAACGTTATATGATCATAAAGTTGATCGGATCAGGAGATTAATACCATGATACTATGTTGCAGTTTTTTTTTAGATTGTCCTGGTTATTGATCATAACCATCAAGTATTACACTGATCAGTCTTAATTGTTCTAAACTCTAAATTCTAAATTGTTATTCTAAACTCTTCTTGTTTAGAATCCGGTTGGCAGGAAAAAGTAAAAGCCAGGGTATAAAGGAATCTTGAGGTTCATTTGAAAGTGACAGTTGGATCTAAGTGACAGTTGGATCTAAAGGGCTCTGCACACAGCGTGCGATTTCTGTTGCACGTCAACGTTCCATTTTGAAGTTTGAATGGAAGTCTATGAGAACATCGCATTTACCCACACACGGCCCCGATTTTAATCGCACGGCGAACATTCGATTCCATTCATTTTGAATGGGACAAAGCACACGGCGTGCGAGTTTTGTCGCACTGCTTTGTCCCATTCAAAATGAATGGAATCGAATGTTCGCCGTGCGATTAAAATCGGGGCCGTGTGCGGGTAAATGCGATGCTCTCATAGACTTCCATTCAAACTTCAAAATGGAACGTTGACGTGCAACAGAAATCGCACGCTGTGTGCAGAGCCCATAAGTGACAGTTGACACTAGAACAGCCGTGTCTATGTTACCTACTCAGGGTATATACAGGAATCTGGAGGTTAATTTCAATACCTTTCTAAGACTTTTTAAAGACCTTGTCAATAATTTTCCAGACCTCACCGCCACTTCGAGCTGTTTAACCGTTTACATCAGTGAGACCTTTAACTTAACAGTTTTAGTTTGCAATAGACTCACTAGACCACTATCATACAACAGAATTTCCGGTTCATCTTTGTTTTTTAATAAAACTAATAAATTCCCAAACTTTTACTAAAAGTTTTTAGGACTCTTTGGACAGAGTCTAATTCAGAAAAATACCAACAAAATTCAAGACCTCATAAAATCGTGATAAGACTTTTTAATACTTATTAAGGGTCTTGATTTTCCCAAAATTGATTTATCAACTTTTAATACTTTTCAAGACACCGCGGATACCCTGCACTACCACCAAGATGGTAGTGAACCCGTCAGAGGGAGGGAGACCTGAAATGAAGTCAATCGATACTTATTTCCTAAACAGGCGAGGAACGATAAGGCTACGAAGACCCGTACACACATAATGAACGCAACATATAGTGAACAACCGACAACAAGAGAGGAAACAGAGGGATATAAATAGCCACAGCTAAACAAGACACACCAGGTAGCAATTACAGTAATTAGGACAGACAGAAATACATACATAAACACCAGAGGACGCCAAAGGGTCGCTCCACAATAGGAGCGACCCCCCAACCCTTACAATAAACTCTGAATAAAAAGCTGTACAGTAGTATTAGACACATCGACATTTTCTTTCAAATAATCAAGTTTAAAATAGCATACCTTATGGTTACTGCTGAAGTCACGTTTTTGTACTACTTTGGATATGCAGCACAACTGAGTGGCATTGTAAAGTCTCTTTCATGCCATTTAGATGACCATTGTCAATGTGTGTGCCTAGGAATTCATAGTGTGACATTTATGGAGTCTGATACTCTGGCTATTCCTGAGGATGGTTATATTATGAATGTACTGTACCTTGCACATCCATTTACATTGTCCTTGAAGGAAGAAATATATTTATGATACACTAATGCTCAATTATGTCAATGTTGCAAATACGACAGAGGTTGATGGAGGTAGAAAAACAACAAGAGTGTATAAACTAAAATAAGTATATAAAATAAAATAAATAATAAACATAGAAAAAATAGTTGGCATCAACTATTTTATATAATTGGAAAGTTTATTTACCTTTACAGATAATGTAATAACACAGGCACCTATGAAGTAAACCATGCCTCGTTATTATCATAAAACGTATTTTGGAACATAAAATTGAACATGTATCCTCATCAATAATAATAAAATAAAATAAAAACATTAGTCATTAACAAAAAACTGATTCAATTAAATTAGGAGTATTAGCAATTAATTCACCCTTCACTTGTTCTGGTACAAGTTTGGAATTGCCGTTTTGGAGTTGTAGGTTTTTCTAGGCAACTCGTATTGGCCATCAAGAGTACTACAGCATGTCCTTCAATGCTGGCTTCTCCATTGTATTGAATCAGCGCATCTCTTTTGCGATGTAACGTGTGAGCGATCTGTTAGTTAGGGCTTACACACCGGCAGTTCCGAACGCCGGTTCGCGTTCGCGTGCCGAAACCTCCGAACGTTGGCGCTGTCTGGCGAATGATACACTGGTATGAACGCGGGCTCGTTCGCCAGACAGCGCCAACGGTATAATCACCTCAGAAAAATTGCCATTAGACAATTATTTCATAATTGTTTTTTGATTGATTGATTGATTGAAAACTTTATTAGAAGATTTGCAGAAGTAGGTACATGAAAGTACATATTACATACAAGGTCAACTAAAAGGATAAAAACCCAAGAAAGCCACTGGCTTATTTCAATTGGGGTCCTTGATTTTCAATTCATCGTTACATGTAAGACAGACAGGGAAAAAAAACAACTAGTACTATCTACACGATAATACAGACAAATAACTATTACTATCTACAAGATAAAAATACATCCATCATGGGAAGAACAATACTAGATATACAATACAACAAAACATCAGGTATGTACAGCGGGTAGGACAGGTGGGGACATACACCACAGGTGGGGGCGGGGGACAAAACACAAAGTATGTACAGTGGGTAGTTCGGGTCTTTTAATCAGATTTTTGATTTAGAGGGTCCAGTTACGGATTGCAGCCTCCTGTAAATGTTTTTTGAGAGTGGTTTTGAAGGTGGGCAGTGTTTTGCACTCCTTTAAGATTATAGGAAGGGCGTTCCACATTTTTACTGCATAGTTTGCAAATGAGTTTAACCCCTTGTTTGTGGTGCAACGCGGTTGAACGTGGTTCGTGGAGCTTCCTCTGGTGTTGTATGTGTGGACGTTGTTCACTTTTTGGAAGTATGTTGACAGGTACTTGGGTGTCTTTGTGGTGTAGCGTATCTTGAAGACCAGGCCCAGTGCAAGCTGCTGCACTCTGTCAACTACTCGTAGCCAATCAAGGCTCAAAAAATGAGCAGCGGTTAGATGTGTCCTAGGGTTGAGGCCTAGCAGAAGCCTAACCAGTTTATTTTGGGCTGTCTGGAGTCTTGTTTTATGGGCCTTTGTGGTTCTATAGTACCATGATGTTACGGCATAGTCGAAGTGACATTGAATGAGAGCTCCTGATAGGGTCCTCAGTGTGTTTTTACTGACAAGTGAGGATATCCTGTACAAGAATCTAGTTCTATGGTTCACTTTTTTGATTACTTTTGCTGCCATTTTATCTCCGGAAAGATTTGCCTCTAAGATGGAGCCCAGGTATGTAATATCCTCTTTTCTTGTGATATTAATGTTACCCACTTTTATTTTAAAATGTTCAGCCTTTCTGAGTTTAGATGGGGATCCGTATAGGATGGTTTCAGTTTTACCTAGGTGTATTGATAGTTTATTGTCAGCTAGCCAGATGCAGATTCTACTCAGTTCAGTGCTTAGCGCTTTTTCCACCTGCAATATGTCCCTGTCAGAGACCAGCAGAGCCGAGTCATCCGCGAACAGGAACAAATTGCAATCACATGCTGATGACATGTCATTCACATATATTAGGAACAGTAAAGGTCCCAAAATGCTTCCTTGTGGAACGCCGCAGGTCACTGGGAGGGGGGGGGACAGTGTTCCGTTCACACTAACCACCTGTTCCCTCCCCTCTAAGTAGGATTGCATCCAGCTCACCGATGTTCTATCGAACCCAATTGCTTTCAGTTTATCTAACAATATGTGGTGATCTACTGTGTCGAAGGCCTTCTGGAGGTCCAGCATGACCATGCCGCAGTACTTGCCCGAGTCCACCTCATGGTTGATGTGGTCGTTCAAATAGAGAAGGCATGTGTCAGTGGAATGGGATGTTCTGAATCCTGATTGAAATTCATACATCAGCTTTTTTTCGGTAAGGTACCTATCGACCTGTTCATAAACTATTTTTTCCATAAGTTTCGAGATGGAATTAAGAATAGAAACAGGTCGGTAGTTGCCTGGGTCTAATTTTCTTCCTTTTTTATACAGTGGGGTTACCCTTGCTATTTTAAAGTCAAGGGGGACGTGTCCCTGTTTGATGGAGAGGTTTATTATGTGGGTGATGATTGGGGTAATGGAGGCAGCTGAGTCTTTTAGAAATCTGGCTGGAATATTGTCATGGCCCGTGGCCTTTTCTGAGTGTAGAGCGCCTAGCTTTTTAAACACCTCATCGTTTGACACCATGGAGAGTTTAAAATCATCATTGCGTACACCCAGTTTATTGTAGAACTCACGGATGTGCTCTACACCATAACGCCCTGAGTGGGGTGGTAGATTGTTAACTAATTTAGTGGCTATGGTTGTAAAGAAAGTGTTTAAGCACTTAGCCACATCCAGCTTGTCTGTAAGGAGAGAATCACCAGATTTTATGCTGATGTTTGTAGACCTGGTTTTGAGTTTTTGACTGCAACCTAGTTGGCTATTAAGTAGCTTCCAAAGGTCACGTGGTTTGTTTAAGTTTTCTTCGATTTTGTTATCGAGGTATTCTTTCTTAGCAGATTTGGTCATGGTAATTACCTGATTGCATAGTTTGTTGCATTGTTTTTTAATTTTCTCAAAGTGGGTTTTGTGATCTTCGTTTAAGTGTTTCACTAATTTTGATTTGCATTTTTGAACTTCAGAGCATTTTAGGTCTCTGACTTTCATAGCATTTAGAATGTCCGAATTCATCCATGGTTCCGATCGGGTTTTAACCCTGGTGGTTCTCATGGGGGCTATACTGTCAATAATATTTAGGAATTTGGTTTTGAAACCTAGCCATGCCTCTTCAACCTGTGTGCATTTTAGTTCATCAAACCAGTCTTGATTCTCCAGTTTATGGTTTAAGGCCTCACTAGAATAGGATTTAAGGGATCTAGTGGTAACAGTTTTATGACCGCCAGCCTTGGGTTTTTGTTTTTTACGAGTGCAAAAGATCATGTAATGATCACTTAGCCCACATACAATAACCCCACTCTTGGAGATTTTGGACTCATCCGATGTTAGAATGAGATCTATGGTGGTTTGAGTAGAAATACACACCCTAGTGGGTTTGGTAATTTGTTGACGGAGACCGTGTAATTCAGAAAACCTAGTGAAGGATTTGAAAACGGATGCTTCATTTCTGAGCATGTCCGTGTTCAAATCTCCAATAAGAATCTTTTCCACACAGTCAACGTCATCCATGCACCCCTCAAGAATATCATAGAAATCACTCTGATCGGGAGGTCTGTAGATAGTACCAACCAGCACCGGTTTTGCTTTGTTAAAGATAATTTCAACCCAAACAGATTCTAATTTGTCATGATTCAGGTCATCACGGGTGTTAAAGATAATATCGTTGTGAATGTACATGCAGACACCACCCCCATACCTGTTCCTGTCGTTTCTGATGACTGTGTAGTTAACTATTTCAATCTCTGGGTCTTTGATGGATTCATCAAACTTGGTCTCAGAGAAGCTCAAAATATGAACCTTGCTGTCATGGAACATTTCTCTGATTTGGTCCAGTTTAGGCACAAGACTGTTCACATTAAGGTGAACAATATGCAGGCCCTTACTGCTGTGTCCAAATAGAGAGTTTATGTCTTTGACTTGGAAATAGTCACCACCATTTTGGTCATCGTCACGTTGAGGATTGGGGGGTGGGGGGGGGCGCCCATTGTTCAACGGTTTCGTCGTAGAGTCTCCGGGTGGAGAAGGGGGGGGTCGTCGTCGGGTGGGGGAGGGAGGGGGGAGGGGGGGGTTCATCACCGGGTGGGGGAGGCCTCTGTGTTCGTCACCGGGTGGTGGGGGGGGGTTCGTCACCGGGTGGGGGAGGTCTCTGTGTTCCCTGGCTAGCTGGTGGAAGATAGGTGGGGGGGTAATGTTATTAGCATATCTACCCATTGTTTTGCTAGCCACGTCTGAATCCTGGAAGTCTGCTGTTGCCGGCAAACTAACCGGTTTGTCGACAATGGCGTCAATGTCTGTGCTCGTAGCATTTGCCTGGGAAAGACACAGTTGTTCTCTGGCTAAACGCGAAGCCCGCCTGGTTGCGACTGGCCCGGGATTCAGCTGAATGTCTCCCGAGAGCAGTAGATAGAGCCATATCACGGTTCTTCGGTCCATTCTACCTGTCGGGGGTTTGTTTCTTCTCGTCCGGTCCGCAGTCAACGTCGTGTGGATGGTTGTTGCTCCGAAGCCCAAACATTTCTTTGCGGCGTGGAGATAAAAGTCGCTATGTGTCTCACCTTTTCCAACAAAGCTTGACTCCTTCTCCATAAGATGCAAGTTCTGTGGTGATTTGATGTACAAATCCGTAATCCATAGAAGGAACAGAAGAAAATGTGGTATAATCCTCGCCGTTGCGCCCGAGCGCTGATAGAAGCGACCACTCATGATGACTGCTGACTGAGACAAACAGCCAACGTTACACGCCTAATATGTATATATGGTAATATGTTATGTCTGTCTAAAAATAATGTTCAACCAACTGAAAAACTAAATGAGCCCAGGATCAGTATGAGACGTTATTATAAGACTGTCCAACCTGGTCTCACACGGAAGCCGTCAGTATTCGACGTCTGTCGTTCGTCTCCAAACGTCGAATTCCGACGAGAAAACGAGCTCTGAAAGCGCAGGGGTGCGCCTGATATAGTGCGCCTGTCGGGCTGCACGCCACATTTTGAGATACAAGCGCTTCAACGTTCATTCATTTGGAACTGCGAGAACGAGTAACATTAGCCCGATTGCACTTGCATTAATAAAGCGTTAATATATTTATTCTTTAAACAAACAAATCTGGGGGAGTGGTCGGAGTTAACGAGATATTGTTCCAATCCATTACCTGGCCATTCAAGTTTGCATTGCCTAGCGTGTAGGCCCGTGAGAAATTGAGAGCATATAAATCACTAGATGCCTACAACTACGCAATCTGTGGTCATGTACAGTACATCAAATAATTTGATGTGTTAAATAATTTGATGTACTGTACATGACCACAGATTGCGTTGTTGTAGGCATCTAGTGATTTATATGCTCTCAATTTCTCACGGGCCTACACGCTAGGCAATGCAAACTTATATGGCCAGGTAATGGATTGGAACAATATCTCGTTAACTCCGACCACTCCCCCAGATTTTTTGTTTAAAGAATAAATATATTAACGCTTTATTAATGCAAGTGCAATCGGGCTAATGTTACTCATTCTCGCTTTATTAATGCAAGTGCAATCGGGCTAATGTTACTCATTCTCGCAGTTCCAAATGAATGAACGTTGAAGCGCTTGTATCTCAAAATGTGGCGTGCAGCCCGACAGGCGCACTATATCAGGCGCACCCCTGCGCTTTCAGAGCTCGTTTTCTCGTCGGAATTCGACGTTTGGATTGATTGATTGATTGAAAACTTTATTAGAAGATTTGCAGAAGTAGGTACATGATAGTACATATTACATACAAGGTCAACTAAAAGGATAAAAACCCAAGAAAGCCACTGGCTTATTTCAATTGGGGTCCTTGATTTTCAATTCATCGTTACATGTAAGACAGACAAGAAAAAAAACTAGTACTATCTACAAGATAATACAGACAAATAACTATTACTATCTACAAGATAAACATACATCCATCATGGGAAGAACAATACTAGATATACAATACAACAAAACATAAGGTATGTACAGCGGGTAGGGCAGGTGGGGACATACACCACAGGTGGGGGCGGGGGACAAAACACAAAGTATGTACAGTGGGTAGTTCGGGTCTTTTAATCTGATTTTTGATTTAGAGGGTCCAGTTACGGATTGCAGCCTCCTGTAAATGTTTTTTGAGAGTGGTTTTGAAGGTGGGCAGTGTTTTGCACTCCTTTAAGATTATAGGAAGGGCGCTCCACATTTGATGGAGACGAACGACAGACGTCGAATACTGACGGCTTCCGTGTGAGACCAGGTTGGACTGTCAGACTGAACATGCAGGTTACATGGAGGCATTATGACGGTTTGCTTTAAGCAAATCATAATATGCCTTCTCAATAAAATGCATAATAGATTCGAAGCCAAGTCTAACATAGCTTAAACTTAACATTAGCTTTCTAGCTAACCTCTGACTAGCCTAAGTTAGACACATTCACGTACCTGTCTTTGTGGGACTTGGAGTGACGGATGAAATTCGACGTTGTTCTTAACTTTAATGTGTTAAAATGTTGTTAAAATAAAAATAAATGATGTAAAATGTGTTGTTTTAAAAATATAATGCATGCCCTGGCACCAGGAGAGTTTGCTCCCAAAGCTAGCTGACTGCTGGCGAGAGGCTGATGCAGTGCCATGCGAAGTGATAGACCAACGGCTTCTTAGGTTTGCGCATGCGTAGTCTGTTCTCACATTGTCTTAATTGATGGACGTTGAGCTCTGACAGCATGATTGACCGTTTGCGTTTGGCTTGCCGTAGCGGCATTCCTCTGCTGTTCGCGCCGCGGTTCTACATTTCCCAACTACCTTGCTAAACAAGAATGAGCATTTCGGGGGAACGACGAGAGCAGTAGCTCCATCAATCGTGGGAATTATGTCGAACTTTTACATTTGATGGCAGAAAAGGATGAGAAATTAGCCGCACATTTGCCTAGGCATGTTACATATGCTTAAGATAAGGCTATTGCGTGCCGGTTCAAATGCTGTAAATCCTGTGTTGTTGATGCAGGTGAATTTATATTGTCATTGAGCTGTTTTGCGTGCTGCTGTAAATCCTGTTGAGATGCAGGTGAATGTAGGCAATGCCATACAGGCTGTTGCGCTACGCTATGTGTAGTTATGAGATAACAATACATGACATTTTTGACCAGCTATTTGATAGTATAGTATATATGGGCTATGTGATTGACTTTATAGTATAGTATATTAGCCTACATTACATTACAGTCATTTAGCCGACGCTTTTATTCAAAGCGACTTACAATAATTGCATTTAACGTAGGAGTGTACTGCTTTTTTAAGGCAAAATGAAGAATAGCAAACTAAAAATACAGTATAGCAATATAGCAATAGCATAGAGAAGAATAGCAAACTAACAATACAATAGGTGCTTAAGAGGGAGGATTCTGGTAGTAGGCCTACTTCTTGAAGAAGTGAGTTTCGAGCCTGCGTTAAAAGATATAAGGGCTATTGATTGCCTTTATAGTATGCGCTATGCCATTTGAAGTCTGGCTGCTGCGTTAATCGCATGAATTTTTTTAATAGCTCACTGCCTACCCAGCCAATGACCTCACTGCACGTTACTGCCTTGCACACTGCTGTTCTTTTCTTTCTACTGTCATCCACAACATATATATATAGAACATATATAATAGTCTTTGAATCCAAATGTAACAGTTCTTGGTGTCGCTCCCAGCCTCCCTTCATCATTGATAGTTTCGTCCGTTGGTCTCCCGCCTCTACTGGTTTGCTGCGCGCACGCAGGGCGTCCAGTAGGTTGCTAGGCAACAGGTTACGCATTACGCACCAATCATGTTTCAGAAATAAAACATAACTTCTCAACATCTAGAAAAATGCAAATATTTAATGCATTTAAAAAGTCAAAGTAATTTCGAGTCATCTACTGTATCTCAAGTCAAAGTCAAGTGTCAAGTCATTAAAACCAAGTCAAAGTCAAGTCGAGTCTTTTATCAACGTTAGTCAAGCAAGTCTCAAGTCCTCAAATTTGCCCATCTCTGGTACTATTAGTTGGAAAAAAAAGAAAATAATAATAATTTAAAAAATCAAACCATTGTTTTCCAGTCATAAATTCAGGATAAGTCTGGTTATTTTTCACGGAAAGGGATGCCGAGTAAAACCCTCTGATTCCCATCTCGTGATATGATTTACGAGTTCCATTGATATGGTTTTCGCGTATCTACTGTAAACTCACTTTCTCGTCAGAAAACAGCTGCAAAGTGTAAACATGTTGATTTCAAAAGTAAATGGTAAACATGTCAACAGTTTTCATCTTTATATAATAATTTGAACATATATATTTATTTGCAGTCGCAAACAGAATACCTTCCCACACACCTGACTGCACAAGATTTAGATACAAGTTTAGATACCACCACCACCACCACCACCACCCAAAGACATACACCATAACAATATGTGCACTCACCACAAGAGGGTAGGCTTAACTTGTGTTTGGAAGCAGTTTACAACCGTACAGCCTGAACTTCACCCTTATATAGTTCAGACCTATAAGACCTCGTTACATTCAATCACTACATCGAGGCCCAAATCACTGAAGGCAATTCTCAGTTTCCATAATTTTATTCAGAATTCGAAGTAAAGACTGGGTGCTTCTGATGGCGATGATCTCATGTGTTTGACTGGACACTCTGGTTCATTAACTCTGCAAGAGAAGGATACACATTCACTCCACAATACTCAATTGACAGGATACAGGCTAAACGTAAACAGATGTGTAAAACGAAGTTCACATGTAGGCTATCAACACTACACAAATAATAATAATAATAATAATAATAACTTATTTGTATAGCACTTTTCCTGCAAACGTTGCAGATAAGAATAGGCTACTCCAATCATTATAAACTCCTCCAAAAAAGTTCTGTAACATTATTTCGGTCGATTATTCCTCCCCTTTAATAATACCAATTGGTATTGTATTTTATATCGTTGGAAAGCCTTTACAACAAGGTAATGCATTCGTGGAATGAGCGACACAGCTAAACATGTGGGTAGCGGCCCAAAATAATTTACCAAAATCCCCCTGCAATATTCTTCTGTTGGTATTCACTCTCGTTTTGAGTTGCTTGGTGGATTGGATGATTGCACTCTCCCACAGTAATAAGGAAAAAACAACACATATTGGCCATTTTACACTTTATTCATTTTACACTGTCAGGGACCTCAGTAGCATGTGGAAGATCCATATGCAGTCACAACAGCTTGGCACCTCCTCCTCTTGCTGGTCACACACTGCTGTGGGATGGCATCCCATTCCTCAACCAGGATTTGCCACAAGTCATCCAACATGGTTGCGTTGGTCACTCTGGCATGTACAGCACGCCCAAGCTGATCCCACAAGTGTTCAATTGGGTTGAGGTCTGGACTCACGGCAGGCCATTCCATCCTCTCCACTCCCAAATTCTGGAGGTACTCTGTGATGATCCTGGCTTTGTGGGGGCGAGCGTTGTCATCCTGGAGGATGGAGTTAGGTCCCAGATTCTGGAGATATGGGATCGCCACTGGCTCCAGAATATCATTCCGATATCTTACTGCATTGAGATTGCCTTCAATGATGACGTTCTGTTTTGCCTGTGAAACACACAAACCAACAGAAGAATATTGCTGGGGATTTTGGCAATTTTTGGGGGGCCACTACCCACACATTTAGCTGTGTTGCTCATTCCACAAATGATCCTTACAAGTTGTACCTCGTTGTAAAGGTGACTAATCAGGCTTTCCAACAATAAAATACAATACCAATTGGTATTATTAAAGGGGAGGAATAATCGACCGAAATAAAGTTTCCAAACCATTTTTGAGGAGTTTATAATCAGAATTGAATTATTTAGTCATTTAAAGGCAATATTAAAAAGATGGGTTTTTAGTCTTGACTTCAACATATTTGCTGAGGTTGCATCCCTAATGTAAACTGGCAGTGCATTCCACAATTTGGGTGCATAAAATGAGAAGGCAGCCTCACCAAATCTCTTCTTTTGTACATTTGGTACACAGAGAAAACCAGCGTCAGAAGATCTGAAAGCTCTCTTGGGCTGATAGCTAAAGGTCTTTCAGATATTCTGGTGCTGTGCCAGTGAGTGCTTTATAAACAAGCAGAAGGATCTTGAAATCTATTCTGAACTTAACAGGAAGCCAGTGTAGAGTCTCTAAAATAGTTATATGAGCTCTTCTGCTTGTTTTGGTTAAAACTCTCATTTTGGACTCTCTCATTTTGGACTAATTGCAGCTGGTCAATAGCTTTCTTCAGAAGACCAGAAAGGAGACCGTTACAATAGTCCAAACGGGTATAACAAAAGTATGCATTAACACTTCTGCATCAGCTTGCAGCTTGATAAAAAGCATTTCTAGTGATAGATTTGATGCGAGGCTCAAGTCAGAATTTATAATCACACCTAGATTATTAGCTTCATGTTTGCAGTTTGAAAGCAAGGTTCCCATGGTATTTGACAATGTCTTTTTGTGGTTTTGGTCCAATGACAAGAATCTCAGTTTTATCCTGATTTAGTTGCAAATCAGTTGAAAATGTTTGGACAGCCAAAGTGTTATATCTCTGAGACAATTAAAAAGGGAATAATAAAATAATGTACCATTTTGTTGGTGGTCAGCAGAAGGGTCTTGATTTTCAGTACGAAAGAAAGAGTAAGAAACAGTAAACCTCTGGAGAGAGTCTAGAGGCATGATGGGCTTCCAATAGTGTTGGAATGACTGTGGGAAGGCAGGCACAGAGGTTCTATAAGGAGGTGCAACTGTAGGCTCTTGGGGCCCAAGGTAGGGTGGATCAGGGTAATACAGTGGCAATGTAGAGCCATAATGTATGGGCATTTCCTGGCCTGAAGGGTTTGGTTCCTGGTGGACAGGGATGCGCTGCTGGTTATTGGGAAGAGGGCCACTCTGTTCCTTGACTGGTTGGTTCGGTGGCTGAGTTTTGCCATGTGGTTGCTTTGGAGGATAGCTGGGTAGTTGGGATTTGTCATAAGCTGGAATTGGAGCACCATGGTCCGGAATCTTTGAGTCACTAGTAGACTGTTGGGTTTTTCCACCATAGGATTGTTTCGGAGGTTCGGGTGCAAAGAACATGTTGGGTTCATACTGCACTAAGGGTTTAGGTTCACTGGCAGGTGCTGGACCGTACACTGCAGGTTGCTGGTTATAGTGCTCAAAATATTGTTGCATTGCATTTTGCATTTCAAAGGGCATTTTCTTTTTGGAGTCACTGGCAGGTGTTGGACCGTACATTGGGGTTGGCTGGTTAAAGTGCTTAATATATGGATGCATTGGAGGCTGCCATTCAGTGGCACTCGCAGGAGGTATAGGTTCAGAGAGCCTGTTGAGCATGTCTGGGAGTAAATTGGATGCAAGCTGACTCCAGTAAGCATTTGTGGGTTCGGTTGAATTAGGAGTCAGGCCAGGCCCAGGGTGTGAGGAGTAACTATAAATGGGGTAGTCAACTGCAGGCATGAATGGCATTAGAGGTAAGATGGAAAGGATGCCATCGCCCTTGGACTCTGCAGGAACTATATGATGGTGGTGTTGATGAATAGAGACGGGCGGGGGACAGCAGTCAGTGAATCCAGGGGGACAGACTGGAGGACAATACCCAGGATGGGGTAGGATATGTGGCTGAGGAGTTGGGCTTTGGGCAGGAGGGGGGTGTGTGACTTGTTGGGGCCACTGGGGGTAGAAGGGATATGGGTAGAAGTGTTGTGGTACCTTGTCGTGTGGGGCATCGGTAGTAGGAGGTATGGCAGCTGTAGGCTGAGCAGGAGGGGGACTAGTAACTAGTTGGGGCCACTGGGGTGAGAACCTGTTGGGGTCATGTGCATCAGGCTTAGCTGGTTGAGGGTAGAAGGGATATGGGTAGACGTATCGTGGTAAGGCAGGTGTAGGCTGAGTAGGAGGGGGACTAGTAACTAGTTGGGGCTTCTGGGGTAAGAATGGTGTTGGATAAAAAAGAGTATTCCCAGGTCCCTGAGGTACATGGGTAGGGACAGGGGGTTGCACAGCAGGAG